>NC_071259.1:10368113-10729363 GCF_023375685.1 Ictalurus furcatus
GAGCATTTTAAGGAACTAAAAACAGACCTCAATGCACTGTGAAGAGGATAGTTTGAGTGGCCAAAAAAGGATCACAGCTGGAGAACTGCAGAAAATAGTTGCATCTTCGGGTCAGAAAGTCTCCAAAAGTACAATCCAAAGTCACATCACCACAAGTTGTAAGGAAGGGTTTCAAGAAAACAGCCTCTACTCTCATCCAAAAACAAACTCAAGCATCTTCAGTTTGCCAGAAACTACTGGAACTTCAAATGGGATCAGGTTCTAAGGTCAGATGAAACCAAAATAGAGCTTTTTGGCAATAAACACCAGAGGTGTTTTTGGCGTACACAGAGAAGCATCCATATGGAAAAGTACTTCATGCCCATGGTTAAATATGGTGATGACTCTGAAATGTTTTGGGTCTGTTTTTCTGCCAGAGGACTTGGACATTTTTTTAGGATACATGGCATCATGGACTCTATCAAATATCAACAGATATTAAATAAAAACCCGACTGCCTCTGCCAAAAATCTTAAAATGGGCCATAGTTGGCTCTTCCAGCAGGACAATGAAACATCAATATCAACGCAAAAAATGGTTTACTGACCACAAAATCAAGGTCCTGCCATGGACAGCCCCTGACTTGAAACCCATAGAAAACCTGTGGGGTGAACTGAAGAGATGAGTTCACCAGCATGGACCTCAAAATTTGAAGGAACTGGTCAGATTCTGTAATGTGGAATGGTCTCAGATCCCTTGCCATGTATTCTCCAACCTCATCAGGCATTATAGGAGAAGACTCAGAGCTGTTATCTTAGCAAAGGGAGGTAACACAAAGTATTGACTAAAAGGGTGCCAATAATTGTCGGACACCTATATTTAACAAGCATTTTTTTGGACAAACCTGTGTTTTCAATTCAATTAATTTTATTTGTATAGCGCTTTTTACAATGGTCATTGTGTTGTTTGCAGTTGTTTGATATCCATGAGAGCAGAGTAATTTTTTTTTTTTTTTAACAAAAGATCAAAAGGTTAAACAATAAAGACAATTTTTCACAGCCTTCTTTGCTCATATTTACCAAGGGTGCCAATATTAGTGGAGGGCACTATAGGTCATCAAGAAGCAGGGAGGCACAGACACCAATGTCAAAGCGAGAATAGTCAAAGCAAGAGCAGCTTCCTTGCAGCTAAAGATCTGGGACTCCAATGAACTGACTCTCTGCACAAAGTTCAGGTTGCTCAACACCAAAAATTGTCAAATCAGTCCTACTTCACAGGCCAGAGATATGGTGGACTATGGTGCCAGCTATCATAAAATTCATCAGCAACACCTACACCTGTCTAAGAATTATTCTGCAGAACTGATTCCATACAAATGAAGATATATGGACAGTACAGCAGAGGCTTTAATCTGTTTCTTGGATAGGATGTGTGTGTGTGTGTGTGTGTGTGTGTGTGTGTGTGTGTGTGTGTGTGTGTATACATGCCATTTTTCCAGAAACTTCCCCAGGTGCGTTGACGCTGCACTTGCATTTGGCTTTGTGTTTTAGAGCCAGTAGAGCTCAAGTAAATGCTACTTTAATCCCTTCTAATGTCCTTCACACACATACACACACTCTTTCTTCCTCACACATACACGTTCATACACACAAACACACACACACACACACACACTCACACACACACACACTCACACACACACACACACACACACACACACACACACACACACACAAAATTCCACTTCTATTTGCTATTTCAATGCTACCTAAAACACTAACAGGTTGGAACATGTGAACTCTGGACACTATTTAAGTGTGTGTGTGTGTGTGTGTGTGTGTGTGTGTGTGTGTGTGTGTGTGTGTGTGTGTGTGTGTGTGCGTGTGGATGGGGTGTGGTTCTTAGAGCACACCTGCATGATTAAGGGGCTCTCTTTTTGTTTAAGACACTTAAAAAACAATATAAATTCAAAACAATACCCTTCTTTCTCCCATTAGTGATGGGAACAGTACCAAAAATTCACTTTACTTTACTTATCTCTCCTTTACATATTCAAATCTGAATTCCTGTTTACAAGACACGCATCAAGGATGTTTAGAAAAGGATGAATGTGTGTAAACATTTTCAGAAACAGAGAGAAGTAGCCGCAGAGAAAGCACATATGACAAAAATACCACATTCTTCTTGTAAGAAATAAAAGCATACATGAATGAATTAAGGAATGAATGAATGAATGAATCCACAAATTCATGAGTCTGTGTCAGTGGCTTAATAGTTCAATCAACTACTCAAGTAACAATATAATTCTGAATTATATTAAAAATATCTCCCACATGTATATTCATGTACATTAACCCGTTAAATGCCCAGATTATTATTCTTGTTTATTGATTTTATTATTCAGAAGCCACTATGAATTAGTCAGTAATTACACTCAAATCAAGGGGAAAGGTAAGTCGTTATCAAAGTAAGAAACTTGTCTAGATCCACCAAGAGTTCCTGGGAGTTTAAGGGGTTAATTTGTTAGGTGTCTCTATACAGACATGGTGGCAATATGACCACCACTAACAGAGCCCAGATGGCCAATAAACACAGCCAGTCAAGTCAGTAAACAAATAAAACTCCTCTTCTGTATAAAGTGACACCTAAACCATCTGGAGAAACCATGTGCTATCATGGCTTGAAAAAGAAGAGAAAAATCAAAGCACCATGCTTTGGCACACTCTGCCATATACTGGTTTAAAGTTGCTACATTTATTAAGAGTTCTCAAATAACAACTCGTCCATAAGAATCTGACTGCAAAGATTGCTAACACATTTGCAAGGAGCTAGTTGTACATTACAGCACATCAAGTAGCAATTACAAACACACACACACACACACACACACACACACACACACACACAGGCATGCACACATTCACACACATAGTAGAATAACCTATGTCCAATTATTTGCTGCAATATTCACTCATTTACTATATTCATAAGTAAAAAACCCAGGTAACATCAGGGCTCATTGCATATCATTACAGTATGTAGATAACTACACCATAAAATCCTATAATATAGCTACAATTCTCTCTATCTCTTGCAATGAATTTATTTTTTCTAACTCAGTTCTTCAGAAACTAAAAGCTTTCCCTGTTGAGAACAAATTTTTAATTAGTTTGTCATTTTTCCTATCTGTACAATTATTGGCATACTATCCTGTTGTGGGAAATAAATCATAAGCACAACTAAGGTTTCAATATGTCAGTATTACAGTGCAGCTGGGCTTACCATTTTAAGAAGACCTGCAATTTATACTTATTTACTCACTGCTAACTGTTTTGACATCACTACTGAATATACCACAAACATTTGTCAATTCAGTGACTGTATCTTGCTCTGAATTACTCAAAAGATTGCAACATGCAAGACTCTGAAGCTTGTGGTTTGAAAAGTGCCAATACAAGTAAGAGATGCTTGGTAGGCCATGGGCCTAGCATGAGGCTGAGACTACAATAGCTGTCTCTGATCATGACTTTATAATAAATAGGCTGTGGTTTAATAGTGATTCTGTGCTGTTTGCATCTGTGATATTTGCATCTATCTGAGTATTTGGAAGGAAACTAAAACATACAGCTAGCATGACTGACTAAATAAAACTGGCAAATATTCCATGAAAATTCAATAAAATCTACACACTACTGGATCTGTAAGTGAATCATAAAAAAGTGGACTTGGGGAAGCAATTAAAATAATTAGATCCTGATGGGAACTTGGTGCAGCAATATTCCTTATAGAATTTTCTCATAGATTTATTTATTTATTTATTTATTTTCTAAAATAGAATTTTCTCCTCTTTGATTATTAACATCAGATGCTGTGTATTTCTGGTGTTCAAGTACCGATGTCACATTTGATAATCTGCTTGGACATATTTTACAAATTCAGTATTGTCTCTTTCCTGCTTTGTTTTGTGTTTGTGTCTCTCCTCAGGAAAAACATTCCTCTTTCATTAGAGAGACCAGGAAGGCAAACAAAAAAATCTGTAAAAGCAACCTGAGGCCGACCAGTCAAAGCTGAGTGCATACTTTTCAACTTTATGTCTGCTCTGCTAATTAAGTTTTATGTTCTAAAAAAAAAACAAAAAACAGCATGAACCAAAATGTCATTGCTTGTGTGAAGCATAGAAAAAAACCTTCAAACACTCAAGGAAAAGTTGTGTCAATACGGTGCAAGCACCCACACATGCACATACACTGAGAAAACTCAGGCAGTGAGATGAGTTATCCTGATAAGAGTAAAGCAAAGCAGTGGAATACAAATCTGCTGGATTATGGGACTTGTGGGTGGATGACAGGGGGAGGGTTTCGATTACCACAAATCCTGTGAGAGTGTATGCTCTTGTGTGCCTCTAAGTGTGCATGTACTAACTGCAAAGCCAGACTTCCCAACCATTGGCTGTACTGGAAGTGCTGTAAGAGGAACCAGAGGCTGGGATTCCAAAAAATTTGATGCTGTCACATTGCCCAAAAAGTATATTAAAAATTGGTGTGAAGAAAAAAGTGGTGCAAAAGAAAGAAAAAAAAAAGCAAACCAACATGACCCACTTCTTGTACATATTTATATACATACATGGGCAATGTTTAGGTTGTATGTGTATATTTTGTTTCTGTAAGGCAAATCAACCTTCCCAAACAGCCTATCATATCTGACCATCATGCAGAGATAAAAATGATCATTTACAGCCCAACATTCTTCACTTAATGTTTTTAGACGAACCATAAATATACCTGAAGCCTTCTATTTAATACACATACGCACATGTACACATATATACACACTCACTACAGGTAGGCTGGGCTGTTAAACTTTACAGGTGTGTGCGTCTATGTCTGTGTGTGTGGGACAAGTCTTCTGGTTCTTCTCACTCTGTCATTTTAACAAGGTACAAGCTGTAAAATGTTCATAGTCTGGGGAAAGTGTACATGTACAGTATGGGACTATGTGGCTCAACAGTAATTCCAGTTTTACTTAAACACTAGCTTGGTTCCAATGCACACAAGTTTTTTTTCCCCTCTAATTTAAGTGCCATTGAGAGTTTAACATTTCCTGAATAAACCTTGCCTTATTTTAGCTAGCCCTCAGGGGCCAATTCAATTACAAGGAAAGCAATACAAGCAGTGGAAAGAAAATGATTAGAAGTTGATCATCATTATCACTCACCCTTTTGAACAGAACAGCAGCAGCAGGCCAGGCCAGACCAAAAATCATGCCCAGATGCCCTCTTCATCATCCTAAAAGAAAAAAAAAAAACCATTTAATTAAGACTGTTGTCAATAGAAGCAATAAATAATTAAATAGTCAAGGTGGTTTGAAAGACTTTGTCTACTGTCAAGAATTCATTCATTCAGCTTCAGCAGTAACTACATCCTATCCAGGTTGGCGGTGACTCTTGAGCCTATCCAAGGAACACTGTTTTGCAGGGCAGCATGTGGACATGCATTCATACACTCATTCAAACCTAGGGCAATTTAGAGTAGCTTATACACCTAGTGACATGGTTTGAGAGGTGGGAAGAAACCAGAGAACCTAGAGGAAACCCATATATGAACTGAATATTTTCAGCTACACATTGGTAGCACTACCGCCTCACAGATCCAGCATCACTTGTTCAATCCTAAGCTTGAGTTGGCTCAACAGGAGCAATGGCTGCTCCTGTTCTGTTCAAAAGGGTGAGTGATAATGATGATCAAACATTATCTCAAACAATTTCTCAAACAGAGTTTCACTGTATTTTTGAATAATATGAATAAACTTGCATGTATTAGTTTTGATAAATGTTTAAATAAGTACAGTTCTTGGTAGTGGAGTCAGACTTTTGGACAGTACAGTACATATCTTAATGGCTCATGTATCAGGTATGTTGAAGCCTGACTGTATATTTCATAGTATTCCACAGTATTCCACTTAGGGTATTTAAGAATGGCTTTGTGTACAAAAAAGAGAGTGGACACAGAAGATCAGAAGATTAATGTAATACATTCGATATGTACCATCATCAATCACACTGATTATTGTTTTGTACTGAGGGGGGCTGCATTGGCCAGATGGAGTGAACAGATAGCCAACAATGTCACACGTGCATTTCAGTGTTAACCCAATGCGGGGTTGCTTTTACAATCTTGGTATGTTTTGTCATATTTGCATATCAATTTACTGTAGCAAAACAGTAACATTTTCTATACTAATATACAACATTATGTCAACATTGATTACACATAAATGTGTTGCTTAGTGGGTGAATAGTTTTTAACACTGATCACTTTGCTAAATTATTTGCAATCAAAATAACAAAAACTGTGAATCGTTGCATAATCATTATGTGTTGCATAGTTTCTGTGAAACCATTAGATTATAGCGAAATGCAAAAACTGGAGATGCAATATTTTCTTTAAAGACACACTGGTGGTTTTACTTGTGCTGATGGGAAGAAAGGTATTAGGTACAAATCCATTATGAGTTCACAGTATTTAAATCATTTAGCATCTGAGAAGTTCTTGGATCCGCTCTATCCATCACTAACCTCATTTTTATCATTAGGGGATTTGTGTCATAATGGATTATCCTTGTTGACAGTCTGAGTGCTCATTATAGAATTCAACTCAATAAAGCAATCTGCCCAGCTCGTAAATCATAACTTATTCATTTCCAATATTAGCTGATAGACATGGCCAAAAATGCTGGTGGTTATGGAAACAGTTATAGACTCTGTGTGTGTGTGTGTGTGTGTGTAGTTGGGTAGTGGTGGGGGTTTGTTTGCAATGGCTATGAGACTATATCCATCTGACAGCCTTGGCCAAGCAGTGGTCTCCAGTTCTTCGTCATCATTAATCACCCTCTCGTTCCTTCTTCTACTCTCATTCAGAAGAAAACAGAGTGATTAATCATGCTCAGTCAAAAGAGGCAGATAAAGGAGTGATGAGGATGAGTGTGTTTAAAAAAAAACAGTCACACCTCAGGAGCTTGACTCTGACCTACGATGAACTTCCCAACAAAGGTCAGGGGGTCACATATGGAGACGAGAAGGTAGCAACGCGAGAGAATTGATGATGTGTGTTAAATGAAGACTTTTTAAAGACTGTATTTGCTATAATGCACACATGCATCCCAGCACCCAAGTTAATACTCTTAAAACCCTTTTTTCTCTCAGGTAAACCACTGTATGTACCTTATATTCATGTAGCTGTTCTTTCCCAGAATGTTTGACATGCCACTCAGTCTTCCAGTCCATTATGCACTATTCCCATCTGTACTTTTATGGTCTTACTGTAAAACATGACCTGACCAGACTTTTACAAGCTTGTCTGTTATTCCCCTTATCTTTAACAAGATCTCCATGTTTTCTGCAAAGCACACTTTTCTAGCTGGTCTCCCCTCAACAACTGAGAGAACATGAGTTTTGCCCAAATGGCAGAGTGTCTATAAAGCTCACTTCCATTAAAACACAGTGAAATGTCAGTTGGTGATAATATTTAGTTGGTTAATAATATTTAATACGAAACATTATATGTAGGGTAAATTCTGACAGTGTGCAGTCGAGGTTGGCCTTTTTTAAATTATTTTATTATTTTAAATAATTTTATTATTATTTTTTTTTACAGAGGCTATCTAAACTATATAAAGTAGATTCAGGAAAATAAGCACTACGTGCTACTCACTATGAGGTGGTTGGTATGATAACATTTACAAGTAAGCTTTGTGGTATAATTCTGTGATATCATTACTGCATATTTTTGTGATTAAATGTTTTCAAATAACTCTGACATAGTTAGTTTCACATTTGATTCACACACTGGTAAAAGCTAACCAGATATAAACAAAATACTATATAACAAAATAAACTGGTCCCTCTACACTGCACCTCTGAAAGTCCATAGGTCCCCACTGAGTATCACTTAAAAAAATCTGAAAAACCCAATACATAGCCCTTTTGCAGTGTGTCCATGTGCATGTGTATTCAGTGACCCTTATTTGTGGTCAGTGCAAACCTCAATGGTGACCAAAATTCAGTGTTGTGGTCTCACATGTTTCCTTGTGAATGAGTAGCTTTGAATGAGCATAAAAGTGGGATGTTTCAAGTAGGCTTTCATGGACATAAGCATGATTGGTACTTGTGTCTTCACTTTAGAGTAAAGATTGTGTGCTTTTAAGAGAGTGTGACAATATGGGAGATAACTGCTTCCATACATTCCATAGATAATGTATGATTAGTAAATTTGGAAACAATTATGAAGAAAAAAGCATGGAGAAAAATGGCATCAAAATAATCTAATTGCACTGTTACCC
This sequence comes from Ictalurus furcatus, assembly GCF_023375685.1. Lineage (NCBI taxonomy): Eukaryota > Metazoa > Chordata > Actinopteri > Siluriformes > Ictaluridae > Ictalurus > Ictalurus furcatus. Next base: position 10,376,430 of record NC_071259.1, read on the forward strand.
AAGAAACCAATTGTTCAAAACAGTCAAATCAAATCATGTGTCTGGCAACAGTGATTACGTTTTTCTTCATAGCGAGTGTTATCCAGCATCAACTCAATCTCCACCACATTTTCACTTTAAAATACAGTAGAAGCTGCAGCTATCTCAACCTTGAAGGGAGGTGTGAGATCTGGGGAACAAAGGATGGCTAAAACAACCTTTTAATGTCTGAAATGATTTGGATGCATTGTCATTCCATTTTAGGCTCTTGGATTTTCTCTTGGGCAACAAGGTGAGATGGGAGGCCAAGAAGCTAAAGCCCCAAATGAATCTCTTATAAAAGATGGCAAGTCCTAAGACCCTTTGCAACTCTTTGATATTCCATGGTTGGTGCCAGGAATGTGGAAATTTCACCTTGGCTTTGTCCATCTATAATTTAGTCAAGAAAGCTTATTGAAGGTTTGTGGAATTCACATTTTGCTAATACTAATAATTATTCATTATGTAGTATAAAATGTAAAATAAAAATGTCTACAAGCTATTGATGTTTTAATGGCATACTCTCTCTCCCCTGTCAGTCATAACAACACTAGCCAATTGTGTGCATCTGTGAGCTCATGTATGTAGAAGATGTGGTAGATACCACTTTACAACTAGCATGTTATGCTGCCCTGTGACACAGCATGAGCAGCAATTTGAAAAGAGGCGGTTAGTTGTCTTGAAGAAAGCGTGTGTTAGCCTTCACCCTCCCTGGTTGGTAGATGTTGTATAATATGGGAGAGCTGGCTGGTGGGTGGGACTCTTATTTAAGCAGTTACACATGAAAATGATGTGGGTGAAGTGGCACAACAGCGTTCATTCAAAATCAGCCAAACGTGCACTTGCATTATCGTCTGCCAAGACCCCCTCTTAGCACAAATACAATGTCAAAATTATATTTTCCTGACTTCAAGCAACAACTTATAAGCTTGGTATTTTAATGACCTGGTTTTGTGGGTGTACACTATTAATGGTATATATGTAATATGATCTATATATTAAATTTTTGGCATCAAAACCTACTGATATATACTTTCAACAGATTATGTTGGCAAAGAGATTTTAACATGCTGACTTTCTCCTTGAGAATTTCTATGAAACTGGGTCGTGCTGATTCATTAAAATTGTTGAGACTTTTGCTTTTGCATTTTGCAAAATTGAGAATTATGTAGCCATTGCACTGACAATAAGTTCAGACTGAAAGGTTTGCATTGCGCTGCACTTTCTAAACTTTTTAGCATCTATTTCTATGTATCTTTTTTATTGTTTGTGGTGTTTTTAAGCCTCAAAAACATTGAGGGCCTCTATGTTTTTTAGGCCAAACTGATGGCCTCCGTCATTTTATGTTTTATGTGTTTCATTGCTTTTAAGGTGTCCTTGAGTGCCATGAAAGGTGCCTATAAATAAAATGTATTATTATTATTATTATTATTATTATTTCTAAATCTCATTTAAAACTAAAAATTGCAAAACTGTCCCAAGACTTCTGGTGTACAATATTCATGTACTTCCAATAAAATAATGACATGAAATCAGGCGGTATTATGAAAATGCCACTGTGCCCAAGGGTTTTAGAGCAAACAATGTGATGATTTGATTTGATATTGCAGCAGCAATTCTAACCACGCCTGTTGATAATGTATTTGCTTCACCCCTTATTACAATTTTACTGATCTTCACTAAGTTTTCATGTGCACCAATAATCATTAAAAAACAAGAACATACAATATCAAGATGCCATTGACACATTTGTGCCATGATCACATAAAAACATTCACTCACCAATGTATTGAAAGAGGGTGGTTTAAAAAATATATAGAGAGAGGTATCATAGTTTGAATTTGTTTGAAACCAAAGCCATATCTGTGTGTGTGGGCTGAGGGGATTTCCCAAGTGATTCTGGCTCCCGGACTGCTATAAATCTTGTTGTTATTACAGTATTACAACTGAGGGAAGAGAGATAATTTATGTGTGTGTGTGTGTGTGTGTGAGAGAGAGAGAATGTGTGTGTGAGTGTGACTGTGTATATATGCACGAGTGAGCAAGAAAGAGTGAGAAATTATTCTTATTCCCACTTGATATGATTATGACCTGTAAGGTACTGTGTCTGGTACGTAGCCTTCACACACTCCTCTTAGTGCACACATGTACACACTACCCACAGAGTGATGATGATGATGATGATGATGATGATGACATCTAGCTTTCTCATCGCCAAAGCATTTGTTTGTTCTGAAGGGAGATGCTGGAAATGATACACTTGAAGTTTGTTTACAAGTGTTTGTGTACATGTGTTTTTGTGGATATATATGTGCACACAGAAAATCTCCTCAGTCTAAACAGATTTGACTGAAATCAATGACCAATGTGAATTTGGGTATTTCAACACAGTGAAGCATTTAAAATAACTTCTATGACAGGGATTGTAGAACCCTGTTTGGCTCTTTCAAAATAAGCCCTTGGATAAGCCCTTGGTATATCACATAAATACATAAAAGACTTTAAGGGAAACATACCAAACTCCCATGAATTTTTTTTAGCTTCCTGTTTGTAAGAGCAGACCTATATTTGCAAGAGAGAGAGAGAGAGAGAGAGAGAGAGAGAGAGAGAGAGTGTGTGTGTTTGTGTGTGTGACATTTAGACTACATTTCATGTAAGCATTATTTCTTAAAACCCAGCATTCTGATATCAATAACACCCACATGGCAAGAATTTGCAGAAACTGTTTGCAATTGAATAATCAGGAAACTTCCCCTCTCTTTCCTTTGGTCATTTATGGTCAAATTCTGCTGCTTGTGAAAGAATTCAGAGCCGATCTAATCTACGGCACACTTTCATCAAAACTGCAAAGTAATGGCAGAGCAACAGCAATTGTAAACAGTTACTGGAACTGAGTCCCTATTCACTGCCAGAATAGGAGAATTCAGGTCTAGTCAAGTCTGGTTAATGCTCAAACTCAACGCACAGACTAATAAAACACCCAGAGATCTATTCCCAGTATACCAACTGCACATCAATCTACCAAGCACAAGCCTAAGGCCATGCAAGGCAGAGGAGACTTATAACAGTGACATCAATGATGAGTATATATAAATGTAATTATATACTTTTTATTTTAATTCTCAGTTTTCTTTTATACTCATTATAATTTTAGTGTAAAATTCAGCTGATATATACAAAATATCTACAAAATATCTACAAATGAACAAGATTTGACAGTGTGTGTGTCTCACCTGCTCAGGTTGCTCAGGTTTCTCAGGTTGAGGATTGCTGTGAATGGACAGTCCTCTTGATGGTCTACGATAGTGAGTGTGTCCGGGGTGACTATGTTGTGGATGATGAGGATGATGGGGATAATAGTGACCATCTTCATAATTCTCAGCAATGAGCTTCATCCTACTTTGGGTCTGAAAAATGGATAGCAATTTCAAGCACATTAAACCTTTAAGGAAAGTGTCTAAAATGACAAAAAGATAAGATGTTAAAAAAAAAACAAAAAACAAACATTTTAATCAAAACTCAAGGCAGTTACTTTGAGGAGAAATTATTATATATTGTAAATAATTGCCATATATTAATCATTACATAATAGTTTTCCCACTTACTGTACATAAAATGTTGAATCAAACATTTCATATTATTTGTGTCTTGTTTATATTATTTAGATATATTTACAAAAATTGTACAGAAAATATTCTTGATGATTCCACGCTTGCAAATACAGTTGCTATCAAAATTATTCAACCCCCATTTGCAATCAGGTTTATTGTCAAAATGTACAGACTTTCAGCTGTTTGCAATGAACAAATCAAACAAAAGCAATTGAAATAGTTTAACACAACGAATGCTTCAACAGGACAATAGGCACAGTAAGTGACAGTGTAGCACCAAACAGTACACAGTTTTAGTGTGGAAGTGTCTGATATAACAGGTAGTGCAAAAGATAGGTGCCAAGGAGTAACAATATAATTTAAAAATGGTATAAATGTAAACATAACATGCTATGACTTAGTATTCAGTAGATTAACTTATACCAAACATGGACATAGCAGTTATTGTGGTAGCAGCCAGGTAAAGTGTATATAAAGTGTATATAGTGACAAGAAATTAGATACTATATTTTTATAATACAGTAGTAGCAAAGTAGCAGTACCTTTTTCCAGACAGCAGGAGGGTGAAGAGTGTGTGTGAGGGGTGTGTGGGGTCATCCACAATGCTGGTGGCTTTGCGGATGCAGCATGTGGTGTAAATTTCTGTGATGGGCGGGTATGGGGTCTTCAGTATCCACTGCAGGGTCCTGTGATCCAATGAGGTGCAATTTCCGAACCACCCAGTGATGCAGCTGCTCAGGATGCTCTCAATAGTTCCTCTGTAGAATGTGGTGAGGATGGAAGGTGGGAGATGGGCTTTCTTCAGTCTTCACAGAAATTAGAGACGCTGCTGGGCCTTCTTGGCTATACAGCTAATGTTGACGGACCAGGTGAGGTTCTCCATCAGGTGAACACCAAGGAATTTGATGCTCTTAATGATCTCCACGGAGGAGCCATCGGTGTTCAGTGGAGAGTGGTCCCTACGTGCTCTCCTGAAGTCAACAACCATCTCTTTTGTTTTGTCCACATTGAGAGACAGGTTGTTGGCTCTGCACCAGTCCGTTAGCTGCTGCACCTCCTCTCTGTATGTCGACTCATCGTTCTTGCTGATGAGACCCACCACGGTCGTGTCATCGGTGAACTTGATGATGTGGTTGGAGCCGTGCATTGCTGCACAATCGTGAGTCAGCAGAGTGAACAGCAGTAGACTGAGCACTCAGCCCTGCGGGCACCAGTGCTCAGCGTGCTGGTGCTGGAGATGTTGTTTCTGATCCGGACTGACTGAGGTCTCCCAGTCAAGAAGTCCAGGATCCAGTTGCAGATGGAGGTGTTCAGGCCCAATAGCTTCAGCTTTCTAATCAGGTGCTGAGGAATGCACCTGAATGCTGAACTGAAGTCTACGAACAGCATTTGAACGTAGGTGTCCTTCTTGTCCAGGTGGGTGAGTGCCAGATGTAGGGTGGTGGCGATGGCATCATCTGTTGAGCGGTTGGTGCGATCCACGAACTGCAGCGGGTCCAGTGAGTGGGGCAGCAGGGTCTTGATGTGCCTCATTACGAGCCTCTCGAGCACTTCATGATGATGGATGTGAGTGCAACGGGACGGTAGTCATTAAGGCAGGACACTGAAGACTTCTTCGGCACGGGGATGATGGTGGTAGCCTTGAGGCACGTTGGAACGATGGCGCTGCTCAGGGAGATGTTGAAGATGTCAGTGAAAACATCTGCTAGCTGATCTGCACAGTGTGCTTGAGCTGGAACACATGAAATACCTGAACTGGCTAGGGGTAGAAAATGCAAGAAAATACCTGGACGGGGCAGAAAAAGGAAGCTATCAATGGCTGCAACCAGATTTTTGAGAAGGCAGGTTGTGAAAAACCCTCAAGTGACTGCAAAAGACCTGCGGCAAGACTTGGTGACAACAGGCACTGAGATTTCAATGAGCACAGTAAGGCGCATGCTAAACGCAGAAGGTCTCCATGCCAGAACTCCAAGACTTACACACTACTGACCCAAATGTACAAGAAAAGTTGGCTCAAAATCATATATATAAGCCACAGAAGTTTTGGGATTCTGTTCTGTGTAGTGATGAAACAAAACTGGAACTTTTCAGCACAATGGATCAGCGGTATATCTGGAGGAAGAAGAATGGAGAAAAACTTTGTCCACAGTCAAGCGTGGTGGTGGCTCGGTGATGCTCCGGGGCTGCTTTGCATCCTCTGGCACTGGAAACCTGCAGTGTGTGGAAGGCAAGATGGATTCGTTGAAGTATAACAAATCCTAGGAGAAAACGTCATGCTGTTTGTGATGAAGCTGAAGCTTAGGCGTCATTGGACCTTCCAGCAGGACAATGATTCCAAGCATACCTCAAATTTCACGAAGGCTTGGTTGCAGAAGAAGTCCTGGAAGATTCTACAGGGCCATCACAGTCACCTGACTTGAACCCCATAGAAAATCTCTTGTGGGATTTGAAGAAAGTGGTTGCAGCACACACACCCAAGAATATTACTGAACTGGAGGCCATTGCTCATGAGAAATAAGAGATCCCTATATAAAGGAGATGGGAGAAAGTTCCCAGCATACTACATGCACCTCATTTTAATACACAGTGATTGTGAACTTTGTTTGTTTGACCTTTATTTTAGCTGTTTCTTGTAGGGTTATTTGTTGCACATGGTAGCTTGAGCATTACTAGATCACATGACCATAACATGTATGTAGTAGAGATGCACCAATGTATAAAGGCTATTTTTCTCACTATCAGCTGTTGGCCATCGGCCGATAGTTTAAAAACATCCAATGATCAGGGCCAATTATATCCTGTCAATAACAAGAATTTTGTGCTGTGTGTAAAGATGATGTCTCTTGTGTGGAATGATGACAAAACTGCATTTTTGTAAGCTCTGCACCGCTAAAATTTTATACAGGAATTGAGCAGAAGTGAAGCAGGAGTTTCGGCATGGAGTCTAATTTTTCTCCCCTACGCTATTCGCGTGCTACTCGTGCTGAATTAAAGGGCCAGTACATTGCTGAAAGACTTAAATGAAGATGGGATGACAAAAAAGTATATATTGCAGAGAAAAATATGTTTCATATCTAGTTAATGTTAATATGAGTTAATATCATCAAAAAAAGTTTATATTAGGCCTATATATTACCAGTTTGATGTCAATGATGAAGTAGAAATGCTTTTGTTTGTGGTGATTGAGTGTGAGCCTAACAGGAGGTTTTTTAGAATTCAGTCAATGTTAATATGAATAAATAACATTCAATAAGTTAAGAAATCTTACTTTAATCTTCAGAATTTAGTTAATGTTAATTTGAGTAATGTGTTTTCTGTTTATGAGACCAGTTACTATGAAATAACTTGAAATAGAGAAAATAAAGTTTTTATTTGCATTTCCTTCAGAATTGTGGAATTAGTTATTATTAATTTAAAAGAAGGCATTAAAGGCAGAACTATCGGTATCAGCCGATATCACTCTGAATAATTGGTTATCGGTATCGGCTGAGAAATTTAGTAATGGTGCATCTCTAGCATGTAGGCATTACCTGTTCTAGAAACCTAATAACTTATCAAACCTACTGGAAGTGTCGGTTCTCTGAAAATGTTCTCTATACTTAAATATACTCTGTACTGTCTTTTAAACCTTTTCAGTTTGGTTTTGGTGGGAGTTGGGAGCAAAGACTAAGAACATGAGTAAAAGTGATGAGACCAAAATTGTCCTGGGATTTGAACAGATATGCTTTCATTTACACAGCTAATCTCATTAGCTTGGGTCATGCAGAATCCGGAGATATATAATATTTCAAGTTATGATCAAAACTGACAAGTAATATATGCAAATGTTGACAGGCCTTAATATAGGTCTTAATGTGTAGTAGACATTAGAGGTTGTGTTGATGTCATACATTCTCACTCAATGCCAAGTGAAAATAAATCTAAGGATGTGTTTTGCTTCGACATAAAATAACATTACTCACTACAGTTTATATTCAATTATATTCTGATCCTCACGAATCCTCAAGGAGCACTATTAAGGTAGAATGAGAGGGAAAGCTAACAATCAAACATTTAATCCCAGTTAACTCCCAGTTTATTACTTTGCTAATTTATCATAAAGCATATTATTTTATGAAATATTCAGTAACTACAGAGAAACTAATAACAAATGTAGTGAGGAATGTAAGCTTGGACTTGCTGATTGGTCCAGTTAAATACTTACAGTTATGTTTTTCTAATATATTTCCACTCAAATGATGTTCTGTTCCCTATCCTCACCACCTGGGGTCTCTCAGTCAGGAAATCCAGCAAACAGTTACAGACTGTACTACCAAGAACAAAGTATCTTAAATTCCTTACTAGCTGGCTAGGAACTACTAATTAATACACAAGTGGTATAGTAGTAAATATAAAAAATATATTGATAACAGTGTTATATTAAAATCCAATATTGAGATATATACACAATACAGATTAATGTAGTATGTACAGTTGACTTTAGTACACTTGTGCACATGTATTTACATAGAAACACTGTCACACAGCTTTGAATGCTAATGCAGGTCAGAGTTACTGCTGAATCCAAGACAGACAAACTAATGTGGCAGAGCAATAATCAGGAACATAATAAGGTAATAAGTAAGGTGATTGGCAAACCAGCAAAATTAGGTAGAGATCGATAAACAAACAAACTAAAGTCAAAACTGGGAAAACTGGGAAGAGAAAAGGCTTAGCAATATCATTGACAAAAGCCAGAGCAAGACTTTGCAATGATTGTGTTAATGTCTGGGCTATTAATTTGAAAAGGATGTCTGATCAGAAATCTGGTGAATGCGAATAGGGATGGGGTCATGTGATGGCTCATGTGATGTGTGTTGTAGTTCATTGATGTAAAGGGCATTATGGGAATTGTGGTTCAGGATTTCAATGGAAACTGGTATTGCGTGAGATGTGACAGAACACAGAACACCCAACTCCTTCCTCAATCCAGGAGCTCAGTGAGGTTTCCCTCTGGGGTGGGGGCTGGATGATCAGGGTGATGTGCATGAATGTCTTTGATCACATGAGGATGTAAGACATCTTACTAGGCAGTGGCAGCTCAGTGATTAAAGAATTGGACTACTGATTGGAAGGTAGTGAGTTCAAATTCCCACAAATGGCAAGCAGTGTTGGGCCCTTGAGCAAGGCCATTAACCCTCATCTGCTTAGTATAAATGTAAATCTGTAAGTCACTGTGGATTAGGGCATCTTCCAAATGTTGTAAATGCTGGTTCCAAATACAGTTCCTTGGGTCCATATCCCTCCCAAAGAATGAGGTATTTGATTTTGCCATCCCATTGTCTGAATTTGAGTTTGAATCTCATTGTGTAGGCTGGCTGTCCTTCCAGATTCAATGGTGTTGGAGGTGTGTCAGCTACAAAACAAGGGCCCTGAGACTAGTGGTTTCAGCAAGGATACAATGATGGTGGGTGACATGCAGTATTGGTTGGGTGGTTCAAGCTTGTATGTTATTTCACTGAATAAAAAAGGGTGACTACATCTGGAATGGGATGTTCAAAAAGTACATATGGGTGTGATGATCAGGTGTTAACCAACTTTTGGACATATAGTGTATGTAACTCAAGTTGATCATTTTAATGATATATTTTTTTCACAGTAAAAAAAATCTTAGTCTTAAGGGATATCATTCATTCATTGATTCAATACTTCCTTCCCTGCTTTTACATACTTCCATTCATTTATTCACCTTCAGTAACCTCTTTATACTTTTTTTTATTGTCAGGTTTGCAATGATTCTGGAGCATATTCTGCACTTTTATAAACTTCAGAATACATAACAGTTCTCAGTTGTCTCCCTGGAAGAACCCTTAAAGGTTCTATGTAGAACCTTACTGTCACATAAGGAGGTTGAGGACGGATGCAAATGCAGATAAGAGCTTTTATTAAAGGAGATATAGGCAGACAAATCCAAATCATGAGACAATATTGTGGTCAGAAATAGGCAATGGGTCAGGCGATCTGCAAATAGGCATAAACTAGGCAAGGCTAAAGCATGTAACGAGAAACAAGAAACAAGATCAAAGACTATGAAGCAAACCGAGGAACAAGGTACATGGTACGCATGGTACGGTGACAATACTCAATACTTTGCAAAGTCGTTGTGTTGAAACAGTCTCTACATACTGAGGAGTGAGTGTGTGTGAGACTGGTAACAGGTGTGTGTGATTAGAACTCCGGAGAAGGTGAATGTGTGCGTGTGTGGGAAGTGTAGTCCTTTACGGCCATGTTTGTAGTTTGTGGTGCATCCTGGGAAATGGAGTCACTGGTTTGCTGTGATATGACAAAACACCCCCCAAGGGCGCTTCTACCGAAGTGCCAAAATGCACTCCCTCCCCCAGCGGTCCTGGCCCTCTAGGCAAAATGTCTTCACAGCCCCTCAGGTTCCAATGCAGGCATTGTCCGACAAGTAGCAGGTTCCTGGAGGAGCCGAGGAGCAGACATGAGTCTGGGGCTGGTTTGCCGGGGTCATTAGGCAAGACCCAGGGTTGGGAAGTTGTGTCGCCAGCTTTAGACAGGTGCTTGACTTGGTGGGCCGTCTCATCAGCCTTTCTTGAGTGTGGAGCGACATCTGTAGAGAAGCCTGGCATAGTGACTTCCAAGGCAGAGTAGGGAAGCAAAGCGGAGCTCTTGGCTGCAACGAGAGGCGGAGAAAATTCCTCAGCGGAACAAGGAGGTTGAGTGGCATGCTCAGCTGTATAGGGATGCTGAGCAGCATCCTCAGTCCCGCAGAGAGGCTGAGCGTCATTCTCCATCAACTCTGCAGGCTGAACTTGGTTGGGCGAGTCAGCAGACTCAGGTGTACACAGAGCTTGGTTCTCCATGTCAGCAGACTCAGGCGTATGCAGAGCTTGGTTTTCCGTGTCAGCGACCATGGACTGGAACTTGTCATGGGAGGTCGCCTCATCGATCTCGGACAAGAACTTGGATTGAGAGGCCGTCTCTTTGACCTCAGACAGGCACTTGGCTTGAGAGGCCGTCTCTTAGACCTCAGGCAGGAACTTGGCTTGAGAGGCCGTCTCATCGACCTCAGACAGGAACTTGGCTTGGGAGGCCACCTCGTCGACCTCGGACAGGAACTTGGCTTGGGAGGCCATCATTTCGACCTCAGACAGGAACTTGGCTTGGGAGGCTGTCGCTTCGACCTCGGACAGGAACTTGGATTGAGAGGCTGTCCAGTCAACCTCAGACAGGAACTTGGCTTGGGGGCCATCTCGTTGAATTTGGACAGGAACATGGCTTGGGAGGCCATCTCTTTGACCTCAGACAGGAACTTGTCTTCATGCTGGAGCTCTGGAGATGAGACCGCCTCGTGGGTCTCAGGTTGGAGCTCTGGGAGGAGGTCACCAAGTTCACCTCTGGCTGGAGCTACGTGGGTGAGACCACCTCGTGGGTCTCAGGTTGAAGCTTTGGTGTGGGGGCCACCCTCTTTGCCTGCATATAATAGGTGGTGAACAGGAGGGCAGGTTTATCTGCCAGGCTGACCCCCCCCAAAAGATGTTCCAGGTTGGCCTTAGATTCTGGACTACCGAACAGTGTCACAAATATTTCCACAAACTGGGTTACATTCCCAAGTTCCCTGGCTCCCTTGGCCACTAGGAGCCACATCCTCTGGTGGGCAGGTCCAAAGAACCGGGACGACATGAACCTGAGCCATTGCTTCTTCTCAGGCTTGGGGTCTGCTAGGCTAGCAAAACAAAACTGGCAGTCCACAAGAAAATACTCAGGATAGCCAAAAAATCATATGGATCTGGTAGCTCAATGCCAGTCCATTGAGGAAACTGGCACAGTTTCCTTGGTTTCCCTGACATGATGTCTCCTCCTTCTTCCTGCTGCATCCATGGTGAGGCAAAGTATTCTGTCACATAAGGAGGTTGCGGATAGATGCAAATGCAGATAAGAGCTTTTATTAAAGGAGATATAGGCAGACAAATCCAAATCATGAGACAATAGCATAGTCAGAAACAGCGATCTGCAAACAGGCATAAACTAGGCAAGGCTAGCTAAAGCACATAACGAGAAACAAGAAACAAGATCAAAGACTATGAAGCAAACCGAGGAACAAGGTACAAACTCTTGGTACAGTGACAACACTCAATACTTCACAAAGTCATTGCGTTGAAACAGTCTCTATACACTGTGGAGTGAGTGTGTGTGAGATTGGTAACAGGTGTGTGTGATTAGAACTCTAGAGAAGGTGAACATGTGCGTTTGTGGGAAGTGTAGTCCTTTACGGCCATGTTTGTAGTTCGTGGTGCATCCTGGGAAATGGAGTCAGTGGTTTTCTGTTATATGACACTTACAATAGAGTGTTTCCATAATAAAAGGGTTCCAAGTAGCACCCTTGCTTTGGAAGTGAAGAACCTTCAACTAGCTTAAAGAACCCTTGAAAAAACCCTTTCTTCTAAGTGTGTGAAAACACTTTGCATAAGGCTCAACATGCTTTGCCACCATGGCATCTGTCTTAAGGAATATTTATTTCTTTTGTTTATTACTACATTTTATATTAAAGCAATATTGCACACAACCACTCTATTAAAAGTTAGGCATTGTGTTGAAACATTCTTTTCTCTTGTTCTTATGCTTATCTTTCTCTGTTCACATTTTTTCAGGTCATCTGCTTTTACAGCATATATGTCAAAGTTATTTATGTTTAAAATGGATTTTGCCTTAATTCTAAGTTGGCTTGGAATAAAATTACTTGCCAAACTATTAAATCCAAGTAATACATGCAAGTGTAAATGAAAAGTGAATTAAGTATGAATGTTCATTATGCAATAAATCAGAAATATTTTTTGTGTGTATGTATTTGTTGTATGTATTTGAATGTATGTATTTGTTCAGAGTTAACTGATATTGCAATTTATACTTATAGCTGTTTTACCACAACTAAGAAATGGCTTTAATCAGTTTGACACAAATTAATGCATATAAATTAGAGTGACACCCTAACAAACAGCGTGAGTAAAAGTGGAAAATCAGAGGGTGATGAGATCAACCTTGTCTCCCCATTTCACAGATCTCACCATATTCCCATGGTCTTTCTCTTGACCTATACACACACACACACACACACACACACACACACACACATTGTACAGTTACAGCACTGCACTGGTGGCTATCGGAATACCACCTCCATCGTTTGCATCCACATCAAAGCATGGAATTCCAGAGAGCATCCATCACACAGCAGCAACTGGCAGAAACCTCTAAACTCAGACTGATTTATGAGAACCTGCTTTGCAGGTAGTGGGAAAATTGCAGTACACAGAGAGAACAAGGCAAATTACATTTAGCACACATTTATGTTCTTTCTCTTAATTGAAGTATCTTTATAGAATAATTTATAACTGAAAACATCCACAGAAAATGAATTCTAATCTGGCCTGCATAGGAGTACCTGGGTACATTTTATTTTGTGTGTGTGTGTGTGTGTGTGTGTGTGTGTGTGAGCGTGTGTGTGTGTGTGTGATGAGTACTGAGGAGATGGCAATCTACAGTGTTTGACCTTGACTTGTTCTCAGGTCTTGGTCAAGATGTCTGTCAGCATATTTTCTAATGGCTGACCCACTACACTATGAAGTGCAGACTGATGAGAGAGTGAGAACCACAGAAAATGAGCAAGAAAGAGAGAGGGACAGTTATCTCACATCACACACAGAGGAATTTGAGGAATTTTACACACATTGTATAGGAAGGAAGCAATGTACAATTCCACAAATAAACTGCAACTTGTGGTTGTGGTGTTCAGTGTATCTGCTTTCGATTTTGAATTGAGAAAATGTGTAATGTGTTCCTAAACTTTTCACCATGTACAATGTTTTACAATGGATGCATTCTTCATTTGTAAGTGGCTTTGGATAAAAGCGTCTGCTAAATTAATAAATGTAATGTAAATGTAAATGTACATATTTGCACTTGATCAGGCTACAATATAATCAGTTTATTATCTGTGCCTTGTCGTGAAACTGTGTGAATGGGGAAATGTCCTATAACCATATGTGCTTGATTTTTCTAAATGTTTAATTATGGAAGGCTATGGATAGGGCACGAATGTAACAGCCTTATTTTAGTTTATTAAATTTATTTGTCAAAGAACATGTACTAAAACATTAATCTCAATAAGAGATATTTTGCCCCACAGTTTGCTACTACCTAATTTCCATCTGAAGTCCTTTAACCCCTAAGCTTATCCTAAAATGGGCACATGTTCATTATAGGTGAGCACATTAAATAACCAAAACAGAAGGCATTATTGTATTCATTTGACAACTTAATACAGCAAGTGAAATGCACAGTAATATAGCCTATATTGTGCACATCACAATTGCATTACGATTTAGTATACAACTCATGCCCACCTTAAACTGTGTGCAAAATTAAGCCAAGGGCTTGTCAGGGCTTGATATAAAAAAAATAAATTAATGTATTACTGGCCTGTCCAGTCACTCCCTGCAACTCTTAACAGTCATACGTGTTTTTTCATACCTGTAAAAGCATTACATTTTCTGTTGTTGCACTTTTAGTTCATCATGTAAAACAGTAGGAGGTGCTGGATCAAGTGTTATTTCATAAGCTGGTGAACATCAGAATCAAAGCCATGTTGTTAAGTTAAAGTAAATTTGATGAGATTAATGTGATAATTGCAACCAGGACTATTTATGTAGCAGTATTGCAATATAAAAGACTCCTATTTATTCCAGGGTGTGCCATCCAGGGGCATAACTTGGCCTAGACATTCAGGGCTGTAGCCCTGAAGATTTTTTCTTTAGCTCTGAATAACTCCACTTGCAGCGGTTTGTCATTACATAACTGAACATCAGTAAAACATTCAGTAGTGTTGTAATTTTGTATCTTCAGTGAACTGAGTGTAGTATTTTATCTTCAGTGAATTGAGGCAAGACCAATCAGACAGGGTTTACAGGAAAATACATTGAAATACTCATGTCTTATTGGCTGACAGCTCTCAATTCTGCCAGACGCTAGCTCACACAGTCAGTTAATGTGAAGGGAAAATGAATACAAGATGATTTTTACCAGTTAAGAGGCTGAAACTGAAACACTAACATCGTCGCATGCTGAGCTGTAAAACAAGGTGTGTAAATGTAGATCCAAGTAACGTGAACATGATATGAACAGAACATAAGGACAGATAACATACTCTGCATGGTACTGTAGCAGCTAAACCCATACAATAATAGCTTAGTTGTGCCTCCCCAAATTAGCCTAGTCTCGTGATATATAGCAAAAAGGTTTTATATTTTATCTGTCTGGTAGTACTGCAAAGAGTCATAACACCCGAAGCAAGTTTTATAATAAATCCAACTTTTTGTCCAATTTTAACATTTTTTTAAGCTGTTAGCCATCACATGCTAGAGACAAACTGCATGGAAGTATGTTTTAAAAAGTTTTTTGATGGAGAAGAATATGGGCTCAGCCCCAGATGATTAACAGTCCAGCTAATGCCCCTGGTGCAATCTTCTCATTTATATATCTTTGCATCTTTTGTTTTTATTTATTTTTTATTGTCTCCTTATTAGTTTTATCTTACATAATGTTGCAGCTGACAGAGAGGGAAAAAATCTGTTTCATCACCCTGCATTTTCTAACCCTTGTTGCGGTTGCTGTTGTTGTTGATGTTTTACCCCGCTTAAAGGCCAGCTCTTAAGTTTTAAGTGGTCTAGATTACATACAGTATATGCTAATTTTATGATTAGATTTTACTTGGATGATCTTCTGTCATTTCAGTTTCCCTTGATTTTCTCCAAAATTTAGCCATAAATCAGGCAGCTCTTCCCTATCACACCAGCCAGGGAGGGCAAAGGCTATCACGTGCTTTTTATGAAGCACAAGAAGCCAGCCGACTGCGTTTTTTTAAACCGCCACTCACAAAATGTTGCGGGGGGTGTTGACGGGACAGGATGGGACACACACACAGAGGAAAACGCTATCCACTCACTTCTGCATGTTTGAGCTCATAAACCCCCAAGATTGGCTAGTATCACTGTGATTGATAAGGAAGAGAGAGTATGCCACCTCTTTCGCCCTGAGAGCATTACCAGTTTTGCTCTCTTGGGCTCCTGGCCCTGGTTCCTGGCTGTGGTGTCATCGGGATTTGAACTCATGTTCTCTGGATAATAGGGCAAACACTTTTCTGTTGTTCCAGTAAAAGAAAATAAATGCATATACATTATTTATTAATTAGCTGGTTAACCATTTTTAACTAACCTGCTAGTTATGTTAAGATAAATATTGGGGAAAATTGTTGCTATTAAGCTGAACAGTCTAGTTAAAAGTAATGAGGGAATATGATTTGCACTGTCTATAAGAAACATAAACTGAAAACAGTATGCAGTAAAGCGTCTGGGTTACGCATGTAACCCTGTTCCCTGAGAAGGGAACGAGCCGCTGCATGAGGTCCGTGGGAAGTGCTCTCGGGCGTGACCGGTATCTGAAGCTTGTGTAACATCATGACTATTTATAGGCCTGCTGTGGTCCAGTGAGGTGGCAATTAAATGCACTGTGTGATATAAAAACAGCACCTGTGAACCGCGCTGTCAGC
Organism: Ictalurus furcatus; assembly: GCF_023375685.1. Classification (NCBI taxonomy): domain Eukaryota; kingdom Metazoa; phylum Chordata; class Actinopteri; order Siluriformes; family Ictaluridae; genus Ictalurus; species Ictalurus furcatus. The sequence goes on from NC_071259.1 coordinate 10,392,663, forward strand.
ATATATTATCTGAAGTGAAAACGCAATTCACAAGCATGCCCCAGTATGACAAAGCTACGCAACGTCTTTTTCTCTTCTCAGGGAACAGGGTTACATGCTTTCAAAGGGAACTCAACGTTGCGTGAGCTCCATGCTGTGGGAACGAGTATACCCACTCCATCATACCGAAGGCATGGCCTGTTCAAAAGGTCCGAGCCCGAGGTTCACTGCAAGACACTCAAGCCTGGCTTATGCCACTGGCCAGATTGGTGGACATAAGTACAGAAAGCCCTTACTGGGCACAGTAGGTGCAATCTCTCTTGTTCTGGTGTGAGGAATGGAGGGGGGCAGAAAGCATGCAATACTACTGGCTGGGCAGCAGACACTTCAGGAATATAATCCAGCCTGGTATATAGGAAGGCCTTGGCTAATCCAAGGGTAAAGTCAAGGCAGGAAGGGGCAACAGACAGAGCTTGTAGATCTCCTACTTGCTTGAGAGATGTCAGGGTCAGCAGAAGAGCTACCTTTAGAGTCAGAAGCTTCTCTGAGGCTGACTCTAAGGGTTCAAATGGGGCACCTGACAGACCTTCTAGGACCACAGAAATGTCCCAGGAAGGTATGTGTGGTCTGCAGATGGGCCTCAGCTGCCTGACACCATGCCTAAACCTCAAAGTTAGAGGATGTTGCCCCACAGAGGCTCCATCAATGGGGTGTGGCTGACCAAAATGTAGAAGGAGCAAACCCTGCTGAGAAATGTCCTTGTGAGAACTCCAGGACTGTAGCTATTGCGCAGTTCACTGGTTCTAGCTGACGTTCCTCACACCATGAGACAAAAAGTCGCCACTTGAGGGCATACAATTTTCTTGTGGATGGTGCTCTACCGTTCAACATGGTCTCTACAACCTCAGTTGTGAGACCAGAATCTATGAGCTGGTGCCCCTCAGAGGCCAGACCCACAGTTTCCATAGTTCCACCCAAGGGTGAAAAATCAGCCCTCAAGCCTGAGACAGTAAATCCCTGCGGATGTGAATCTCCCAAGTAGTGCTGTCTAGCAGGGATATTGCCTTTGAGAACCATATTCGAGCTGGCTAATAAGGTGGTACTAGCAGCAGACGTAGACGGTCTTGGCGAACTCTCACTAGAACTTGTGGGAGCAGAGCAATCAGGATAAAAGCATACAGATGTGTCCTCCACATGTGCAACATGGTGTCCAGCCCCGATAGTGCAGGAGGAGTGAGGGCAAACCACAGCGGGCAGTGTATTGTCTCCTTGGAGGCGAACACATCCACTTCTGCTTTGCTGAACCTCCGCCACTTGAGCATGGAACCTCCAAACCCCGGGCCTCAGCCCCTGCTTCAACAGGATGTCTGCCCAACAGAATGTACATTGCACTCACTGACAAAACTTTCCCTCTGCCCAAGAGAAGAATTAGTTGTGCCTGCCTGAACAGGGCAGAACGTAACCCTCCCTGGTGATTGATATATGAGACCACCACTGTGTTGTCTGTCACAATTAACACATGGTGACCTCTTAATTGAGGAAGAAATAATTTCAGTGCTAGAAATATGGCCCGCATTCGAGTGGCGATTTATATGCCACTCCAGATGAGGGCCTCTCCAAAGACTGCAAGCCAGACAGCTGTCTAAGACACCAGCCCATGAGCGAGGTGTCTGCCATTACCATCTTGTGATAAGGAGACGCCCCTAGCGTTTGACCCAAGGTTAGAAAACTGAGACACCTCCAGATTCTCAGAGCACATAGGCATCGCCACGTGACACTGATTGGTTTCATCCTTGGATAAAACCCCCGACTTTTCAGCCACCACTGAAATGGTCTTGTGCAATAGACCCAATGGTATTACGTTGGCTGCTGCTGCCATAAGCCATAAGCCCCAACAGTCTCTTATAGAGACTGGAGGGGATGCCCAGATCCAGCTTTATCCAGCTTTATATGATTGACCCTATGCATGTTGGGGATGGAAATGCCCTCATTGTAGTAGAATCCCATTTAACTCCTAGAAAAGTTCCCCTCTGCACTAGAGAAAGCATACTTTTCTTGCTAATGCAACCAAGGCCAAATTATGAGAAACAGAAATGATTAATTAATAGTTTAGCTGGGTCTTCAGGCAATGCAGTCTGTTAGTTCACCTCACCTCCTGGTCCCTGGAAACAGAAATGATTAGTTCACCTCTCAAGTCTTCAGGTTTAAGTTATTCATTCGTTCCGTGACTGTGGGCTGTGACATGATAAATGAACGACTCGAATCGGGAGGTGTGGTCATTTCTGTTTCCAGTATTCCATGGTGCATGGAGACATGAACTAACCATTTCTGTTTCCTGTACAGAACCTATGGGGATGTTGCAGCATGGGGATGACACATCACTACTCTGAAACCCAACTCCCTTCGACTAAGAACAGAGCAAGCCGTGAGTGGAGCTGCCTAATTGTAAAGCGTTCACAATGCACACAGTCAGACCTCTTCAAGGCTACCCTAGCGTGTTCTACACCTAGACACTTCACACAGAAAGTGCTGGGAGCAAGGTGTAACACACTTCCTGAATTCTCTCTCACTGATACTTTTCTCTTTTTTCTTTTTTTGAAAAGATAGAGAGGAAATGAAGAGTCTTTTTGCGAGCGTTACACAAACGACTGATATGCAGTCTCATTGAAAATAATAAGGCTGATGGCGCGGTTCACAGGTGCCCTTTTTATATCACGTAATTCACTTAACTGCCACATCACCTGATCATGGCAGGCCTATAAATAGGCATGAGGTTACACAAGCTTCAGATGCCGGTTACACGTGAGGACGCTTCCCACAGAGTGGAGCTCATGCAACATTGAGTTCCCTTTGAGAGGGAACAGTATGCATACAATTAAAAGTATATACAAAAAACTATACAAATATTCTGTTAGATAACTAATTATTTTAAGGAGTGTTAGTTAGGATGAATGTTGATAACTTCCACCTGAAATTCTTGAATTGCATCTGCTTACAGTTTCAGGGCCATGAGCAAACAGGCAAGGAATGTGTTTAACCTACAAATCCTTCATCTCTTCCCAGAATTCAGCCTGATTCAGCCTTGTTAGCGATGGCCACTAGCAATGCCACTGATGTGGTCTGATGTGACCTAAATGATTGATTACAACTTATTAAACCTATGTGAGTCAAGTAATCAAAGCACAAATCATAGCCTAAACACTAAGGCTGACTTAATAACAATGGAGTGTAATTAAACTGCTTACTAATTTGGAGAAGGTACTGCAAAACATCAACCACCCATTTGGAAATGCTATAAAAGTACACATGGCAATAAAAAGCTGAGTGTATGAGAGTGAAGATGATGGTTCAATGGTTTTCTGTGAATAGCTGAAATTATGTGTGATAGCACAAATAATTCAGATTCCAAAAACCAAAGAGCGACAGGTCAAAAGTGCATGTGAGAAATAGGACATGCCACAGGTCACCATACACTGCAATTCATGTAGACATTTTGAAACATAGAAACATATACATTTAGCAGTCATTTACTATATTCATGTATTATATTATATACATGTATACATTATATACATGTAAAATGAAAGTTCTTTGTATTTGTGAGGAATTTATAGTTCTTTACCTGCTGCTTGAGCTGGTACATGAGGCTGTCCTTTTCTCTTTTCAAGGCCATCACCTCCTCATGGCTTGTCTTCTTTTTGGGAGCAGAAAGTTCTAGTAGGGCTATGTTAGCATCCTTTTCACTGATGGCTGCCAACAGGGCTTGTTGCCTGGTGGGAAATTGCGGATGATAAGGGTGGTTACGACCTACGGTAAGTCATTAAATTAACAAAGACCAGATACAAACACACAATACAGTAAGTTGCGCACACAAGTACACACACAGCCGCACAGCAGGGGAGAGTATCCAGCCGGCAGGTGCGCTAAGATTGTTAGCATACCCAGGAACCACAGAATCCACAACCCCCTGCTCCCTTCCCGTCATCACAGGGATTTTTGTATAATGGCTGAATGTTTGCCTGAGGTCAGACAGTGAATTGTCACCAGTCTCCGCTTTGTCATTATACCTTGCAGACTAACTCATCTGTGTTGCTTTGATACACACATACATACACACCTACATTTTATGTTCCGGAAATAAGCTTAAGACTGGAGTAATCATGACTCAGATACAATGACTGCAATGGGAACTAAAATACATCCTGGGCTGCACTTTCCTCAAGCATGACTACACAGAGCTCATTGTTATATTACATGGTGACTGTCATAATATTATAACGATAAATCACTTTTGGGAAACAAACTTTTATTCTCAGTGGATGGGAAACAAATCTTAATTCTCATTATTCACTTCCAGCCATGTCCACATTTTAAGGTGCATTTCAATAATTACATTTCTCTGCACAATGCATTCAAGAGATACATTCAAATAAAATGTTTAGTGCTCAAAATATTCATATCTAGATTTAAAAGAGAATTTATACCAGAATGTTTTTGCTTGTTTGTTTAATAATGTGAACCCTATCACTATGCCCTGGAAATACTGGAAAACAGTGGGGAAAAAAACAGAACTGCTTGAAAAAAAGTCATTTTTTAAAATCATATGCTTATCAACTCCTTAACCAGATGTCTTGTGGAACTTTTTGGCAAGCTCTCTATCTTCTCTTAAATGAGAGTAGGCAAACTAAACTAGTGTTTCAAAACAATGTATTTCCTAAATCAAGAAACTGTTATTTACAGTTGACATGCATTAGCCATATAATAATATTTTATCAAATTTACTTTAGTTTAAAAAAAAAAAGTTTGTTACATTCCAGAAAGATCAGAAATGTTTGCTAAATAGACTATCAAAATCTATTATAAAGCTAGACTCTCTCTGAGTGCTTCTGGGGTCGATTAAGCAGCATTTCATTATAATGGCTGTATGATTTCCCAGATTTTCTTTTAACATGAAGAACAATCATTTATGAATGACAAAAAACATGTACAATAAAAATACAGGTTAATATTTTTAAAATTAATTAAATAATTCTTTTTGGATAATCCAGCAGAGATATGCTGCCCTGTGCACAGTGCTCAGTCTTCTTTGGCTATATGGTTTAACTCTATAAATAAAAGCATTTCTATTTCATGCACAGAAATATGATTTTATTTTCGAGCTCAGTAAGGCAGTGCCTGGGTAAGGCTATTGGAGCAAACCATGAATAGTGCATCTCCAATTAAAATAATGTTAAAGAACTTGATCTTTATTTTGTGAGCAGGGTTGCCATATTCTGAGTATAATGTCTGCATTCTGCAGATGGATACTGAGAAAAAGAAGAAACCTGTATCTACCTTTTCCTAGGTCCAAATGTTTTCAAGTTTTTTGAGCAGTTGAGTTGTAGTTAAGGTGGGAATTTTGCTGAAACCTGACAAACTTCCACACAAGTTTTCTGAAGAAAAAAAAAACCAAACAAACAAACAGACAAACAACAACAACAACAAAAAACCCAAACAAACAAAACCCTGAGTTCGGTTACACCACTAATGAACATGTATACACGAACATGAAAATACAACAGCTAAGTAAGACAAAATGTAAAATAATAATAATAATAATAATAATAATAATAATAATAATAAATAAATAAATAAATAAATAAATAAATAAATAAATAAATAGATAGATAGATAGATAGATAGATAGATAGATAGATAGATAGATAACTAAATAAATGGCACTGTTTCACTGTGTGCTTTTTGGGTGTGTATAAGTTCTACGAACAACAAAAAGCCTGCAGAAATAGCAATAAACAAAGTCTACTGATCTACAGCATTGATGCTTGACCACAGCAACAGGTTTTGACGGCCTCTGGTGACTAGTTATCAGTAGTTTTTGTGTCTTTGTGTGTGTGCATGCTAAAGGGACAAATATGTTTTAACTATTTAATATTATATAAATTAAATACTAGCAATAACTCAGAACATCGACACTTTATCAGCTCGGAAACCTTAGTGCACACCTATACTGTACTCCCATCTAAGCAATACATTTGGATTCTCCCCTTCTCTCTGACTAATGGACTCTAATGGATGGCTTAGTGCTTACATGAATTCTAAATCCTTACTGCTCAGTTAATCAAAATGCCCAAAAATGTCGAACAAGTGTATCCATTCGTCTCCTAACACCTCTGGTATTATTCCTCCTATGCCTTGATAAAAGCAACTCACCTTGTCTCGGATGCACACCCCGAGAAAAATGGTGGGAGCTATTTTGGCATGTGCTGTGACAGGGCCTTAAAAAAAGACATCACAAGATAAAATGAGCATAGTGTAACTGCTCCCCCGAGCCGGATTATGCTACGCTCACACTGTTACGCTATTAATGTATACCAGAGATATAGCCTTTGCCAGCAGAACCCTGGGTTGGGAAAAGGGGCTTGTATACATTACTGTATCATGGAGAAGTCTAAATACAGGTGACTGGTGATCCAATGCTTTTTTTCGTTCTGCTCTTAGGCAGCATATATGGGCATGGAATGTAGTTCTATAAGTCTTATATTCATAAACAACGTCATTGTGAGAGTCAGCAAATGGTGTGCCATGACAACAGAAGATATTGAAGACATAGAACAAAAGGAGATAAGGAAAGGAGCTGTTTGGTCTAGCAAGGGGCAAATAAGGTAGAATCTTAATCAGTCTTATTGTCCAAGCAAAAGGAAACTTGGCAGTTGTGCTTATCAACTCAGATACTTAACCCTTTCAGGCATGAATTATTAAATCCTGATCAATGATTTTTTTTTCTCTCTGTGTATTTTTACTCTTCTTTAGGCATGAAAAAAATAATTTTACCTTCATTTCACTTTCACATAAATTTTTAAAAAAGTTATTGAAGTGTCCACTCCAGTGGACTGCATGCGTTCAAACGAAGAATTTGTGTCCACTCTTGTGGCTGTTATGCAGTTATTCTATTGAAATCTTTGCAATAGGCACAAAATGGCTTTTGAATAGCTGTCTACTGTAGTGACCACTATGCATGAAAGGGTTAAACAACAAAAAAGAAAAGATTATGAAAAATTATAAACTGCGGTTTGGCTCAATGTCCTCAAAAGTCCATCTGTAAAGAGAGAGTTTATATTATTTTAAGTGCTATCTGAGGAAAGAATAAGGCTACTTGGTTACTTTTATGGTCTAATTCAGCATTAATTGCAGATCTCATTCATTCATGTGTTATCTCGTCCAGTATTGCACTTTGTTTAGTATATTATTTATTGCTGATTGTTGAACTGTACCAAATCAGATTACAGCCAGCACTTGCATCTTGTAATAGAGGGCAATCCATCTGGTCCTACAGTTCTTTTTAGAACTTCCCATGTTCATTTAGAACATCCTGGTGCCATCTCTTCCACAGGTAAGAGACGCACACGCACCTAGCCATCCACATGATGTAAAAGAAAACATCAGACCAGGCCACCTTCTTCCATTGCTCCATGGTTCCACTGTGCCCATTCTAGGCACTTTTGGCATTGGACAGGGTCAGCATGGGCACTCAGACTGGTCTGTGGCTATGCAGCCCGTATGCAGCAAGCTGTTATGCATTGTGTGTTCTGACACCTTTTTATCATAGCCAGCATTAGCTTTTTCAGTAATTTGTGCTACAGTACCTCTTCTGTGGAATTGGAACAGGTGGGCTAGCATTCGCTCCTCCTGTGCATCATTGAGCCTTGGTTTCCCCGAGCCTGTCGCCGGTTCACTAATTGTCCTTCCTTGGACCACTTTTGGTAGGTACTAACTACTGCATACTGGGAACACCCCACAAGACCTGCTGTTTTGGAGATGCTCTGACCCAGTCGTATAGCCATCACAATTTGGCCCTCAAAGTCATTCAGATCCTTACGGTTGCCCAATATTCCTGCTTCAAACATATCAACCTCAACAACTAACTGATCACTTGCTGGTCATCTCACCCCTTGACAGGTGCTATTGTAACAAGATAATCAATGTTATTCATGTCCCCTGTCAGTGGTTTTAATGTTATGGCTGATCAGTGTAAGTCCCCAATATCTTTTTAGGTACGTTATATACTGTAAATTTTTAAAAGCTAATGGCAGTAACATTAACCGAAAGCCAGGATGAAATGTAGTACAAAGGGACATTAATGGAAAATGGTATTATTGTTTGAAATCTTATTTGTTCATTGCAAAATATACCCTTATTTAACTTTTTTAATTTACCTGCATTAGGTAACAGAGCTTTTCATAGTTGCATGTTTGACCCATCACCACTTACCGCTGCACATATGTGTAAGTGTGGTGATTTTAAAATACATAATAAACATGCATTTGTGGTGTTACTTACAAAGGGTCTTTTTTCTAATTAGTTCAGAAGCATTCTGAATGAATTCTCCTAAAAAATTAGTATTCTCAACATTGCAGTATCATGGACTGAATACGGATACTTCTATTTTGAATGCTGAATATGTAACACTGTTACTTATATTCCTATACAGCTTAACCCTGAGGATGACTGAGGACTAAAATAGCAGCCTGGGAATTACCTTAGATCCAAGATGTCAGCCATGCTTCAGTGAAAGCAAAACCACTTCCAGTTGGGTGATTAATACAGTGAAATCTGGCACTAGCCAACATGTGAGTGTAGCAGAAAGGCCAATAAGCTCCTGCCTAATAGTGGTGAGAGATGTATTCCTATAGTCACAAAAAGCAGTATTTTGGTTCATAGCACTGCCCCAATTTCGAACTGCAACCATCATCCCTCAGTGCTGATTGTGTTAATCACTATACCTTTTGGAAAGGAAGGCCTAAATTGTTGGAATAAAGAAGTGGCCAAAGAACTAATCAGTTCTGCACACTTCATAAAGCTGCTATGAGTCAAAAGGTGGCTTCATTTTTCAACAAACAAAAACAAAACAATGGTGGGGATATAGAAAGTGACCCCTTTCTGAATAGAGATGGTTAATTTGCCATTTTTAGCAAGGTAATTTAGTAAGAGCCATTTTTAGATTTTTCAAAAGTCTTTTCAGCCTTTGCCTTGCATTGACCCCCAGGCCTTGGCATTTTGAAACAAATTGTTGACATGTTTCACCGGGTGAAGAAAAAAAAAAAACGTCGGGGTTACGCATGTAACCCTGTTCCCTGAGAAGGGAATGAGACGTTGCATTTAGCATAACAGTATGGGAGCGCCCTTGCACGCGTGACCAGTATCTGAAGCTTGTGTAAAATCATACCTCTACTTATAGGCCTGCCATGATCAGGTGACGTGGCAATTAAGCCCGTCACATGATATATATATGGCACATGTGAACCACGCCGCCAGCCTCTATTATCTGAAGTGAAGACTCAATTCACAGGCCTGCCCTGGTATGACAAAGCTATGCGTCTCGTTCCCTTCTCTGGGAACAGGGTTACATGCGTAACCCCGACGTTCCCTTTCAAAGGGAACTTCGACGTTGCATTTAGCATAACAGTATGGGAGCGCCCTTGCACGCGTGACCGGTATCTGAAGCTTGTGTAAAATCATGCCTCTACTTATAGGCCTGCCATGATCAGGTGACGTGGCAATTAAGCCCGTCACATGATATATATACGGCACATGTGAACCATGCCGCCAGCCTCTATTATCTGAAGCGAAGACTCAATTCACAGGCCTGCCCTGGTATGACAAAGCTATGCGTCTCGTTCCCTTCTCTGGGAACAGGGTTACATGCGTAACCCCGACGTTCCCTTTCAAAGGGAACTTCAACGTTGCATTTAGCATAACAGTATGGGAACGGGAATACCCACTCCATCATACCAAGGGTACAGCCTGTTCAAAAAGACCTAAGCCCGAGGGTCACTGCAAGACACTCGAGCCCGGGGTGGAATGAATATCCAGACTGTAATAACGGATGAATGTGTGTGGTGTAGACCATCCCGCAGCAGCACACACAACCTGCAAGGATACCCCTTTGGACAATGCCTTCGAGGAGGCGACCACCCTAGTGGAATGAGCTCTTATGCCTAGAGGCATGGCGAGACCGCATGCCTCATAAGCCATAGAGGTTGCTTCCACTATCCAATTCGAGATGCGTTGCTTTGACACAGCATCACCTTTACTGTCGCCACCAAAGCAGACCAGCAGCTGCTCCAACTTACGCCACTGGCCGGAGCAGTGGACGTAAGTACAGACAGCCCTTACTGGATACAGCAAGTACATCCTCTCTTGTTCCGGTGTGAGGAACGGAGGAGGGCAGAAAGCCTGCAACACCACAGGGTGTGCAGCCGATGTAGACACTTTAGGAATATAATCCGGCTATGATAGAGGAAGGCCTTGGCTAATCCAGGGGCAAAGTCAAGGCAGGAAGGGGCAACAGAGAGAGCTTGAAGACCTCCCACTCAGAGGCTGACTCTAAGGGCTCAAATGGGGCCCCTGACAGAACTTCCAAGACCACAGAAAGGTCCCAGGAAGGTATGCGCAGCCTGCAGATGGGTCTCAGCCGTCTGACACCACACATGAACCTCGAAGTTAGAGGATGTTGCCCCACAGAGGCTCCATCAACAGGGGCATGGCTGGCCGAAACGGTGGCCACGTAAACCCTGATTGTAGAAGGAGCCAACCCTGCTGAGAAATGTTCATGTAAGAACTCCAGGACTGTAGCTATTGCGCAGTTCACTGGATCTAGCTGACGTTCCTCACACCACAAGACAAAAAGCCGCCACTTGAGCACATACAATTTCCTTGTGGATGGTGCTCTAGCGTTTAACATGGTCTCTACAACCTCAGTTGTGAGATCAGAATCTATGAGCTGGTGCCCCTCAGGGGCCAGACCCACAGTTTCCATAGTTCTGGTCGAGGGTGATAAATCAGCCCTCCGGCTTGAGACAATAGATCCCTGCGGATGGGAATCTCCCAAGGAGTACTGTCGAGCAGGGAAATTATCTTTGAGAACCATATTCGAGCTGGCCAATAAGGTGCTACTAGCAGCAGACGTAGACGGTCTTGGTGAACTCTTGCTAGAACTTGTGGGAGCAGAGTGATCGGGGGAAAGCATACAGACGTGACCTCGGCCACGTGTGCACCATGGCGTCCAGCCCCAATGGTGCAGGAGGAGTGAGGGCGAACCACAGCAGGCAGTGTGTTGTCTCCTCGGAGGCGAACACATCCACTTCCGCTTGTCCGAACCTCCGCCATATGGACTCCACCACTTGTGGATGGAGCCTCCAACCCCCGGGGCCTCAGTCCCTGCCTCGACAGGATGTCTGCCCCTACATTCCGGCTGCCCGGAATGTACATTGCACTCACTGACAAGAACTTTCCCTCTGCCCAGAGAAGGATTAGTTGCCTGACTCTAAGGGCTCAAATGGGGCCCCTGACAGACCTGAACAGGGGGCGTGAACATAACCTCCCTGGTGGTTGATATATGAGACCACCACTGTGTTGTCTGACACAACTAGCACATGGTGAACTCTCAACTGAGGAAGAAAGAATTTCAGTGCTAGGAATACAGCCCGCATCTCTAGGCAATTTATATGCCACTCCAGATGAGGGCTGCTCCAAAGACTGAGCCATTTAAGACTGCACCCCAGCCCGTGAGGGACGCATCTGTCATTACCGTCTTGTGGTAAGAACACACCCCTAGAGTGTGACCCGAGGCTAGAAACTGCGGGCACCTCCAAATACTCAGAGCACGTAGGCATCGCTGCGTGACACTGATTACTCTCAGAGGTTTCATCCTCAGATGAAACCCACAACTTTTCAGCCACTTCTGAAACGGTCTCATGTGCAATAGGCCCAACGGTATGATGTTGGCTGCTGCTGCCATAAGGCCCAACAGTCTCTCGTAGAGACTGGAGGGGATGCCCAGACCTAGCTTTATCTTGCTCAAAGTTGATAGGATCGATCCTACGCGTGTTGGGGATAGAAACGCCCTCATCGTAGTAGAATCCCATATAACACCTAGAAAAGTTGTCCTCTGCACTGGAGAAAGCATACTTTTCTTGAGGTTCAACCTGAGCCCCAAGCTCCTTATGTGGGCGAGAACAACATCTCGATATTGAACCGCCAGTTCCCTGGATCATACTAGAATTAACCAGTCGTCCAGGTAGTTCAGTACACGGATGCCCTGGAGTCACAAGGGAGCCAGGGCAGCATCCATGCACTTTGTGAAGGGGCGCGGGGATAAAGCTAGCCCGAAATGAAGAACCCGAAATTGGTATGTGTTGTCTCCAAACGCAAACCTCAGGAACTTCCTGTGACTGGGCGATATTCCTATGTGGAAATATGCATCTTTCAGATCTATCGTCACAAACCAGTCCTTGGACTGAATTTGTGGCACGATAAGTTTGAGCGTCAGCATCTTGAACCTGTATGTCCAAAAAGTACGGTTCAGATGACGCAGATCTAAAATTGGCTGCATACTCCCATCTTTTTTGCGGACCAGGAAATAACGGCTGTAAAAACTTCCCTCATTTAGGGAACGGGGTACAAGTTCTATGGCCCCTTTGTCCAAAAGGGAACTTACTTCCTGCGCTAACATTGGGCTCTGCTCTGTGCTGACAACTGTGGTGAGCATACCTCTGAACCGGGGGGGGTCAAGCTCTAAACTGGACCCAGTAACCCTTTTCTATGGTAGACAGAACCCATGGAGACACATTTGGCAGTAGTTTCCACACTGCCAAATGGTCTTTCAGTGATGTTAGCTTTTCCACATTTCGTTGGAGGGAAAGCATCAGATTTCCGTCTCCCTCTGACAGCTCGCTGACCAGAGAAGGCTGAAAATGTGGGATGGCCTTGGCCAGGGCAGGCCCTACAGTAGCACTGGGGGCTAACTTCCCTAACAACCTCATGTCCCCTGATATGTCCCTCCGTGGCCCATCAGGACCGTTCCTTCCTAGCCTGCTTTGCTTTTATGATCATTCTTAGATCAGGACTCTTAGCAGGCTGTGGCTGTGGCCGCCTGGTCCCCCTGGCTTTCTGCAGGGGGAGGCGGGCCGCCACACTCACCTTCTGCGCCTCCCTCCCACTAGCGCTGGCCCAGGCTCCACTCATGGAGGCCCAGGAGACTCGACACGACGGGGAAGGAACTGGCTGAACGCTGCCGTTTGCCGTTTTGCTCGCAAAACCTGTTGGCGATGGCATTATCCACGCCGCCAAACAGGCCAGAAGGTTTAACAGGGGCATTCAGCAAGGAGACCTTATCTTTGTCCCCCATCCCTGAGAGGTTGAGCCATAGGTGCCTCTCCGCCACTACCAGGCTACCCATTGAACGGCCGATATGATGGGCCGTTTATTGGGTCACCCGGAGAGATAAATCTGTGCCACAGCGCAGCTCTGCCACTGCCTCGGGCCCAATTCCCTCCCCAGTATCGAGCTCCCTCAGCAGGTTTGCTTGGTAGGCCTGCAACACTGCCATTTTATGCAGTGACCCACAAGCAAGACCCGCTGCTGCATAGGCTTTACCCACCAACGCCGAGGTGGCCTTACATGGCTTAGAAGGTAAAGTTGGCCTCCCTAAATTACCTGCCGTTGATGGAGAGAGGTGGCTCGCAAGCACCTCCTCCACCTTTGGCATCGCTACATAGCCGTGCTGCTCACTCCGCATGACGGCTGAGTAATCAAACGTCGCGGGGTTATAAACACGGCTAGTGTATGGTGTTCTCCAGAAGCGTGATATCTCATCATGCACTTCTGGAAAAAAGGGGAGTTTTCTGCGGTGTGAGGGAGATTTATATTTATTTTCACTGAAGAGGAAGTGGTCATCCAGCCTGCTACGAGCCACTTCCTCTTCCCCGGGCCAGTCTATATTCAACTTTTCTACTGCTCTAGTGATCACCTCAAGCAGCTCTTTATACGCTTGAGAGCTGCTGTCGGTTTTTGGTGCAATGGCACCCTCTACCAACTCCTCGGAGTCAGCGAGGGTGTTTTGGCTTTCCATAGGGGAAGGAGGAGTCACGACGCGAGCTCCAAAGTCAGGTGGAGAGCCGGACCCGGAAGACAGAGCAAGAAAGAGCAGCACTCGTCTCCGGCTCCTCTTACAAATCCATACGAGAACCCCACGACCTTAGCTGGCTGGCTGCCTCGGCAGCGGCCGGCCCAGATCCGCGAGGGTCTGAAACCCAACTCCCTTCGGACGAGAAGAGAGCGAGCTGAGAGTGTAGTTGCCTAATCGTGAAATGTTCAAAATGCTGACAGTCAGACCCCACAAGGGCTGCTGTAGCATGCTTTATGCCCAAACACTTCACACAGAAAGCGTGTCCGTCTCCTCCCGTGATGAAACGGGAGCAAGGCGTAACATACTTTCTGAAATCTTTCTCGCTCATTATTTCCTTCTCTTTTCTTTTCTTTTTTTTCTAAAAAAGGGATAGAAAAGTTTAGAGATTTTGAGAAAATATAGAGTAGAAATGAAGCATTTTTTGTCACACAAACAACAGACATGCAGTCTCGCTGAAGATAATAAGGCTGGCAGCGTGGTTCACAGGTGCCATATATATATCATGCGACGCGCTTAATTGCCACGTCACTGATCATGGCAGGCCTATAAGTAGAGGCATGATTTTACACAAGCTTCAGATACTGGTCACGCGCGCAAGGGTGCTCCCATACTGTTATGCTAAATGCAACGTTGAAGTTCCCTTTGAAAGGGAACATTTAATGCCTTTCATTGTGACAGTGCATTTACTACAAAAGAAGCAGAATGTGTTAAAATATTTTCCTTTTTATTAGTATGTCAGCTATGTGCTAAATCTCTGGGAAACAATATGATGTCCATTATAGTTTGAGCTGACAGGAAGGCTAAGTAAATCAACTAACCACTTTTTACAACCATGATGAACTGAAAAGCATCTCAGAACACACAACACATCGAACACAGCAGAAACCACATTGGGTTTTACTTCTTTCAGCCAAGAACAAGAATCTGAGGCTACAGTGGGCACAGACTCACAGAAATTGACCAGTTGAAGAGGAAATACAGCAGCTGGACTTTTTTCCAATCTTTAACTGCCCAGTTTAAGATTCCCATTCTAATGTTTGATGGGAACAAGCTCTTTCTAAACTCAAGCTCTAGACATGTATCCACATATTTTTTTTCATTGCGCTGCTGCATAAAATATGTCTTTGCTGTATCATGCTTTGTGTCATGCTCTCACTGATGTCAGATAACAGATGGTCTTGGCATCAGGGGCTTTGGATAGAGTCAACTGGTCTTTATGCCCCTGAACATGAATCTAAGTCAGCAAAGCCATCTGGGTTAAGAAATGGAGACACTGAAGAGGAAGGAAAGAAAGTGCAGAGGATGATTTAAGGTTCTGGGCAGCACTAAATCACAGCAGCCCATATCACATTGTTAGTTCTACCAATCATGCTTGAGGAATTTGTGTTAAGCCAGCAAAAATAATAATAAAAAAGCAAACAATTGTATGTATTTCACTGTGCATCATTTTACCAACTGGGAGGAAAAGAAACAGTCATTTATATAAACATTCATGAGTGATCCTGAAGAAATATTTTTCAGCTAATACAATTTATAATTATTTTAAAGTTTTTAATACTGAGCATACAACAGCCATAAGATAGAAACATATATGCTTGCAAGTCCATCCATCCATCCATCCATCCATCCATCTTCTATACCGCTTATCCTTCTCAGGGTCACAGGGAAACCTGGAGCCTATCCCAGGGAGCATCGGGCACAAGGCAGGGTTCACCCTGGACAGGGTGCCAATCCATCGTAGGGCACACTCACATACACATTCACACACCCATTCATACACTACAGACACTTTGGACACGCCAATCAGCCTACCATGCATGTCTTTGGAGTGAGTGAGGAAACCGGAGTACCCGGAGGAAACCCCCGCAGCACGGGGAGAACATGCGAACTCTGCACACACAGGGCCACAGTGTGAGTAAGCAAATTTTTTTTTTGCTTTCAGATATTATTGATGTATTATTATCAGAATTGCTCTGCAGTCAGCATGCTGAGGACCACCCCAACCTGCTTTGCTGGCCTACTATATGTTTTGTTATGCTAATACTATCCTGCGGTTACTATGTTGTGTCTTGTGGTTGAGAAGCAGGCCATACAATAGAAATCCCAGTATTCCCGCATGACCCTTTGAACATCACCACCCCACAACCTGCTGAACCTTTGAAACAGTCTAAAAATCTCATTTTCCCACAAAGACAGGAAAAGTTAAGGGCTATTTATATCTTCAGATAGCATATGTCTGACAAGCTGATCAACAAAAATCAGAAAGGCAGAGTAAGTCCTTTAAGCTAAACTCTGTGTGCATGTATGTAAATGGTCTGCACTTATATAGCGCTTTTATCCAAAGCACTTTACACTGTCTCATTCACCCATTCACACACACACTTACACACCAATGGTAGCAGAGTTGCCATGCAAGGCACTAACTTGCCATCGGGAGAAACTTGGGGTTCGGTGTCTTGCCCAAGGACACTTCGGTATGTGGAGTCATGTGAGCCAGGAATCAAACCGCCAACCCTACGATTAGTGGTCAACCCGCTTTACCACGTGAGCCCGCATGTGTTATGTCAATCGAAGGTCCTCACAAGGTCCAACTGCTGATCTCCAGGGATTTTCACACACAACAGTCTCTGGTACAAAAAAAAACATCCTGTGAGTGGAGGGTCTGCAGGTTGAAACACCTTGCTGATGAGAGAGATCAGAGGCGAATGACCAGACTGGTTTGAGCTGTCAGATGAAAGGCATCTCAGAATGAACAACATATCGAACCTTGAAGTGGATGGGCTACAACAGCAGAAGACCACTTCAGGTTCCACGCCTATCAGCCAAGAACAAAAATCTGGGGCTATCATGGGCACAGACTCACTGAAACAGGACAGCCGAAGACTAGAAAAAGACCAGATTATTCTTTTCTAATCTTCAATTGTCCAGTTTGGATGAGCCTGTGCCCATGTTAGTCCCAGATTTTTGTTCTTGGCTGACAGGAGTGGAACCTGATGTGGTCTTCTGCTGTTGTAGCCCATCCACTTCAAGGTTCGATATGTTGTTCATTCTGAGATGCTTTTCTGCTCACCACGGTTGTAATGAGTGATTATTTGAATTACTATATCCTTCCTGTCAGCTCGAACTATTTTAGTCATTTTCCTCTGACCCCTATATCAATATGCCGTTTCCACCCACAGAACTGTTGCTCACTCAGTGTTTTTTTTCCCCTTGCACCATTCTGTGCAAACTCTAGAGACTGCTGTGTGTTAAAATCAGCAGTCCAGCAGATCAGCAGTCTCTGAAATACTCCAACCAGCCAAACTGGCAGCAACATACATGCCACAGTCAAAGTCACAAAGATCACATTTTTTCTTCATTCTGATGTTTGATATGAACATTACCTCAAGGTTTTTTATCTGCATAATTTTATTGCATTGCATTGCTGATTAGATAACGGTATGAATGTGCAGGTGCACAGGTGTTCCTAATAAAGTGGATGGTGAGTGTACATACAATATTGCATATGTATAATCATGTGTCCTGAAAAAAAAGCATAGAGGGAGACCTGTATATGACAGAATCATCCTTATTGTGAAAGAGGCCATTGTGAGTTGGTGTGTGTGTCTACTCGAACACAATTTTTTGTAGAAAAACTAAAATATTGTACATAATTCAGACTTTTGCTTAAAACAAAAGCTGGTTTTGAAAGTAAGTCAGTAAGATCAGGCATGTACTACACTAATCTCTGACACCCAGAAAAACATTGAGTCAAGCCTTTTCTTGTGCTTGCCAGTAACTCCACCCTAAACTCAATTGAAACTTCTTTTAAATGGGAACTGTCATGTGTATATAAACTGTCATGTACTGCTAAATACATCTTTGATACCTGTCCTCCACACCCTAATTTGTCAGATGGAATCTGTGATGCCTTCAGATTTCATTACATCCAAATCCCCTGGCTTCTGTGTTGATGCTGTCAGACTATGCTTTGTACTGAGCCTTTGGTAGTTTTGGTGCTTAGTTCATCACACTATGGTGATAATGTCAAGTGAACTAGGGGTTGATGTCACTGTGTTCTAATCCCACGAGCCCTCAGTGTAAGTAGCTAGTTGGAGATGAGGCTACTGGATTCAAACCACTGGACAACCTCCAGACAACATTTAGCTGGTCTCTGGATAAGATCAATCCAATGCTCAGCTCAGGCTCCTATGAACACCAGTTAAACCTTCACCCTGCCGTCTGCTGTCTGAGGATCCACATAACCACAATGTGACAAAATGCAAAGCTTGTTTAGGTTTAAAAGCATGACATGTGGCTCCTACTACATTTCTCCAGGCTTCAAAGAGTAATTAGGATTATATTAGTGACAGACATGTTAATACTAAAAGAAAGATAGAGAAAAAAAAGATTGCAGCTGAATTATTTAAAGTGCTCCATCATGTTATGAAGGGCTAAAAGTGAGATTAAGTGTATAAAACTGTATGTGTTTGAGATGAGGTGAAAAAAATAGTGCCATTTCTCCATATTTTCCAATGCAGAGACAGCATGTGCCAAAAGTTAGCTTTGCATTCCACACTGACAGACAAGTTAAAGTAACCCAGGCCTTCATGGGCGAGAGAGCTGGGAGTCCCTGCTGTAAACAGTGTGCTGAGTAATGCCCGTTACCTCACGCACACATACACACATGTACACATTCCCTGGCCTGTCTGCTGTGGTAAAATCAAGTCAGGCAGATTCAGAAACATGTCTAAAGCCTGCTTTCTGATCCCCCTTCAATAGTGCACAAGTGATGGTACATGTAACATAAAACAAATTCTCTCAAGTGCACTTGCCACAACCTCAAGTCCTTCTCCATTTACCATCCACAGAGCACAAAGACATCTACTCCCAAGCCTCAGGCTCTCACTGAGTGCACACTATAGCTTGAAGAAGAGAAGAGGTAGGTCAAGTGTTTTAACTAAGATTATAACCAACCTGTTATATATGTGGTAAAATGTAGTTGAAGGGGGGGAAATGTTTGCATATGTTTGCCTTCATGGAAGCTAACGTATGCTTATCCATCCATCCATCCATATATTTTCTGTACTACTCATTCTACACAGGGTCACAGGGAGCCTGGAGCCTATCCCAGGGAACCTGAGGCACAAGTCAGGGGACACCCTGGACAGGGTGTCAACCCATTGCAGGGCACAATCACACACATTCACACAACCATTCACACTCTACGGACAATATGGAAATGCCAATCAGCTAACAACGCATGTCTTTGGACTGGAGGAGGAAATCAGAGCACCTTGAGGAAAAGCATGAAGCATAGGCAGAACATGCAAACTCCGTGCACGCAGGAAACGTGCTAACCACCAAGCCACTGTGCCTTCCCTCGCCCCTTGTATGCATATATATATAACATTATGTAAACCAAAACATTTAATAACATTTAATTTGACTTAATCACATTAAATCCTTACAATGTGGTTTCCCTACACTACCCAGAACATACATCTCCTGATAGTGTCTTAAAACAGTCTACTTTTCTAAATTATGTTAAAGACAAACACAGTAGTTATTTTGGTGGAGCCGGAGTCTATCCTGGAATACTGGGCATGAGGTAAAAATACACCCTGGATGGGATTCCAGAACATTTCAGGGCACCATGCACACACATTCACACTCACATTCACACATAGGGGCAGTTTAGCATAACCAATCCACTTACCAGAGAACCCAAAAGAAAGCCACACAGATACAGGAAGAACATGCAAAAGTCCACACACAGACAGTAATCTGAACTCAGCATCAAACCAAACACCCAGAAACTGTGATGTGACAATACTATCCATTACTGTATTGTGCCACCCACAGTCATGGATATGTCATTTAAAAAAAAAAAAAAAGTGATATTGAGTGGGACGATTGATCTTAATTTCTTGGCAGTATTCAGAAGAAATTCCACTCACTGTCACACTTTAAACAGTAACCCAGCATCAGTAAGAGACAGAACAAAGTAAACACATGATTAGTATGTGTGGCCCACAACCAGAGTAAAGTGACTGGGCTGGAACTAAATTTCCAATAAAACATTATCATAGTTTGCTTCATTCTACAATTCATTCAAACTGAATGCCAAAGTGAATAAGGATAACATAGTTTGAGAGCTTTGAAAACTGAGGCTTTTGAACTGCTGATCCATTACTGATCCCAGACTGACAGAACTTCTAAGAGAGCACCTTATGAACTCCCCATGACCTTTGACCTAGTGGAAAGATGCTTTTTGTTTCTTTTGTTGCATTGGTCCTTCTCACCTGTCCTGACAGCTTGCAGATAAGAGGGATTACCCAGCATGTTCTTATTTTAAAGTGTGACAAGTGGGGAACCAACATCATACAAACACTCAGTGTGGTTCACCTTACAATTAATAGTTATACACATAATGAAACTTCAGTTAATTTGCCTACTATTTGAAAGTGATCTCTGCATTTGCACTGACTCTTCTGGCTACACTGCCTCTGGCTTCTCAGTACACACACACACACACACACACACACACACACACACACACACACACATTCCCTTGACATTTGGTAGTGCTCAGCTGGTACAATTGCCCAAAGCGTATTTGCCTGTTTCCTGTTTCTTTGAAAGAGGGAAAAAAACTGTATACCAGTATGTGACTAAACAAACACACACACACACACACACACACACACACACACCGACACACTACAGTCACATATACATGGCTAGTCATATGTTAATAATTATCAGCTCTCAAATTTTGCACATTAATTAGTATTTTCTTTTAACAATCTAAGCAGTTAGAAGAAAAGTGGTACATATACGTTACAAAAGAGCAAGAGAGAATACATACATACCACCTCCAAAGTGTTTCCATTTTAATTGATATTTGTGAGGACTATCTCTGAGTTATTTTTATTATGACTTCTTGTCTGTTTTACAGTATAAATGTCTCTCACA
This sequence comes from Ictalurus furcatus, assembly GCF_023375685.1. NCBI lineage: Eukaryota > Metazoa > Chordata > Actinopteri > Siluriformes > Ictaluridae > Ictalurus > Ictalurus furcatus. Next base: position 10,413,565 of record NC_071259.1, read on the forward strand.
TAGTGATGCCTATAAGCTTGCCCTTACGGGCAAGATCCTGATTTAATTTCTATAAAGCAAAAACAAAACAAAACAAAATGCAAATGTAATTAAATCATTTGTTGCCAGCTGCTTAAATTGTTAATGATATTTTATTTGACCACGTTTCATTGTAACAGCACTGTAATACACTCATAGTCCAGTTTATTAGGAACACCTCTACACTTGCACATTCATGCAGTTATGTAATCAACGAATCATGTAGTAATGCAAAAAACTAAAATAAAAATCATGCAGATACAGGTAAAGAGCTTCAACTAATGTTCACATCAAACATAAAAATGAAGAAAAAGTTTTATATCTGTGACTTCGTGGAATGGAATGGAATGGAATGGAATGGATCTTGTTACCAGAAGGGCTGGTTTGAATATTTCTGAAACTGTTGATCTCCTGGGAATTTCACATACAACAGTCTCTAGAGTTTACACAGAATGGTGCAATATATATATATATATATATATATATATATATATATATATATATATATATATATATATATTGAGTGAACCACAGTTCTCTTTGGGTAGAAATTGTCATACCGCTGCAATCCAGCAATTCCATTTCCCAGAATGCACCATGAACTACAAACATGGCTGACAACAACAACTACACTTCCCAAACACACACACACACACACACACACACACACACACACGTTCGCCATCCTTGGAGTTCTAATCAGAGACACCTGTTTCCAATCACACACACTCACACTACTCCTTTTAAGAGACTTTCATTCAGTCACCGAGTTGTGGAGTATGTGCTTAGTTGCCTTTTGTTTTTGTCTATACCGTGTCTGTTTATTTTTTTACTTTGCTTCCGACTTCATCTTTTTTCCTTGCCCTGTTTGCCTGATCGCTGTCTGTTCATGATTATTGACTTTTGCCTCATCCTTTGGACTTGTTGTTTTATTAAACTGCTGTACCTGCACATGCTTCCATCTGTGCCTCCATATTGTGACAGACATGCCTTTGTTGCTGAGAGAGGACAGAGGAAAATGGACAGATTTCAGCTGCCAGAATGGATATTAGTAACTCATTTAATCACTTTTTACACCAGTGGTAAGCAGAAAAGCATCTCAGAAAACACCAAAGCTTGAGCTAGATGGGCTACAACAGCAGAAGACCATATTGGGTTCCACTCCTGTCAGCCAAGAACAGGAATCTGAGGCTATCATGGGTACAGACTCACCCAAATTCTCTAACTGAATATTGGAAAACTGTCCAGTTTTGGTGAGTCTGTGCCAATGATGGCCTCAGATTCTTCTTCTTGGCTGACAAGAGTGGGACCTAATATGCTCTGCTGTTGTAGCCCATCCACCTCAAGGTTTGATGTGTTGTGTGTTCTGAGATACTTTTCTGCTTACCATGGCTGTAAACAGTGCAAACCAGTCCATTTGGTACCAAACAACTATGCCATGGTTAAAGTCACAAAGATCACATTTGTTCCCCATTCTGATGTTTGATGTGAACATTAACTGAAGCTCTTTACCTGTATCTGCATAATGTTTTGCACTGCATTGCTGCCACATAATTGTCTGATTAGATAACTGCATGAATGTGCAGGTGTACGGGCTTTCCTAATAAGTGGATTGAGTGTATTCTCAGTGTTGAGGTACTGTTTTAGGGAAGTCTGAGTTTATTTTCTGGAGTAAAATTAAAGTGACTCAAAATCTGTAAGCATTTGTGTATGAAATGATTGATATAGAAACATTCTAGTCTAAAAACTCTAGACTGTAGACTTTGTTTTGAAGCTTAACAATTAACTACAGAGACATCACACACTTGAACACTGTTTATCTGTGTGTGATACAACAAATTAGTATGCTTAGCAAATGGTATCTTACCATTAGGATGGGTACAGACATGCTTACTTCGGTAAAGCTAATGTGTCTAGTCATGCCTTTTGATTTTGTGAGAAATACAGGCATATGGTAATGACAGGTTGAACAAAATTGCAAACATGTACATTGGATGGGGAAACCCTGATGAAAGAATATGTGCGCCTGTGTGTGCGTGTGTGAACATTTGCTTGTGTGTCTGTTCGGTCAGCCATCCTGTGATAATGGAATCTCTGCTTTGTGACCAAAAATTACATAACTGCCACAGGTGCACTGTGTGTGTGTGTATGGCCTTGATCTTGTGCTGTCGCCTTGGTAAACACACTCTTGACTCGGCCTGCCTTGTAATTACAGCAACAAGAGGAGAACATCATTTAGTTAAGGGAGGAAGTCTATATGCGCGCACACACACACACAGAATCTCATCTGACACACACACACAAACTTCAAGGTCATTTCAATCTGCAGTCCTCTGACTGAATTCTACCTCATGCCATTAGCTCTGATAGCTGCTGTCTATTCAGTCATTCATCTCTCTCTCTCTCTCTCTCTCTCTCTCTCTCTCTCTGCAGCACACATTCAATTACTTTTTATGGGTTTCTGCTCTCTCATTCCTCACTCACTGAATGACTGTTTGAATTTTTTTTTTTTTATTAAAACACAAAATCAAACCCCCTACATGCTGACAGAGGCATAGATTTCCCTTATGATAAGAAACAGAACTGGCCAACTTGGGACTATCTAGTGTAGACTTCAGAAAAATCATACTGTCAATTTACCAAAGTTGCAGAGTCCCGTAGTACATTCCCTGCACACTGTTTGTAGGTTTGTTTGTATGTATACAAACATGGAAGTATTTATATATGGTGATGCGGAGAGCAAATTGCAACCCTCAACCTGCAACACTGTCAACATGTAGCCAAAAAGTGGCTCATAGGTTACATCGATAACTAACCTACAAATATATAGACACATTGAGAATCATGAATAATAGCTAAATAATGAACTACTAGCCTGTTTGACAGCAAGAAAAAAAAGTGTAAAACAAGGAACATTAAATTAGTTCCCTTTCAAAGGGAACTCAATGTTGCATGAGCTCTACACTGTGGGAAGTGCCCTTGTGCGTGACTAGTATCTGAAGCCTGTGTAATATCATGCCTATTTATAGGCCTGCCGTGACCAGGTGACAAGGCAATTAAGCGTTTTGCGTGATATAAGAAAAATAAGAAAAAAAGAGAAAGAGAGAGAAGTATGAGTTAGAGAGAATTGAGGAAGTGTGTTATGCCTTGCTCCCGTTTCATCACTTTGATTAGAGACATCAATTAGATTTCTTCAAGAACGATTCTGTTCCCAGGGAAATCGATCGGGCGGCTGAATGCTTAGAGTCAACGCTCCGCTACACACTAGATAGGGTGGCTCCACTCAAAATAAAAATAAGTAGAGAGAAAAAGCTAGCTCTCTGGTATAACAATCAAACAAGTACCTTAAAACAGACATAAATCGTGTCAAACCAAATTGGTAGTATTTCAAACAGCATGGAAGGTGAGCCTCCTGAACTATTGACAATCTCTTAGTGCTGCTAGAAAAGTCTCTCTCTCCACCTTAACAGAAGAAAACAAAAACAATTCTAGATTTCTATTCAACATGGTAGCAAAATTAACTAGGAAAACCACCACAGAAACAGGCACTCAATCATTATATAGCAGCGAAGATTTCATGATTTTTTTCATTGGTAAACATACAGGTTCAAGATGCTGAAGCTCAAACTTATTGTTCCATAGATTCAGTGTTGAGGACTAGTTTGTGACAATAGATCAAAAATATGCTTATTTCCACATAGAAATATAGCTCTGTCACAGGAAGTTCCTTAGGTTCAAGTTTGGACACAACCTGTATCAAAATCGGGTTCTTCCCATCAGGCTAGCTTTATCCCCTCACACCTTCACAAAGTATGTGGATGTCATTCTGGCTCCATTGTGACTCCAGGGCATCCATATACTAAACTACCTGGACAACTGGTTAATTCTAGCATGATCCAGGGAACTGGCAATTCAACATCGAGGTGTTGTTCTCGCCCACATGAAGAGCTTGAGGCTCAGGTTGAACCTCAAGAGTATGCTTTCTCCAGTGCAGAAGACAACTTTTGTATGTCCTTGTTTTCTAGCCTTGGGTCACACTCTAGGAGTGTCTCCTAATCGCAAGACGGTAATGACACATCTCCCTCATGCACTGGGGCATGGTCTTAGATGGCTGTCTAGCTCACGGTCTCTGGAGCGGCCTTCATCTGGAGGGGCATATAAATCGCCTAGAAATGCAGGCTGTGTATCTAGCACTGAAATTCTTTCTTCCTCAATTGAGAGGTCACCATATGTTAGTTGTGACAGACAACAGCAGTGGTCTCATATATCAACCAGGGAGAATTATGTTCACACCCTCTGTTCAGGCAGGTGCTAGTCATTCTTCTCTGGGCAGAGGGAAAGTTTTTGTCAGTGAGTGCAATATATATTCTGGACAACTGGAATGTGGGGGCAGACATCCTGTTGAGGCAGGGGCTGAGGCCCGGGGTCTGAAGGTTTTATTCACAAGCGGTGGAGTCCATGTCACGGAGGTTCGCCAAGCCGAAGTGAATGTGTTCATCTCCGAGGAGATAACACGCTGCCTGCTGTGATTTGCCCTCACTCCTCCCACATCATTTGGGCTGGATGCCATGGTGCACACATGGCTGAGGTCACGTCTGTACATTTTCCCTGTGATCGCTCTGCTCCCACAATATCTAGCGAGAATTTACCAAGACTGCTGCTAGTAGCACCTTACTGACCAGCTTGAATATGGTTCTCCGAGATATTACCCCTGCTGGACGGCACTCCTTTGGAGATTCCCATCCGCAGTGATCTGCTGTCTCAAGACAGAGAGCTGATTTATCACCCTTGGCCAGAGCTATGGAAACTGTAGGTCTGGCCCCTGAGGGGCACCAGCTAATAGATTCTGGTTTCGCAACTGAGGTTGTAGAGATCATGTTGAACATTGGAGCACCATCCACAAGGAAATTGTATGCGCTCAATTGGTGACTTTTTGTCTTGTGAACATCAGCTAGACCCAGTGAACTGCACAATAGCTACAGTCCTGGAGTTCTCACAAGGATGTTTCTCAGCAGGGTTGGCTCCTTCTACAATCAGGGTCTATGTGGCCACCATTTCGGCCAGCCACGCCCCTATTAATGGAACCTCTATGCGGCAACATCCTCTAACTTTGAGATTTGTGCTTGGTGTCAGGTGGCTGAGGCCCATCTGCAGACCACCCGTACCTTCCTGGGACCTTTCTGTGGACCTGGAAGGTCTGTCAAGTGCCTCATTTGAGCACTTAGAGTCAGCCTCTGAGAAGCTTCTGACTGTAAAGGTAGCTCTTCTGCTGGCCCTGGCATCTCTCAAGCGAGTAGAAGATCTACAAGCTCTCTCTGTTGCCCCTTCCTGCCTTGACTTTGCCCCTGGAATAGCCAAGGCCTTCCTATGTCCTAGGTCAAATTATATTCCTATACTCCTACATCTGCTACCCAGCCAGTAGTGTTACAGGCTTTCTGCCCTCCTCTGTTCCTGACACCAGAACAAGAGAAATTACATGTATTGTGTCCAGTAAGGGCTCTCTGTACTTATGTCCACTGTGCCACCCAGTGGCGTTAGATGGAGCAGCTGCTGGTCTGCTTTGGCAGTGACAGTAGAGGTGATGCTGTGTCGAAACAGCGCATCTCTAACTGGATAGTGGAAGCAATCTCTATCGCTTATGAGGTGTGAGGTCTCGCTACACCTCTGGGCATAAGGGTTCATCCCACTAGGGGTTTCACCTCCTCAAAGGATTTGTCCAAAGGGATACATTTATAGGATGTGTGTGCTGCAGCGGGGTAGTCTATGCCAAACATATTCATTAGATTTTACAGCCTGGATATACATTCCATCATGGGCTCGAGTGTCTTGCAGTGACACTCCGGCTCGGATCTTTTTATACAGGCCATACCCTCAGCATGAAGGAGTGGGTATTGTCATTCCCACAGCGTGGAGCTCACACAACATTGAGTTCCCTTTGAAAGGGAACAAGACTTGTGTAGCTTTGTCATACTGGGGCATGCCTGTGAATTGCACCTTCGCTTCAGATAATAGAGGCTGATGGCGTGGTTCACAGGTGCCGTTCTCATATCATGCGACACATTTAATTGCCACGTCAACTGATCATGGCAGGCCTATAAATAGGCATGATGTTACACAAGCTTCAGATGCGGTTCACGTGCGAGGGCACTTCCCAAAGCATGGAGCTCATGCAACATCTCATTCCCTTCTCAGGGAACAGGGTTACATGCGTATTTTGAAGACTCCTGGATATCATCAGACATCCACAAAGAGATGCAGGAGTACCAGATCAACACATTCATATACACAATGGGGGAAGAGGTAGAATAGATTCTAAACATCATACCATTACCATTATTTTAGTACATGCACATTACAACAGACACTTGCAATAGCTTAGGGAAAGTGTAGGTATGATTATCACATGGTCTGGTCACATGATTTTCATTTGCTAGTAAAGGACTTTACAGTGTGTTGCATTGTCTAAAGGTGGATGTGCCTCATTGCGTCGCTCTCCTTATTTGAACTAATGAATGATTTTTTTCAGCGTCCAAGATGCCCTTTTGAAAGGGAAAAACCGAGGTGAGAGGGGAGATTATCCCTGATCAAAGCCAATCAGGAATGGCTCGACGTAATGTACTCCCTCAGGGCGAATATCAAGAAGGAGCCTTCCAAACAGGCTGAAACCATCTCCCACCCTCCCTGCCCCACTAAGGACACCGATCTGCCTCCCTCCCCTACTGTGGATCTCGTTCAGCCTGCTGAGTCTAAAGAGAACATCATTCAGCATCCCTGTTCAACTGAGGATGTTGCTCCACCAAGAGCTCCACTGTACTTCCCTACTCTGCCTCGGACGTCACTACGCCAGGCTCCTCTTCAGACATCGCTCCGCCTTCCTACTCCACTGTGATGTCGCTCCACCTTCCTACTCAGTTGAGGATGTCCCTCTGCCATCCTACTTGGCTGAGGACGTTGCTCTGCCATCCTGCTCGGTTGAGGACATGGCTCTGCCATCCTGCTCGGCTGAGGATGTTGCTCTGCCATCCTGCTCCACTGAGGACGTCATTCTGCCTCCATACTCCGTTGAAGACGTTGCTACTTTTCTCTGCTTTGCGCCGTATGTCGCTCCCCCTTCCTGCTCCACAAAGGACATCACTCAATCCTCATGCTTCATGGAGAGTATCGCTCCCCTCTATGGCCTCAAATAGAACTTCGCTCCCCCCTCTGGCTTCATGGAGAACTTCGCTCAACCCTCTGGCCTCACGGAGAACTTCGCTCCCCCCTCTGACCTCACGGAGAACGTCATTCCCCCATCTAGGGACATCTGTTTTGGTCCAGGACCCCCTCCTGAACTAATTATGCACTTCAGGAGCTGCACATTAAGGGGGGCATCTGTCATGAAAATAGCAGAGAAGGACTTGAGATTACATTTCCCATCAGCCACTGCACCTAGTCACATGTCTTGATTCACCTGTTTCACGTTTTCGCTCATTAGCTCTGGTATATATATATATATATATATATATATATATATATATATATATATATATAGTCACTTTTGGCACTGCACGGGTTGTCTTGCATTGTTTGGTATGTCTATCTGTATCATGTTATTCTCGCTCTTGTTTCATGGTTCTTTATATTTGTACCTTGCCATGTGTTCTAGAAGTTTTGTTTTGTCTTTTGTTTTGTACATTATTAAACGTTTCACTTCAGTTCTGTATTTGCATCTGTCTTTACCTACAAACATGACACTATGAAACTACATTCATAATGGGGTTCAGCTGGACTAGACACAACCAGGCCTGATTACTGCCAGCCCTGTTCAATCAAGTCAACACTTAAACAGAACTTTTTCAACAGCATGAAGCTGGTTAAAATGTCTTACCCAGTAACACTCTATGCCAAAGTTAAAAGAAATTCCAAAAATGCTGAGGAAGAAGGTGATTGAAATACATCAATCTGGGAAGGGTTACAAAGCTATTTCAAAGACACCAAAAACCACAGTGAAATCCTTTATCTAAAATGGAAAAAACTCGGCAAGATAGTGAACCTTACCAGTACTGGCTGACCTTCCAAAATTCATCCAAGAGCACAGTGACGACTTATCCAGGATGTCACAACATCAAAAGGACAACATCAAATGACCTGCAGGCCTTGCTTGCATCAATAAAAGTCACTGTTCATGACTCCACTAGCAGAAAGACACTTAGCAAAAATGGTATGCATGGAAGAGTGGTGAGGCAAAAACCACTGCTAGCCCAGAAGAACATTGAGGCTTGTCTGTATTTTGCTAAAACACACCTTGATGGTCTTCAAACGTTTTGGGAGAATGTTCTATGGACTGATGAGTCAAAAGTGGAACTGTTTGTAAGACAGTGGTCCCATTACATCTGGTGTAAACCAAACCCAGAATTCCACAAAAAGAAATACAAGCCCAATTCCTAAGATACACTTTTTATACCCAATAATGTTATTGGCCTGTTACCAATTAACCTAATTAGTTGCAAAATGTTCCTCCACCTGTTTCTTTTTAGCAACACTTACTTTTCCAGCCTTTTGTTGCCCCGTCCCAACTTTTTTGAGACATGTTGCTGCCATTAAATTCAAAATTACCTTGTTTTTTCCTTAAAATGGTGCATTTCCTCAGTTTAAACATTTGATGTTTTCAGTGATCTATTGTGAATAACACAGGGGTTTATGAGATTTGCAAATCAGTGCATTCTATTTTTCACAGCATCCCAACTTTTTTGGAACTGAGGTTGTACCTACGATCAAGCATGGTGGTGGATGTGTGATGGTGTGGGGATGCTTTGCTGCTTTAGGGCCTGGGCAACTTGAAATAATTGAGGGAAACATGAATTCTGCTCTCTACCACAAAATCCTAAAGTAAAATGCCCGGTCTTTGGTCCCTAATTTGAAACTCAATTACAACTGGATTATGCACCAAGACTATGATCAAAAGCATAGGAGTAAGTCCACCTCTGAATGGCTCAAAAATAGGTAAATTAAAGTTTTGGAGTGGCCTAGTCAAAGTCCTGACTTGAGATGCTGTGGCAGGACCCTAAATGGGCAGTTCATGATGGAAACCCTTCAATGTGGCTGAAATAAAGCAGTTCTGCAAAGGAGAGTGGGACAAAATTCCACCACAGTGCTGTGAAAGACTGATCTCCAGTTATCAGAAATGTTTGGTTTCCTTATTAAAGATGGCACAACCAGATTTTAAGTTTAAAGGGGCAATTAATTTTTCACATGGGTGATAGATGTTGGATAACTTTTTTTTGCTTCAATAAAAACATTATGACACCCTGTCCAGGGTGTACCCCACCTTGTGCCCGATGCTCCCTGGGATAGGCTCCAGGTTTCCCCATGACCCTGAAGAACGGATAAGCGGTATAGAAGATGGATAGATGGAAAAAAATTATGAATAAAAACTGTATTGCATGTTTACGCAAGTTGCCTTTGTTTTATGTTGTATTTAGTTTGAAGATCTAAAAGTATTTAGTATGAGATAACACAAAAACAGCACTATATATATATATATATATATATATATATATATATATATATATATATATATATACACATACATACATACATATATATATATATATATATATATATATATATATATATATATATATATATATATAAAATAAGCACCCAAAACTCATTTAGGGTATATTTGGTATCGAAATAATAAGTTACAGTATATACAGATAAGTTTATTTAAATTCATTCTAACGTGGACATACAATAGTTGCAAAAATGTATTCCCTTGCTCTTTTCAATAATACACTAAAGTTGATGTGACGGTTAAATGCATTTTTGCTAAAGTTTGCTTTTGCGCAGGGGTATTTAACTAAAATTAGTAAAGGTCCAGTTATGTTCCTTTCTTGCAAATGTCTATAAAATAACTGAATGGCAACAACATTTACCTTTTAATGCTTACCCATTTGTGATTAGTTGCATGCCATTAAATAAAACATCAATTTGACGTCATTATGTCTTGGTTTGCACTGGCACTGCACATTACCACTTTGGACTTTGGAAAGTGTTTTGAATTTGATGTGGGGAGAATAAACACCCACTTCTTGTTTGACATGTTTTAAACAAGCCTTCTCATCAATTTTCTAATAATACTAGAGGGTAAATAAATATAAATAAAATTAATAGCCAACATGTTGGCTTATTCCCACAAGTTCACTTGATAAACACTCTATGTTTATAATGTCAAACACATTAACAAACATTCTCCATTAATTTTCTACAATAGAATAGGCCTATGGCAAACAGCATTTGTCTGTCACTTCATATCTTGCTAGCCAGCAATTACTATTACTACTATTGGAATGGCAAGGCCAATGCATTGGGTTTTTTTTTTTTTTTTTGCTGTAAACTGAAGACGCTTGGTGTTGAGATCAAAAGATGAATATGAGAAGAGAGTTTAGAATTTCAACTTTTATTTCCTGGTATTTAAATTTAGATGTATTAAACAACATAGAACATAACACATTTTGTATCAGACCACCCAATTTGTAGGTGAGCAAAAATATTGGAACATGTGACTAACAGGTGTTCCTTGTTACCCCTGTGTGTACTGTTATATCTATTGTTTAAACAATCAATAGCTCTGAACATCTTCTCTTGGTTTTAGCCTTCAGTTTCACCTATGAAGACTGCATTTGCTGTTAAAAAATAAGCCAACATGAAGATCAAAGTGCTGTCTATGGGAGAATAGCAAGCCATTTTAAAGCTGAGAAAAGAGGGAAAATCAGTCAGAGGCAGTACACAAACACTGGGCATAACCAATAGAACAATTTGGAATGTCCTGAAGAAGAAAGAAATCACTGGTGTACTGAGCAAGAGACACTGAATGGGTCAACCAAATAAAACAACAACAGCTGATTACAGAAACATTATGAGAGCTGTGAAGAAAAAAGCCCAAAAACAACAGTCAGTGAGATCACCAACAACCTCCACAGGGCAGGGGTGAAGTTATCTTAATCCACCATACGAAGAAGATTTTGAAAGCATACCACAAGATGCAAACCACTCATCAGCAGTAAGAAATACAGAGATGCTCATGATCCAAAACATACAAGCTCATGTAGTGTCATGGCTTCGTCTTGCATGTCTGCTTCTGGAACAGGCTCACTAATCTTTATTGATGATGTAACTCATAGTGGTAGCAGCTAAATTAATTCAGATGTTTACATAAATATTTTGTATGCCAATTTACAGAGAAATGCATCCAAATTAATCCGGGAGAACTTTATCATGCAGCAAGACAATGATCCAAAACATACTGCCAACTTAAAAGTCTTTTTTAGGTTTTAGACTGGCCAAGTCAATCACCAGATCTTAACCTCATTGAGCATGCATTTCACCTCCTGAAGATGAGGGTGAAAGGAGAAACCCCCCCGAAACAAACAACTGAAAGAGGCTGCGGTAAAAGCCTGGAAAAGTATCACAAAGGAAGAAATCAACAATTTGGTGATGTCAGTGAATCACAGGCTTGATGTAATTATTGCAAGCAAGTGATATGCACCAAATATCAAGTGTTATTTACGTCAAGACATACAGTGAGGGAAAAAAGTATTTGATCCCCTGCTGATTTTCTACGTTTGCCCACTTACAAAGAAATGATCAGTCTATAATTTTAATGGTAGGTGTATTTGAACAGTGACAGATAGAATAACAACAAGAAAATCCAGAAAAACGCATGTCAAAAATGTTATAAATTGATTTGCATTTTAATGAGGGAAATAAGTATTTGACCCCCTCTCAATCATAAAGATTTCTGGCTCCCAGGTGTCTTTTATACAGGTAACGAGCTGAGATTAGGAGCACACTCTTAAAGGGAGTGCTCCTAATCTCAGCTTGTTACCTGTATAAAGGACACCTGTCCACAGAAGCAATCAATCAATCAGATTCCAAACTCTCCACCATGGCCAAGACCAAAGAGCTCTCCAAGGATGTCAGGGACAAGATTGTAGACCTACACAAGTCTGGAATGGGCTACAAGACCATTGCCAAGCAGCTTGGTGAGAAGGTGACAACAGTTGGTGCGATTATTCGCAAATGGAAGAAACACAAAAGAACTGTCAATCTCCCTTGGCCTGGGGCTCCATGCAAGATCTCACCTCGTGGAGTTGCAATCATCATGAGAACAGTGAGGAATCAGCCCAGAACTACACGGGAGGATCTTGTCAATGATCTCAAGGCAGCTGGGACCATAGTCACCAAGAAAACAATTGGTAACACACTACGCCGTGAAGGACCGAAATCCTGCAGCGCCCGCAAGGTCCCCCTGCTCAAGAAAGCACATATACATGCCCGTCTGAAGTTTGCCAATGAACATCTGAATGATTCAGAGGACAACTGGGTGAAAGTGTTGTGGTCAGATGAGACCAAAATGGAGCTCTTTGGCATCAACTCAACTCGCCGTGTTTGGAGGAGGAGGAATGCTGCCTATGACCCCAAGAACACCATCCCCACTGTCAAACATGGAGGTGGAAACATTGGGTGAGAATCTCCTTCCCTCAGCCAGGGCATTGAAAATGGGTCGTGGATGGGTATTCCAGCATGACAATGACCCAAAACACACGGCCAAGGCAACAAAGGAGTGGCTCAAGAAGAAGCACATTAAGGTCCTGGAGTGGCCTAGCCAGTCTCCAGACCTTAATCCCATATAAAATCTGTGGAGGGAGCTGAAGGTTCGAGTTGCCAAACGTCAGCCTCGAAACCTTAATGACTTGGAGAAGATCTGCAAAGAGGAGTGGGACAAAATCCCTCCTGAGATGTGTGCAAACCTGGTGGCCAACTACAAGAAACGTCTGACCTCTGTGATTGCCAACAAGGGTTTTGCCACCAAGTACTAAGTCAGGTTTTGCAGAGGGGTCAAATGCATATTTCCCTCATTAAAATGCAAATCAATTTATAACATTTTTGACATGCGTTTTTCTGGATTTTCTTGTTGTTACTCTGTCTCTCACTGTTCAAATAAATCTACCATTAAAATTATAGAATGATCATTTCTTTGTCAGTGGGCAAACGTACAAAATCAGCAGGGGATCAAATACTTTTTTCCCTCACTGTATCTGTTCTAATACTTTTAAATACGATACTTAAATCCATATCCAGGTTTTTGATCTCAAACCCAAATGTCTTTGGTGTATAGCACAAACAAATGAATTGGCATTGCTGTTCCAATAGTTTCAGAGGGGACTGAGCATAGAATTCCAGTGTACCTATGGGACTGTAGCTGAGCATAGCATTACATTGTACCTCTTCGATGTATTAAAAGATAGTTTAAATTGAAACATTGTATTTTTAAATGAATACACTGTTGACATGACAATTAAAAATGCTTTGTAAGTCATGAGAGCATATTTTGGAAAGCACTGCTTTACAGTATACTTATAAATAATACATCTATGCAAGTTAACATGATACTTAAATATACTTTAAGGATATATTTTAGTATGTAAAATACATTTATTCAAGTGTACATCCTTACAGCATACTGAATTTTAAAAGCCATTACTTTGAAATACACTTTTTGAAAAATACAGAAAAGTATAGTCAAGTTGTATTTACAGAAAGTACCTGAATTTAAAAATGTACTTTTAATAATCTTTGCAATATTAAAGTTGAGGTGTTATTATTATAGTTGAAGTATATTATAGTTGAAGTAGTTCAAGCACTTAAGTATGCTTGGTTTTCACAAGGGATTGCTATCCTCACACAGTTATATGTATATTGTTTTGAATTAGAGTTTTATCTTCAATCTGGGTTGAGAAGCCAGTAAAAGAGCTTTTTCAAAATGTAATAATCAATCTGCAATGGAAAAGGCAAAATAATGGAATGAAGATTGGTTTTACTTTTCAGCTTTCTGTCCTACTAAGTCAGCTCACACCTTAGACATCTACACATACAATATTGTGACTCAGACACAAATGGGCATACAAAAAACATTATAATCTTATATATATATATATATATATATATATATATATATGTATGCAAACACAAACCTGAACTACACCCTGATGCCAGTCATTGAAGTAAATCTTCACTAGGCTAACAACAACAGCAAAAAACCTCTTCACATATGAAAAATTTAAACAAATGTGGTTTACGGACACCTTTGTACAAATCACCAGACATAGCTGAAGTGTGTGATGTGTGTAAGCAGAGTCATTAGTGTTTTTGTTTGGTTCTTGGAAGGAAGAAACAGAAAAGGGCTTAACAGCAGCCTGAGCAATTCTAATTGCAGTTTGTTATCTCTGGCACTAGCTGAGCAGTTTAGAGGCAACATGCTTAAACAAAAAGCCAGTCACGTTGGCTGGTGGCAATTACCAGCCTTAGGTCTCACCGCAGCCCACTAAAGTTAGCTGCCACAGTTAGGATTCTAGCCATCCATCCAGCTTTCAAAAAAAAAGGTCAGATGGTGAGAGAAGTGAGACAATGGCTAAACCAAACTCTAGAATGATAAAGAGGATAATGGAATGTAAGGTAAGAAGACAACACTGGTGTCAGATAAAACAGGGCATTTTCCCAATGCATACTTAAAAAGAGCATAAGCACAAACAGGAACCAATAGCACTTTTTTCCACCAAATTAAGTGACTGGGATCTTTTAGAAAAAACTGACTGTACAGTGATTACAATGATGTCATTGTTCATCCAGGAAGAACAGCTTGAGTTATCATTGTTTTGTCTGCTACTGGTTAACCAGTTAATAATATTAATGATAATTAATAATAACAGAATTACTGGTGAATGAATTTTGTCACTAAATTTTGTCACTAAATTTACAGGATGGAAACATTGCCACATCAAATTTTTATTAAATTATTTTTTATTTTAATCAATTTTAATTCAAAAAAAAAACATGACAAAACTACTTAGATATGACAAAATTATTGTCAAGATAACACACAACTTCTGTATGGTTAGTATTGCATAATATCAAATAAGGAATTTCCTCCTGTTATTTCTCTGCATGTTGTGTAAAAATCCCAAGTATCTTTAGCTCCGATGCAACCTGAACCTAGGGTGTCGGACTGATGGCCAATACATACATATATATCCTTCCCCATGACCCTGAAAAGGATAAGCGGTATAGAGGATGGATGGATGGATGGAACTTTTCATTTATTGTGTTTAAATATAATACACTTCACTGTGGTGTGAGATGCCTCAAGTCTGTAACTATAGCACATACTTCAGAATCCCACTGCCTGCTGCACTACAATCAACAACCTAGACAAGATCTGTTTGATAATAGAATGTTTTTTTACTAGGTGAATTATATAGCAAGTATTTCAGAATCAGCAACACACAGATAAAACTACTATTATACTAATTACTATTATACTAAAATAATTATACTAAAATACTATTAAGAGGAATATATATATATATATATATATATATATATATATATATATATATATATATATATATATATATATATATATATATATATCTCAAGAGGAAATGCAGAGGCTACCCAGACTCAAATAATATCTTTTACATGCAATATGAAGGCAAAATACCAAATCTGGTAGCCAAAACTTTAATCCAAGATGGTGGCGCGGCAGTCGCAAGCAGTGGCCTCTCCAGATACAAAGTGGTGCTATTTTTGTCTTGTAGCCCGTTTTTTTTACAGCACATGGACATCAGAGAAACTGGTGTTCATGTTTACCATCACAAGACACTGCTAAAATACAGAAATCATGCTACAACCAACCTGCATGATAATCTGCTGGAGAAGCTACACGATCTCGGCTTGCTGCGGAGACCAGGCCTCCAGTCCTCGGCGTCACCTGATGCTGGTGGCCGGGGGAGGGGACGTCAGAACTGGTGTGTGAGGAAGCGGAAGCGTGGGAATAGGGCAGAGACTCCAGCAGGCAACACGGCGTGAGTTTAGAGACTGTTTCGTCTTTGTTTTCACAGAGACGTGACTCAGCGACCGAGTTCAGCTAGATGGGCTCGCCTCGTTTTGTGCTGACAGAAATGCAGCTCTGTGCAGTAAGGCTCACAGTGGTGGCTTGTATGTTTACATCAACATGGAATGGTGCAAGAACTCTGTCCTAGTTTGTAGTTACTGCTCATTGATGGTTGAGTTTGTGACTGTTAGATGCAGACCATTTTATTTACCACGGGAATTCACCAATGTCTTTATAATCGGAGTATACATTCCCTGCAGCGCTAATGCTAAGGAGGCGTTCTGTGAACTGTATGGAGCTATTAGCAAACTGCAGAACACACACCCCGACAGACTGTTTATCATCGCTGGAGATTTCAACCATGCGAATCTCAAAACAGTGCTCCCTAAATTTCATGTTGTCCCCTAAATTTCAACATGTGGACTTTGCAATGAGAGGGGCGAACACGCTGGATCTTGTTTACACAAACATCCCCAGTGTGCACAGGGCAAAGCCCTGCCCCCACTTTATCTATTTAGACCACATCTCTGTTATGCTAATTCCTGCATAGAGACCGCTCATCA
Source organism: Ictalurus furcatus (assembly GCF_023375685.1). Lineage (NCBI taxonomy): Eukaryota > Metazoa > Chordata > Actinopteri > Siluriformes > Ictaluridae > Ictalurus > Ictalurus furcatus. The sequence goes on from NC_071259.1 coordinate 10,430,083, forward strand.
GACACTCCAAACCCGTTTTGAAGCAGGTGAAAACCTGGCCAGCAGGAGCCATCTCTGCTCTTCAGGACTGTTTTGAGCACACTGACTGGGACATGTTCAGGATGCAACTGGCAGCAACTCCACCAACTTGGAGAAATACACGGCATCAGTGACCAGTTACATCAGCAAGTGCATTGATGACATAACTGTCTCCAAGACCATCACCACACGCTCCAACCAGAAGCTGTGGATGACTGTGGAGGTGTGAGCACTACTGAGGACCCGAGACTCCGCCTTCAGAGCAGGTGAGCTTCAAGGCTTCCACCATTGTCCTTCCACAATTGTCTCCAGTGTCCTGCCTCAATGACTTCAGTCCCGTTGCACTCACATTCATCATCATGAAGTGCTTCGAGAGGCTTGTCATGAGGCACATCAAGACCCTGCTGCCCACCTCACTGGACCCGCTGCAGTTCGCGTATCGCACCAACAGCTCAATAGATGATGCCATCGCCACCACCCTACATCTGGCCCTCACCCACCTGGACAAGAAGGACACCTACGTTCGAATGCTGTGAATGTTCAGCATTCAACACAATCATTCCTCAGCACCTTATTGGAAAGCTGAACCTTCTGGGCCTGAACACCTCCATCTGCAACTGGATCCTGGACATGTACATATATATATATATATATATATATATATATATATATATATATATATATATATATATATATATATATATATGTACACACACACACACACACACACACATGCAGTATGCAGTATCTCACAAAAGTGAGTACACCCCTCGCATTTTTGTAAATATTTGATTATATCTTTTCATGTGACAACAATGAAGAAATGAAACGTTGCTACAATGTAAAGTAGTGAGTGTACAGCTTGTGTAACAGTGTAAATTTGCTGTCCCCTCAAAATAACTCAACACAAAGCCATTAATGTCTAAACCGCTGGCAACAAAAGTGAGTACACCACTAAGTGAAAATGTCCAAATTGGGCCCAATTAGCCATTTTCCCTTCCCGGTGTCATGTGACTTGTTAGTGTTACAAGGTCTCAGGTGTAAATGGGGAGCAGGTGTGTTAAATTTGGCATCATCGCTCTCACACTCCATCATACTGGTCACTGGAAGTTCAACATGGCACCTCATGGCAAAGAACTCTCTGAAGATCTGAAAAAAAGAATTGTTGCTCTACATAAAGATGTCCTAGGCTATAAGAAGATTGCCAAGACCCTGACACTGAGCTGCAGCATGGTGGCCAAGACCGGTTTAACAGGACAGGTTCCACTCAGAACAGGCCTCGCCATGGTCGACCAAAGAAGTTGAGTGCACGTGCTCAGCGTCATATCCAGAGGTTGTCTTTGGGAAATAGACGTATGAGTGCTGCCAGCATTGCTGCAGAGGTTGAAGGGGTGGGGGGGTCAGCCTGTCAGTGCTCAGACCATACGCCGCACACTGCATCAAATTGGTCTGCATGGCTGTCGTCCCAGAAGGAAGCCTCTTCTAAAGATGATGCACAAGAAAGCCCGCAAACTGTTTGCTGAAGACAAGCAGACTAAGGATATGGATTACTGGAACCATGAGACCAAAATAAACTTATTTGGTTCAGATGGTGGAAATCGTGTGTGGCGGCAACCAGGTGAGGAGCACAAAGACAAGTATGTCTTGCCTACAGTCAAGCATGGTGGTAGGAGTGTCATGGTCTGGGGCTGCATGAGTGCTGCTGGCACTGGGGAGCTACAGTTCAGTGAGGGAACCATGAATGCCAACATGTACTGTGACATACTGAAGCAGAGCATGATCAGTATGCAGTATTCCAGCATGATAACGACCGCAAACACACCTCAAAGACGACCACTGCCTTGCTAAAGAAGCTGAGGATGAAGGTGATGGACTGGCCAAGCATGTCTCTAAACCTAAACCCTATTGAGCATCTGTGGGGCATCCTCAAACGGAAGGTGGAGGAGCACAAGATCTCTAACATCCACCAGCTCCGTGATGTCATCATGGAGGAGTGGAAGAGGACTCCAGTGGCAACCTGTGAAGCTCTGGTGAACTCCATGCCCAAGAGGGTTAAGGCAGTGGTAGAAAATAATGGTGTCCATACAAAATATTGACACTTTGTTCCCAATTTGGACATTTTCACTTAGGGGTGTACTCACTTTTGTTGCCAGCGGTTTAGACATTAATGGCTGTGTGTTGAGTTATTTTGAGGGGACAGCACATTTACAATGTTATACAAGCTGTACACTCACTACTTTACATTATAGCAAAGTGTCATTCCTTCAGTGTTGTCACATTAAAACATATAATCAAATATTTACAAAAATGTGAGGGGTGTACTCACTTTTGTGAGATACTGTATATATATCAGGGATAGATGAATCAGAAATTTATTAGTTATCCCAACAGGAGAGTTAAATTTGCTTCCCCAGTCTCATGTTTTGGTTGCCTGGAAACTGATTAGGCTAGACTAAGTGTTAGCTAATGTAATATAATAACATTTGGCGAGCTAGTTACTACAAGTGCATTAATCCAGACTAATGGAAAAGAATGGGAATGTAATCATTATCCTTAACTAAAAAATAATATATATATATATATAATGGCATGGTATGATATATGCATTATATTTATAAAGTTACCACCACTTGCAACTTTTGCATTGTATCCATACTGACACACAATAACTCTAAACTAGAACTCAGCAGCAGTGACTAACTTTTGTTCCAGCATTCACCATAAAAGGTGCATTAAACTTTATGTGACTACAGGACAAGCACAGCTTTTTGTTTTCAATCACATCTTAAGAGAAAGAACCTTTTTTTCCTCTGGCATGCAAAGAGAGTGCGCTTTTCAGCAAAGGACGAATGGGAACAAGGAGAGGGGCCTGTATATAGCAGTTGTGTACCAATAAACATAATGAATTCCATGTGCCGTTTCCTTTTTTTTTCCTGGGGGCTAATTCTGACATTCCTTCGTTTTTATGTCATTCTTCTGGTAGGTCATTACTGTGGCCCACATACCCCCCAGAGAAACTTAATAGCACTGAGAGAAATGCGTATCACAGCAAGATGAGACTGATAAAGCATGTGTGTGTTTGTGTGTATTATGTTTATGGGTATTTATGTGTGTATATTTGAGTATTTTTGTATGCTCTTGCTCATACCCATGCCTATCTGAATTTGTGTATGTGTCTGTTGTGGCTAAAATGTTCATAGGCCATAGACGGCTACCTTGGCTATTGAGTTACACACATATGTTCTTTATGGGCAGCCTAATGGAGCTGGTTACTTCCTCTGCCCCCACTGCAGTCTGCTGTGTTACAGTGTTGTTTGAAAGGCAAAAGAGTGGATTAAGGGAGTAAGCAAATGAACCAAGATTAGAGAATAACCTTTTATCTGATAGAAATCTAAGATGGAACAAGTGTGAGAGAGAGAGAAAGTAACTGTACACATTCCATCACCCTAGGCTGAACAAACACACAGCTGGGATGTTGATATTGAAGAAGAATATGTGCGTGTGTGTGCGCATCTTTATGTGTGTCTCTTGCAGTTTGAGTGTGTCTTTTAGCTCTTTGTCTTTGAAGATCTACGGTTGATGTGGGTACGGTCTGAAGAAATGCATGTGTAGTGATGGTTTGGGTGTGTGTGTGTTATTGTAGGATACTCCTTTATCTTGTATGTCTATAAATGACAGATTCCTGCATTCACAGCATCACAACTGTGACCACGATGAGTACAGGAACGCACTTACGTGAGAACAAACAATTTGGGTATGTGCCCTACAAACACAAATACACACACACACACACACACACACACACACATACACACTCCTTGTGAGGACCTTCTGTTGAATGTGGTCTTTAGCAACCCCCAAGTCACCTGCCAGGTCCAAAACTCACACATTCATATCATACCTGCCCTTCCTGTCCTTTTCAGCTTTTTTACCTATGAAGTAAAGAACGATTAGCCTGTGTATAAATACGTTCTTGACAGCCCACACAGAAAATCCACGTGAACATGCAGACAGGATGACACACCCTCTGCTACAGTAACTCATTGTCTTCAATCATAGAGCAGGGTCAGTGAACCAACAAAGAACATACAAATAAAAAAGCCAATACATTCAGCGCTGGTGGCATAATAATAACAAAGCTTTGTTTACTTTTACTGCAAAGGGCCAATGCAATCAATGCAAGTGTCTGCATCTTTTCATGTCAGAATTCTGTTCTCTCAGTTAATCTGTGAATTTTTTCATGCTGCTTTAACAGGCTGAGGTTAGCTCGGTTTGTCATTTGCAAAAAGGGAAAGTGCCAAAACCAAAGAAACAAGCAATGAGGCATATCCGACACCACAACAAATACAAGACAAGAGGGGGGAAAAACAGACAAATCTTTTATTACAAGGATTGTAACTTATAACAGATTCAGTCATGCTTGCTAATATTGTTTATTTATTTATTTATTTATTTATTTTACAACTGAACAAACAAATTGTGCACAGTTGCTTTAAAACGGGTGAGTAAAAACAGATTGGAAGTTGTGTAGATAACTCCCAGGACCCATTAGTGGGTCCAGACTCTCAGAACTGCATTCCTTTCTTATTAGTTTCACAGTAAATAATTCACAACAGTTACGAAATTACATGCTCTAAGATGAATAATGTAATAATAAGCCAGGACTTTAACAGGTTCAGGAATCTGAAGTTCCCTTTCAAATGGAACTCAATGTTGCGTGAGCTTCACGTGGTGGGAAGTGCCCTTGTGTGCAACCAGTATCTGAAGTCTGTGTAAAATCACGCCTATTTATAGGCCTGCCGTGGTCAGGTGACATGGCATTTCACGCTTAGTGTGACTATAAAACGGCACCTGTAAACCATGTCATCAGCTTTTTTTGTCTTCAGCGAAGCTTCAGACCTGCGTGAAGTTGGCCCCCCACCCAACGCAAAACGTCGGCAAAATAGTCTCAATTGTTTGTGCTCCGTTTGTGCTGGTTTGTGCCGTAAAAAAAATTGTTTGTGCTGCTTCGGATTTGGAGATATTAAAAGAATATTTATAGGTCATTCTGAGGTCACTCAGCCCCCCCCCACATGCTCCAAGTTCATTCCAAATAGTCTCAATCGTTTGTGCTTCGTTTGTGCCGACAAAAGTTTCGTTTGTGCTGCTTCCGTTTTAAAATATTAGACATTAAGTTCTATGAGATTACGTCACCAGTCCCCCACATGCTCCAAATTCACCCTGAATAGTCTCAATCATTCGTGCTTCATTTGTGCCGTTTTGTGCCCACTGTCTTTTTTTTTTTAACAATACAGTTGAAGTAACAAGGTGAAATCCAAACGACAAAACAAAGCACATTAAATAGTTGCATTCACTTAATTGTTACCTATCCACTGTGCGTTTTCAACTTTTAAGGGACACAGCGGATCACAGGATGTGTGAAATGTAACATGAACTCCAAGGTAAGTGTTTTTATTGGTTACTGTATATGTTATGAGAATAACAGTCGTAATATTAACATTGTCATAAATAAATACACTCACCATAATCTGTTTGCTGTAGCTCTGTATTTATACATACATAGGCTGTGTGTGTGAATATATACACTATATATGTGTATATATATTATATATATATATATATATATTATACACACACACACACATTTTATATATATATACACAGTATCTCACAAAAGTGAGTACACCCCTCACGTTTTTGTAAATATTTGATTATATCTTTTCATGTGACAACAATGAAGAAATGACACTTTGCTACAATGTAAAGTAGTGAGTGTACAGCTTGTGTAACAGTGTAAATTTGCTGTCCCCTCAAAATAACTCAACACACAGCCATTAACGTCTAAACCACTGGCAACAAAAGTGAGTACACCCCTAAGTGAAAATGTCCAAACTGGGCCCAATTAGCCATTTTCCCTCCCCGGTGTCATGTGACTTGTTAATGTTACAAGGTCTCAGGTGTGAATGGGGAGCAGGTGTGTTAAATTTGGTGTCATCGATCTCACACTCCCTCATACTGGTCACTGGAAGTTCAACATGGCACCTCATGGCAAAGAACTCTCTGAAGATCTGAAAAAAAGAATTGTTGCTCTACATAAAGATGGCCTAGGCTATAAGAAGATTGCCAAGACCCTGACACTGAGTGGCAGCATGGTGGCCAAGACCATACAGCGGTTTAACAGGACAGGTTCCACTCAGAACAGGCCTTGCCATGGTCGACCAAAGAAGTTGAGTGCACGTGCTCAGTGTCATATCCAGAGGTTGTCTTTGGGAAATAGACGTATGAGTGCTGCCAGCATCGCTGCAGAGGTTGAAGGGGTGGGGGGTCAGCCTGTCAGTGCTCAGACCATACGCCGCACACTGCATCAAATTGGTCTGCATGGCTGTCGTCCCAGAAGGAAGCCTCTTCTAAAGATGATGCACAAGAAAGTCCGCAAACAGTTTGCTGAAGACAAGCAGATTAAGGACATGGATTACTGGAACCATGCCCTATGGTCTGATGAGACCAAGATAAACTTATTTGGTTCAGATGGTGTCAAGCGTGTGTGGCGGCAACCAGGTGAGGAGTACAAAGACAAGTGTGTCTTGCCTACAGTCAAGCATGGTGGTGGGAGTGTCATGGTCTGGGGCTGCATGAGTGCTGCAGGCACTGGGGAGCTACAGTTCATTGAGGGAACCATGAATGCCAACATGTACTGCGACATACTGAAGCAGAGCATGATCCCCTCCCTTCGGAGACTGGGCCGCAGGGCAGTATTCCAGCATGATAACGACCCCAAACACACCTCCAAGACGACCACTGCCTTGCTAAAGAAGCTGAGGGTGAAGGTAATGGACTAAACCCTATTGAGCATCTGTGGGGCATCCTCAAACGGAAGGTGGAGGAGCACAAGGTCTCTAACATCCACCACCTCCGTGATGTCGTCATGGAGGAGTGGAAGAGGACTCCAGGGGCAACCTGTGAAGCTCTGGTGACCTCCATGCCCAAGAGGGTTAAGGCAGTGCTGGAAAATAATGGTGGCCACACAAAATATTGACACTTTGGGTTGACACACTAATGGCTGTGTGTTGAGTAATTTTGAGGGGACAGCAAATTTACACTGTTACACAAGCTGCACACTCACTACTTTACATTGTAGCAAAGTGTCATTTCTTCAGTGTCGTCACATGAAAAGATATAGTCAAATATTTATAAAAATGTGAGGGGTGTACTCACTTTTGTGAGATACTGTGTATATATATATATATATATGTGTGTGTGTGTGTGTGTGTGTGTGTGTGTGTGTGTATGTATGTATGTGGAAACTTAATGACTTAAAAGACTCAGTGAATTAAGAATTAAGCCAAAATGATTTTACTTGTGAAACTATCAAACATCCTTTGACACAAATAATGTGCCTTTAAAAACTTAAACTTAAAAACACGTAATACTGACAAGTCACTATCTGTCTTCAAACCAAAACTTGAGTGTAAACACCATCGAGCCCGACTTCCAGAAAAGCAGAGATGACTTCTCCAAGCAGGAGTAGGAAAATAAAGGTGTATGGCCTAGAACAAAAAATACTTGAATTTGTGAAAGTAAATTTAAACAATGCAATAAGTCTTTTGTGTATAATACAGCATGTGGGCATATTTTGGTTTATTTCTGACATTCCTGTCACTCCACTTCTCAGGTCGTCGTACATCTCCCAGACACATGGAGACCTCCTGCAGTAGGCCACATAATGTCCAAGAGCATCCTGGGTTAAGCCTCCTCTGAAAGCAATGACTGCCCTTAAAGTAAATCTTTCTCCTTGGAGCATCTATTGGAGGGAAATTCACACAAAGACAATTCTGTGGAGGTGCTTCCCAGGTCAGTGTTAATCCACAGAAGTTCTCCCAGACTGTAACTGTGAGAAACTTTCCCTGCACAGAGCACTTTTCCTGAGGTAGAGTCTGTCTTGAATGCAGAGGGACACTGTGACGGACTTTGGATTGGCCTGAGGCAGGGGGACTCTGAAAGGTTAAACCCTCTTCCACCGGGGTCTGAAGATGAGCCATGCCAGAAGCCTGCAGTACAGCAACAGAAGTACAAACAAATGGAATTTCCCTTGTGACTTCTGTGCTGAGACTGCAATACTGTGAGGAGCACTGTTGTGTGAAGGAAACACATGCACGTTGTGTCATTGACTTTTCAATGATAGTGGAGATGTGGCACTGTGCATCGATTTGGAGAGCACCAGACTTCAATTGGATGGCTTTAAATATTCCACTCAGCAGCTCTACCCTCTGTATGTAGACCTGTGCATTCAGACCCTTTGTGGTGATTGTTTTCACTAGCTGGAGGAGGTTGTTGGAGTCCTCACTGCAAACAATATTTCCAGAAGTTACACTATCGCAGAAATCACAAAATAAGCATTGACAAAAAGCATCAAAATCACATGTGTTCAGTACAGAGATTCTTGATTTCCTGAGTTTAACAGGCTGCTGATTATTTCCATTTTTCAATAGTTCCACTTTCACTCTTTTCCCCCTCATAGATGGATCTGCATAGACCAGGAGAGAGGTATGACTTCCACTTCCTCTTCCTCTTTTTGGGTGGAACCACTAGGCCTCTCCAGTTTTCAACAGCGTCTTCACCTATTGGATGGATGTTTGTGACAGTGTCAGACTTCCCAGTACAGGAAGCATCCATTTCTGCCTTTCCATCTACACTGCAAGTTGTGGTGGGTAGTGGATTGGCTCCTGTGATGATCACTGTTGCAACAACTGCATCTTCTTCACCTTCTTCACCTTTTTCGCATATAAAAATTCGCATATTACCCTCAATGAAGGACAGATGTTGAGCAATGAATCAATCCACCCAAATTGGCAAGTTTTCATGCTTGAAGAGCCCACGTTTGATGTTTTTGAACTCTGCTTCAACATTGGATGAACTTGCGGTGAGGGTGCTTCGGAAGTGAGGGATCATTACCCCTGTCCAGAGTGGTAAGTAACTTGCAAGCCATGCTGTCTCCTGTATTTACATCTACCGCTCCGGCCAGTGGCATAAGTCGGAGCAGCTGCTGGTCTGCTTTGGCGGCGACAGTAAAGGTGATTCTGGGTTAAAGCAGCGCATCTCTAATTGGATAGTGGAAGCAATCTCTATGGATTACGAGGCACGCGGTCTCGCCACGCCTCTGGGCATAAGAGCTCATTCCACTAGGGTGGTCGCCTCCTCGAAGGCTTTGTCCAAAGGGGTATCCTTGCAAGATGTGTATGCTGCTGCAGGGTGGTCTACACCACACACATTCATTCATTATTACAGCCTGGATATTCATTCCACCCCGGGCTCGAGTGTCTTGCAGTGACCCTCGGGCTTGGTTCTTTTTGAACAGGCCGTACCCTCGGTATGACGGAGTGGGTATTCCCGTTCCCATACTGTTATGCTAAATGCAACATCAAAGTTCCCTTTGAAAGGATTACATGCATAACCCTGTTCCCTGAGAAGGGAACGAGACGTTGCGTAGCTCTGTCATACCAGGGCAGGCCTGTGAATTGCATCTTCACTTCAGATAATAGAGGCTGGCGGCGTAGTTCACATGTGCCATATATATATATATATATATATATATATATATATATATATCATGTGACGCGCTTAATTGCCACGTCACCTGATCATGGCAGGCCTATAAGTAGAGGCATGATTTTACACAAGCTTCAGATACCGGTCATGCGCGCAAGGCGCTTCCCATACTGTTATGCTAAATGCAACATCTCATTCCCTTCTCAGGGAACAGGGTTACATGCGTAACCCAGACGTTTTCATGTATTACTGTATTTGCCAGAATACAAGGAAAATATAATATAGTAATAATATATAAGAATATTATATCTTATATTAGGACCAATATGGTAATGTTGACCCCTAGATGCACAACGTATTCAAAAAACTAACATGGGTACCATGTACAGCTTTAATTAGCATTTCATAGCTACATTAGCCATATTAGTATTAGCAATGAGTTTTCTGTTCAATAAACATTGACAATCTTAGCTCTCTTGAATGTTTTACCATTATGATTGAAGTTAACTAAAAATATTGTAACTGACAGTGTTAAAAAATTGTACTTACACTGGCCAGAATTTTGATTTAGTAACTATGTCGACTTTTCCTATACTAACAACACTAATTTCCACAAGGGCATCTTGAACAGAAGTGTCACTTACACCTAGTGGTGGCAGTGAAGTGTAGCAGATGATTGTCCTTGTAAATAAATGAAAAGTTCAATCATGAGAGACCAGTGAATGAAGTAAAGAGAATTGTTTATTGAACAAATGATGATATGATTTGTCTTGAGAAAGTCTTCGGCAATTCAACTCTAAAAGGGTGCTTACACCGAGGAGATTTGCACCTATAATTCAATGTCTAATATTTTATAAACGGAAGCAGCACAAATGAAACTTTTATCGGCACAAACCGGCACAAAAACGGCACAAAAACGAAGCACGAACGGAATGGATCTGTAGGCGTAAACAGAGATGAGCACCGCTCCATCTCTTGCTCGTTCCTCCGGATCTGACTCAGCGCTTCCGAGTTTGGGAGCTCACAAAGCAACTTCTCTTTCCGGTATGGAGACTCAGAGGAGCCAAACGGGGGAGGCAGTGCATAATTTTTATGGGAGTGGAGCATGCTGCAGCACCCTCATGGGGACTGACTGCAGTCATTATGAATGCTTCGCAATGATGCGGCTCCACTCAAAGCTCTCTCGCTTCTCAGCCGAAGCGAACCTCAGGACTCTGTCAAGGCAACCATCCGGATCAGATCCTGGGGCTCCCATAAGGATCTCTAGGCAGAAACAGAGATGAGCGCTGCTCCATCTCTCGCTCGTTCCTCCGGATCTGACTCTCCGCTTCCGAGTTTTGGAGCTCGCGAAGCAACTTATCCTTCTGGTATGGAGACTCAGAGGAGCCAAAGGGGGAAGGCAGTGCAATATTTTATGGGAGTGGAGCACACATTGTGAATTATATATATTTATTAAAAAAAGGCACAATGAAACAACTCCGCTCCCTGCTCTCTCACTTCTCAGCCGAAGGGAGATGGGTTTTGGGACCTCAGGGCTTTGGGCCATCCACTGTCGGGGGAGCCGGCCAGCTGGGATCCTGCGGGTTCTGTATGGATCTGGATGAGGAACCAGAAATAAGCGTTGCTTTATCTCTCGCTCTTTCTTTGGGATCTGACTCTCCAGTAGTGAGTTTTGGTGCTTGCAAAGTGACTTCTTGCTTGTGGGTCTCTGCATACAATGGCAGTGTTGCAGACCTACCAGGCAGCCCTGCTGAATTGTGAAGGAGGCACAGAAGGTGAGTGGGCGGCCCACCTCCCCCTGCAGAAAGCCAGGGGGACCGGGCAGCCACAGTCACAGCCTACTAGTAGACCTGATTTAAAAATGATAATCAGTGCAGAAAAGGCAAAAAGAAGCGGTCTTGCGGGGCTGCGGAGGGAGTTATTGGGGACGAGAGGTTGTTAGGGCAGTTAGCCCCCAGTATAACTGTAGGGCTCTCCTAGTCAATGTCATCCCAAGTTTTGGGTTTTCTCTGGTCAGCGAGCTGTCTCAGGGCAATGAAAATCTGATGCATTCCCTCCAACAGAGTATGGAAAGTTAACATCAATAAAGACCATGTGGCAGCATGGAAACTACTGCCAAATGTATCTCCCTGGGTTTTGTCCTCCATAGAAATGGGTTAAGGGTCCAGTTCATAGCTCGACCCCCCTGTTTCAGAGGCGTGCTCACCACAGTATTCAGCACAATGCAGAGCCCGACAGCCCAGGAATTAAGATCACTCTTGGACAAAGGGGCCATAGAACATGTACCTCTTTCTCTGAGGGAGGGAGTTTTTACAGTCATTATTTACTGGTCCACAGAAAAGATGGGAATATGCGGCCAATTTTAGATCTGCATCATCTGAACCGTACTCTTCGAACATACAGGTTCAATATGTTGATGCTCAAACTTAATCCTTCCACAGATTAAGTTCAAGGATTGGTTTGTGACAATAGATGTATAAAAGACACCTATTCCATTGCCCAGTCACAGGAAGTTCCTGAGGTTCACGTTTGGTGACAACGTGTATCAATATCAGTTCTTCCTTTCGATAACTTTATCCTCTAGCCGTACCTTCATGAAGTGCATGGGTGCTGCACTGGCTCCTTTGTGACACCAAGGCATCCATGTGCTAAACTACCTGGACAATTGGTTAATTCTAGCGCGGTACAGGTAGTTGCCGTTTCAACATCGAGATGTTGTTCTCGTCCAGGTAAGGAGCTTGGGGCTTGGGTTGAACCACAGGGAAAGTTGCTTCTCTAGTCATGAATGACTATATAGGGGTTATATGGGATTCTAATATAATGAGGGTGTGTCTATCCCCAACATGCGAAGGGCAATCCTATTAACATTGAGCAAGATAAAGTTAGGTCTGGGCATCCCCTCCATTCTCTACGGAGACTGTTGGGGCTTATGGCAGCAGTAGTCAACGTCACACTGTTGGGCCCATTGCACATGAGACCGTTCAATGGTGGCTGAAAGCCTGAGAGTAATCAGTGTCACGTGGCGAGGTGTCCCTGGAAGTTTCTAGCCTTAGGTCAACTCTAGGGGCATCTCTTATCGCAAGACGCTGGTGTCAGACTCCTCCCTCATGGTCTCTGGAGCAGCCCTCGTATATTGTGGCATATAAATCGGCTAGAAGTGTGGGCTGTACTCCTAGCACTGAAATTCTTCTCCTCGGTGAGGGGTCACCATGTGTTAGTTAGGACAGAAAATACAGAGGTGGTCTCATATATCAACCACCAGGAAGGGTTACATTTGCACCCCCTGTTCAGGCAGGCTCAACTAACTCTTCTCCCGCACCAAAGAAAAAAGGTCAGGGCTGGACTCCATGGTACACACGTGGCTGAGGTCACGTCTGTATGCCTTTCCCCCAATCACTCTGCTCCCACCGGCTGAAGCGAGAGTTCACCAAGGCCATGCTATGTGTGCTGCTAGTAGCACCTAATTGGACTGCTCAAGTTTGGTTCTCTGAGATAATATTTCTGCTGGACAGGACTCCCTGATTTCCGTTCACAGGCATCTACAGTCTCAAGCCAGAGGGTTGATTTATCACCCTTGGCCAGAACTATGGAAACTATGAGTCTGGCCCCTGAGGGGCACCAGCTCATAGATTCCAGTCTCTCAACCAAGGTTGTAGAGACCATGTTAAATGCTAGAGCACCATCCATGAGAAAATTATATACTTTCAAATGGCAACTTTTTTATCATGGTGTGAGGAACATCAGTGAGACCCAGTAAACTGCACAATGCCTACAGTCCTGGAGTTCTTACAGAACATTTCTCAGCAAGGTTAGCTCCTTCTACAATTAGGGTATACGTGCCCGCAATTTTGGCCAGCCATGTCCCTATTGATGGAGCCTCTGTGGCAGGCCATACCCTCAGTATGATGGAGTGGGTATACTCGTGCACACAGCGTGAAACTCACGCAATGTTGAGTTCCCTTTGAAAGGAAACATCTGGGTTACGCATGTAATTCTGTTTCCTGAGAAAGGAACGGGACATTGCATAGCTTTGTCACGCTGGGATATGCCTGCAAATAGCATATTTGCTTCAGACAAAGAGAAGCTGATGACGTGGTTTACATGTTCCATTTTATAGTTGCACAAAATGTCACATCACCTGACTATGGCTGTGATTTTACATAGACTTCAGATACCGGTCACCCGAGGGTGTTCCCCACAGTGTGAAGCTCAACATCTTCAATTCCCTTCTCAGGGAACAGGGTACAAGCGTAACCCAGATGTTTTGTCATACCATGATGGACTTGAGCGCTCTATTAATTCATAGAAGAAAAATATTATCAAGTTATTTGACAGCAGTTAGCATCATTCCTCATTACACTAGCAAACCTACAATCATTAAAAAACTATTTACAAACTCTGAGAATCTTCATATTTTTTGTTTGATAGAGAGACAAATTGTATTTACCAGGTTGCAAGAAAAGTGTCAAATGCATAAATAAATATATGTTTTTGTGGCCTACCACAATTTGCCTTAGTTTAACGGCTAAGTTTCACTGTTGCAATGCTTGATTCTTTATTTGTTCAAACCGGTATTTAAGCAATGATGAAGTAAATGCACAACACCAAAATGCTTTAGACAAAAATGACTCAACTTGCTATGCTTTCATGTTTTTAAGATTGAGCAGGTGCCTGCAGATGTACCTCACATGCTAACCTCTAAAATGTACAAGAAGTTCCAGACTGAGCACCAAAGCTATATAACATGAAATAGTGTGTGAAACAGTAACTGTTACTTGAATGGTTAAAGAAAAAAATAGTTAAAGGGAAAACGAAAGACGCTCTCCCAGAGCAAGTATGCAGAGCAAAAAAGATACAGATGGTGAACAAAAAGATTTACACTTCAAGGAAGAAAGAATAAAGTGATGGGCTTAGAGGAAATCCATTGAAGAAGAACATATGGGAAGGGCCCCCCCATAACCACATATGCTAAGAATAGAGACATCAGATTCTACTCAGGAACTTGTCTGTAAGGGTGAGCGGGAGTACAATAAGTGGGGAAAATCAAACTGGAAAAACCTGCTGTTGCACGGTTGCCTTTCATATGTGATTCTGTTAACCTTCTCTGTCATTCACCCACCAGTACACACACAGAGAGTTACACACACAAACCCACTTGCCTTTTCTTGTATTGCATTTATTTTATTTTATTTGAAAGTATACTGAATGAGGAGTGTACTTCCTTTCCTGTTGTTTTCTCTGACATTCAGCATTATATTACCTATTATCCACAATGGTCCTGTTCTAAACATGGACAAAAACACACACACACAGCTATCCTGGGGGCACCTATGAACTCATGCCCAGGACCTTTGACCCAGCAAAAACAAACTGGCTATTATTGTCTCTTTAAAACTAGAAGGGGGAAAAGAGCATAGAGAAATACAATAGTAGCATAAGTATCAGAAATAAATGTGCAAAATGTGATGTGTGACATCACTGAACCTTTGTCCTCAGCTGCATAATTCATACTTCAAAGAAGAACATGCACACACACACCATATGGTAAGCTCCAGACATATCTCAAGGATTTACTAATACAAGTCTTTATCCATTCCACTGTCTCTCCGTCTCTCTCTGTGTGTGTCTCTCTCCGTCTGTGTTTCTCTCTCTCTCTGTGTGTGTGTGTGAGTGAGAGAGTGAGAGAGAGATAGATGCAGTATAAGGCAGCAGATCAGATCCCGCCACCATTGTCTGTTCTAATTTCTTGCTTGTGAAATACAGCCAAAAACATTTCCAGGGAAAATGCTCAGTGTATGATAGGAGATGGAGATGGAGAGAAAGGGAAACCATATGTCATCTTCTTCAGTAAGGAATTTATCAAACTTTTACATTTTTTAGTGGAGCAGTTATGGTTTTGAGTTTCATTCCAGATCTTCTTTAAATTAACATCTTTCCTATTTGAAAAATGGTTTTGTTATATGTCAAAATGAAACATTTCCAATCAAGCTGAAAAAGGATAATGAAGTGAGCAAAGGGAAAAGGTGGATATCTAAATGCAAGAAAGATATATTTTTCATTTATTCTGAGTGTATGAAACCTGGACTCTTTACATAGAAAATAATCTAATTGTCTGCAGTTATTCTGTAATCTCCCTCAATTCAAATTCTTATCCTAATAACAATAGCATGACAAAAACATCCTACCACTTTACTCAAATATGCGTGAACATCAACTAAACCAATATTTTAAGGTTAAAAGTTCAGACACACCAGTGTTTGCACCAGAATTAAGTGACTAAATGTTAGCATATAAAGTAATACAATGTCAAAGTTCTTAAATGAAGTGGCAGACAAATATTCTAAGAGTAGGAACTGTCAAGCCAATAACAACAATTAACTTCTCCCAACTTCCGCTGTCTCTCAGTAAAGTGCAACTCCAGTAGTAATCGCAGCTTTCCACAAAGATCTCCTGGCCGATGTTCTCACTGAGTTGGCATGTTGGAATAGCTGCCTGACTCTGGAGAATCTCATAGACTTATCTATTTTGTTGGATAAACTGTTAAAACAGAGAAAACAAAGTGCTTCACTAACCAACCTACCCTGTGGTACCGTGAACCTGGAACCCATGCAGATCCGTCATGCTCAGCTCAAACCCTGCAGAATATACCTGCTGCAAAGAGAGAAGGTTGTGTGTCCAGTGACCCAATGGAAAGGTAATCAAGTACCCAACATTTAGAGAACATTTCACTTATGCTCACCCTCTCAGCCATATCACCCATATACCATTCTCTGTAGAATGTATGTAGGAGTACCTCTTTCCACTATAAATTTTACATAATGCCATAATGACTGGCCAACACCCACTCCATGTTCAATGCATCCCTATGTGTTCCCAGCATTTACAAATGACAACTTCTAGGACATGCCTGAAAAGTTAATCAGTGCACACATTATCAGCATAATAAATTAATCCGCTTTTCTTGAAACTCATGTCCACCAGACCAAGATGGCCCTGCATCCTGAAAAACCAACTGTTCATAACTGTACATTTCATATGCATAAGGTGACTTTCCTGGAATGTTATTACCAAGCAGGGACTGTTCATGGATAAAGCCAAAGTAATTGTCATCAACAAAAAGTCAGTTCCTAGAACTGTTAAGGACCTTCAGAAATTATCAGGCTTTACAAAATTTTTATGAGGTTTATCATGGATTGTTATCCATTGCTCCTTCCATCACATCCCTTGAAGCATCCTTCCATCATTGAGGTTGATGCATCAGAGACATGAGTAGGAGCAGTGCTGTTCAAGTAGTAGGGATAGACCTTAAAGCTCTACCCAGTAGCATTTTCTCCCATAAACTCACTGGCTGAATGCAACTATAATATTGGGAACAACAGCTCTTGTTCACAAAACAGTAGCTCAGCACCAAATGTTTGCAGAACACCAAAATTACAGATTATGTTATATCTTTCTCCAGTTGTGCTAGTCTGCAGAACCCTTCCTGCCAGTAATCTCCATTCTCTGCCCACTCTCCAAAGTCCATAATTGTGCCTGACAGTGGATTTTTTCTGTCACAGTTGGTGGTTTCTGTGAGTTAACCTTAGGTATTATCCGGATTTCAATGGTCAAGATGAACAGGCAAATCATCAGAACAATTTCTCAGAACTTTGTTGCAGAAAACCAGGAGGAATGGTCATGATTCTTGCCTGGTTGAATATACATTGGGCTAGTCGATATACTCGGGATAGTCGAACACCTAACCCAGTAAGGCTCATACCACTGCACACACACTAACCCAGTATGACTCAGTACTACTGCACACTGCACTTTACATAGGTGCACCAGTCACTTTTTACTATGGAACTTGTTTCTGCTGCCAATATTGCTGCTATACTTGTGCTGCTACATTACTAAATAGCTATGTTTACAATTACAGTCCATGTTCTGTGTATTTATTGTTCTGTGTATTTATTGTCCTGTGTATTTACTGGCCTGTCTATTGTTTTGTTATGTTTATTTATTGTTTTGCACTGGTCTCACACTGTTGTGTATTTGCACTTTATGTAGTCATGAGTACTGTTCTATGTTGCACCAAGGTCCTGATGAAACGCCATTTCATTCCAATATATACAAGCTATATAGAGGATATAGAGAATAAAAACCCACTTGACTTGGATTGATTGATACCATCCAGGTTCCAAGAACACAAAAGTAGATGATGTTTCATGAATCCAGCCTGCTCTCTAGAATCCATACTTCCAGAATTGTGTTTTTTTTAGCCATAGACATAGTCAATAAATAAAAAAAGATTAATCCCATACATCAGCAATGGCCAGCCACCAAATCTTATGTGCCAGTGCTAGAACAGTAACATAAGAATACACATGCAATTGATGACTGGTTTCACCATAGTGAGGAGGTCTGGGAGAGCACATATGAATGCCCAGAACAAACAAACCAAGAAATCTGCTAATCACATCCATGCAAACACTCCTGTGTATGAGGCAGGTCGCAGTGTTTTTCACTCTTCAAATGATTTTTGGGTATGACATGGATGCAAGAAACGTGCACCAATATATTTTCTCCTTCAAAATCTTACAAGCCATTAACAAAGTAGATTGCAAGTACAATCTGCCCAGACAATACCATGTAGCATCTTCCTTCCATGTACCCAAGTTCCCATGTATGAAGGACCCCTGCCACAATCCACTCTACTCTCAATCTCCAAGCTCAGGCAGCTCAATCAGAGAGGTAGGATACAGTATCTGTTAGATTGGGAGGGATATGATCCTGAGTCCTATCTCATGATATCCAAAAACACCTTAGAAAGTTTCATACAATCACAATTCCAAAAAAGTTGGGACACTGTGTAAAATGTAAACAAATGTAAATTAAAACAGAATGCAATGATTTGCAAATCTCAAATATTATTCACAATAGAACACAGAAAACATATCAAATGTTTAAACTGAGTAAATGTACCATTTTAAGAAAAAAACATTATGAATTTGATGGATGTAACATGTCTCAAAAAAGTTGGGAAGGGGCAACAAAAGGCTGGAAAAGTAAGGGTTACTAAAAAGAAACAGCTGGAGGAATATTTTGCAACTAATTAGGTTAATTGGAAACAAGTCAGTAACATGGTTGGGTATAAAAGAGTATCTAAGAGAGGCAGAGTCTTTCAGAACCAAACGTTCACCAATCTGTGAAAAACTGTGTCTACAATTTGTGGAACAATTTCAGAATAATTTTTCTCAATGTAAAATTGTAAAGACTATGAATATCTCATCATCTACAGTACATATTATCATCAAAAGATTCAGAAAATCTGGAGAAATCTGTGTGCAAGGGACAAGGGTGAAAATCTATATTGCATGCCCATGATCTTCAGGCCCTCAAGTGGCAATGTATTAAAAACAGGCATGATTCTGTAATGGAACTCACTGCATGGGCTCAGGAACACCTCCAGAGCTTATTGTCTGTGAACACAGTTCACTGTGCCATCCATAAATGCTGGTTAAATCTCTATCATGCAAAGAAGAAGCCATATGTGAACATGATCCAGAAATGTCGCTGTCTTCTCTGGGCCAAAGCTCATTTAAAACGGACTTAGGCAAAGTGGAAAACTGTTCTGCGGTCACACGAATTGACATTTGAAATTCTTTTTGGAAACCATGGAGGCAGCGTCATCTAAACTAAAGAGGACTAAAGAAGAGAGGGACCATCCGGCTTTTTATCAGTGCTCAGTTCAAAAGCCTGCATCTCTGATGGTATGGGGATGCATTAATGCCTTTGGAATGGGCAGCTTGCACATCTGAAAAGGCACCATCAATGCTGAAAGGTATACACAGGTTTTAGAGCAACATATGCTTCCATCAAGATTTCATTCTTTCTTTACTTCTGAGAGACTCTGCCTCTGTAAGATACTCTTTTTATACCCAATCATGTTACTGACCTGTTGCCAATTAACCTAATTAGTTGCCAAATGTTCCTCCACCTGTTTCTTTTTAGTATCACTTACTTTTCCAGCCTTTTGTTGCCCCATCACAACTTTTTTGAGATGTGCTGTGGCCATGAAATTCAAAATTACTTTATTTTTCCTTAAAATGGTTCTATTGTGAATAACATATGGGTTTATGAGATTTGCAAATCATTGCATTCTGTTTTTATTTACATTTATTTACATTTTACACAGTGTCCCAACTTTTTTGAAATTGGGGTTGTAGAAAACCTCGCCAATCACCCTGAACCATATTCTAGAGACCTCAAAAACACTCAGGGTCATCTCCCAGAATGAGGAGAGGTTAGTTGATCATGACCATCATGACTTAAAAAATACACAAACAAAGTAAGGGTAATATATGTTGAAAGTAATGAAGTTGAATGGGCAAAAGGTGTATGTGATTAAACGTGGGAGAGCTTGACCAGGGATGACTGATGAGAACCAGGGAAGTGGGTTTGACTGCTTGTGGGGGATTCTGGGAATTGGAATTCCCAGACAATAGGACATAACCTATTAAAATGTTTACCAAACAGGCTTACTGGTATGTAATGTTAACTATTGTAAGTATAAAATGTTAACATAGTATACAATAATACTTCAGTATTAGGTCTACTAGAAGTGTCAGTATGAGCACCATAAGGCTTACAAGTTTTGCAGAAGCCTAGCAATATGAAGTGTGTGTGTCTGTGTCTATATTTGTCTAAAGTACAGAGATGTTTGATGAGATGCTAAGAAAAATTACAGGAGTTTGGCAATATACAGCTTCTTACTACAAAGTCAAACAGAGCTACTTCAGAAATATTTCACATTTCAGAAGGCACGAGAGAAGACTGACTATGTGCCAGGATTTTGGGGTTTCTTGAATGTGTCTGTGTGTGTGTTTGTGTGTATACACACATATTTTTGCACAGCATGGAAATCTGTGTTAAATGAATAGTGCATGTTTAATCAGTTCTTATAGGCTGCCACCTTAACATTGTGATGAAGTATGATACATGCTCAAATAATTGTACTAAAATGCCAGGTTAAATACGCACAGACCCTAACACACAGTTAACATGGCTCAACTGCTCTCCCCTTGAGAGTCATGTGACCTGTTGGAGGTCTTTTCCTGCTGTAATTCTCCCAGACTTCTTTACTTTCAGCTAAAAGGGCTGTAAGGCCAAAACTGCTTTTGGGATCGAAGCACTCACTCAAATTAGTGTCTCAATCCTCAGAAAATCTATCCAGATACCTTTAAACACTGTTGTACTGTTCAAGGAATGAGCATGGGGGTGGGGTTGGGGAGAGAGAGAGATCAGGAGAGAGGGCACAGTTGGAGACAAGGGTGCCCTTGGCTTTGCCATCTGAATCCACTTACATGTAAATTGGTTGTCTATCTGAATTAAGGGGAGCTTTGTGAGGGCAGCTCCACTAGCCTGTCACTCACAGCAGAGCATGCTCTGTCTCCTTCATTCACTCTCTCTTTAAGGTTAGCATAATTACTCGTGTATTGAAATACAGAAAAAGATGATTGTGGGAAAAGAGGAGGAAAAAAGATATCACCATGCTATGTATCAATGACAGGATTTTGAATTCTTAAAAGAAGGAATTCTTCTGAAGAGCTATGAATATACCAGGATAAACATATATTTTGTAAATGGGTTTTAAAAAAAGTATTTCAGAGATTAGGTGCAGTGTAAAAACAATTACTAACAATTAGTAATTAATTCATCTATCTGTATGTTTTGGGGGCAACCAGAGAACCCAGAGAAGACCCACACGAACACTTCAAGAACATTTCAAAATCCACACAGCTCCACCCAAGCTCAGGATCAAACTCAAAATTCTGGAGCTGTAAGGTTGCAATGCTACCCACTGTGCAACTGTACCATCCATCAGTTAATGATTATTCAAGTTATGTGGTATGTGTAGCAGAGTTTTGAAGACATAAGTAGCCAAACACTTTTGCAAGCAGCAAATAGATGGACCTCATTAAGGTGGACATGACTTTCCAGGGCTCCAAGATATTTACACCTAAAACATTTGAAGGCAAACCCAGTGATTGGAGAGGATTTCTGCTACAGTGTTCCCTATACATTTCACATAATCCATCCAGGTTTAGCACCGAAGCCTCTAAAGGCTTGGTCATGGTCCTATGAGCAGTTTTTTTCCTTGGTTAAGGAGGTGTTTGATCACCCATCTGAGATTAGTGTGTCTGGAGAGGAACTCCATCCACCAATGTAACATGTCAGCTGCTGAATATGTCCTCACCTTCTGCACACTGGTGGCAACAGGGGGTGGAATGAATGGGCTATAATTCCAGCTTATCGGAGAGGACTGCGGGAGGAAATTCAAAGAGAATTCAAAAAGTCCTAACCCTAATCCATCTGATTTCCCTCCCAATCAACCTTATTAATGGAAACCACACTACCAAATCCTGGAAAACCCAGCCCCCCCCATCCTTGGTCTCAGAGGCCCATGGATGTGGACAGATTATGATTGTCACCTGACGAACGTAAGCAAAGAATTGTTCAAAGTGTTTGTACTGTGGAGGCTCTGGCCATCAACACATGACATGCCCAGTGAAACCCAAGCCTGAGTTCACTGGAGTGACCATTCCAGTTTTTACCTTGCTGATTCATTCACTGTTGCTATATAGCTTAGTTGGGGTGATGTCTCTATCTGTGTTGTAAGCTGTATTGACTCTGGGCAGCAGGCAGCTTCATTGCCGAACATCAGGTCAGAGCCCACCATATACCAGTACAACCCTGTTCATCACCACTGCCGGTGTGAGCTTTAGACAGGCAACCTATGGGAACTGGGAGAATTCAGTACCACAGAAAATCCCTCTCATTAAGAGCAGGCCTTATCATGTTGAAACTATCTCACTGTTTGTCACAGACTCACTTCCTTGTCTCAGGCAACATGATCCTTCAATAAGGTACATTTGAGGGGAGATAATCAGCTGGTCCCAACTGCTCAGATCAAATTTCAGTGTGCCTCCACATCCATAGAAAGCCTGGCAGTTAAGGGACTTGAGAGTGTGCCACCAGAGTATCAACATTTACTAGAAGTCTTTAGCCAGCAGGGTGCAACCAAACTGCCTCCACATTGCCCATGGTATTGTTCTGTAGACCTGCTACCTGGGGCCATCCCTCCATATTCTTGTGTTAATTCCTTGTCCATCAATAAAACTGCAATAAATACATTCAGTAGTTCATAAGGCATGTATTCGTCCATCCATCTCCAGCTTCTGGGGGATTTTTCTTTGTGGAGAAGAACAATGGAGGACTGTGATCTTGCATTGATTATTGTAGCTTAAACCAAATAACCACTACCACCTCCCGTTGGTGCCAGCCAAATTGGAACAATTGTGTGGAGCCCAAATATTCACTCAACTTGACCTGAGGAGTGCATACAACCTAGTGTGTATCTGGGAAGGAGACAAGTATAAGACAGCCTTCTCCACAGCTATGGGGAAATACAAGTAAGTACCTTGTGATGCCGTATGGACTTATCAATGCCCCAGCACTGTTCCAGTCCTTTGTCAGGTACTCTTTGACATGCCCCAACTGATATGTAGTAGTGTACACTGATGACATTTTGATATTCTCACATAACCTGGAGGAGCACATGTCACATGAGTTCAGTGTTGGCCAGGTTGCTACAACACAGGCTCTATGTCAAAGTGGATGTGTCTATTCCATGCCTCGTCTCATTCCTAGAGTATGTGATTACATCAGAAGGTGTATGCATGGACGACCAAAATGTGCACACTGTGCTGGAATAGCTACGTCACAGATCCATCAAAGAGATTCCTAGGGTTTGCCAATTACTATAGAAGGTTCATTAGAAATTTCAGCACAGTAGTCGTACCTCTCAATTCTCTTCTCAAAGGGGCTCCACACTGGCTAACACGGTCACCTGCTGCAGAAATTGCATTCACCTCTCTCATATAAAGGTTCACCTCAGCTTCCATTCTAAACCAGCCAGACACATCCCTTTCCTTCACTGTTGAGGTGGAGGTGTCTGAGGTGGGAGTGGGGGCTATTCGTTCCCAGCAGAAAGGAATCCCCCCACACTTTCATCCTATCACCTGCTTCTCCAAGAAACTTTCTCCTGCATAGAGGAATTATGATGTGGGTAATATGGAACTTCAAGGCATAATACTAGCCCTTGAGGAGTGGAGAAATTTGCTGGAAGGGGCCCTCAATCCCTTTGCTATGTAAACAGATCATTGGAACCTGGAATAGATCAGGATGGCCCAAAACCTCTCTCCTCTCCAAGCCAGGTGGGCTCTCTTCTTTACCAGATTCAAGTTCTTATACAATATCTCATAGACCTGGAAGTAAGAATGGCAAGGTCCAGAGTTCATGATACAGAGCCCAAAGACTTGTCATCCCAACCCATCGTCAAGCCCACCTGGTTGGACGCTCCTATCCCATGGGAGATTGAGAAGAAGATTTCTACTGCTACAGCAGGTTACCCAAACTAAGTTGTCTGATCCATCTTGTTGCCCTGTTCTAACATGTCTTATGATGATTTGGGCTGCCAGAAGACATCCTATCTGATTGGGGTCCTCAATTCACATATCAAGTGTGGAAGGCCTTCATGGAGAGCCTGAGCATCAATATCAGCCTTACATAATGGCATCATCCAGAATCTAATATCCAGGTGGAGAGGCTTAACCAGGAACTTGGTTGGTACCTCTGCAGTTTCTGTGGTGACCACAAGTGCTGGATGACTGGTGCAGCAGGGACATATGTGAGTCAGTGTACATACAACTAGAGAGGGCTCAGAGGCGCCCAAAGGTTAAGGCAGAATGCCATTGCAGGAAGACACTGGAATACAGGCCTGGAGAGAGAGTCTGGCTATCCACCAATAACCTGCACTTAGGACTCCCATCTAAGATCTTATCTCCACGATTCATCAGACACTTCAAGGTACTGAAATTAATCAATGAAAATACCGACTTCAGTTACCACACTAGTTCAGAGTTTCTCCTTCATTTCATGTCTCTTTCCTTAGGCCTGTATCCTTAGGCCTGCAGGGATAGTTTCCTGCAGGAAACTATCCCCTGTGATATGCCACCTCCAGCTCCTGGTGCATATGATTTCCAGCATATGTAGTAAGGGCCCTCCTGGACTCCTCTAAGAGAGGGGAATGGGTCCATGATCTCCAGGCTCCCCCTTCTTATGAAGGAATTCCACTACCACCACACTAAATGCCCATCGACCCATTCAGCCTTCCCACACGTCAGGAGAGGCTCCTGGGAGGGGGGCTTCTATAACAAACTCCATTTCCCAAGATGCCTTTCAGCCTCAACCTACCCTGGCAACACACACCCAGTGCCCCACCTCAACTGAATACTAACACCTCTGATTCATTCCCCAGCTCATCAAGGACACTATATAGAAATCTGTCATACTCACCACTGCGCAGCATTGCACCTACTGTGTGCGCTTTTTCTGCCAGTATTTGGGCCGTGTATGGCCTGTCATTGACATCAATTGTATTGAGAGTGTTTAATCTTCAGTTGCATTATTGTTATTCTTAGCACTTAAACTTTAGTTTAGCATTAGCCTTTGCTTTATCATTAGCATAGTATTAGTAATTGTATTTATGTTTTTAGCGCAAGCATAAATAGTAGCATTAGCATTACCAATAATAGTTGCTTAGCATCATCTATCTTGGTCTGTCATTTCTGTTTATTTGTTTCTGTTTATTTGTAGTTGTGTTTTTCCCTGTCTATTTAATAAACCCCTACTTGAGTGTCTTTCATTGTCCTGGAGTATTCTTTGTAAAAAAAAAAAAAAAAGCTGTTTAATTTTTTTAAAAACTATTTTAAGCTCACCCCACCCACACTTGGACACTAAGAAAAAAAAATGCACTTACACCCTCTGTAGAGATAGTAGCAGACAAAGTTCTCAAGTCTTTTAGCCAATAAAGAGGATTTGCTGAATTAACCCTTAGAACCCAATGAACACAATTTGTTGTTATTTTGTTATTGTTGTTATTTTTCCACACAGTCTTCTTAGTTATATAATTCACTTTATGACATAATATAAGCTTACGTTTGGAGGTAACATGACTTTAAAACAACACTGAAATATGTGCCACAAATTTAAGTTCAGCAAATCCTGTGGTTTTAATTTAGAAGGAAACTTTACCATGTGAAGGGCTTCCTAATAAGTGAGGTGTGGTCATGCTTGTATATACCTAACTTGTATATGACCAAACAACACCTCAAACTTGACAAAACATCTTGCTGACAAGCATTCTGACCTTCACAGAGAGCTTAAAAGTTGACAGGATAGCTAATTGTCCTGTACAATGTCAGTAACCTTCATCTTCATAATAATGTAGAGTGAATCATTATTCTTCTTCATCACATTTGAACAAATAACAAATAATATTTCTCTTAGATGTATTGAATTTTCCACATAATTTTAAACAAGTACAGTATGATTACAGACTGATGTTAGCCTATGGTTAGAAATTTTATGATAGAAAAAATATTTGATAAGTGCCCATAAAAATTATAAAAATCACCTGAGCACAGAGAACATGGAGCCATGCTCATTATATTACTATATCATTATAGAAATGACTAGTTTTAAATATTTTGTGTATTACATCCATTGTTTATTTTCTCTTTTTGTTTGTTGGTCCAAATGTCTGGAACATATCGCACTTCTGCAACACCATCTGCCTAGCAGGTCATTTTAGCAGCTCACATGGCACCAAAAAGACAAAAATAAACACCATGTTTAATTCACTTTGTGTCGTTGGATAGATTCAAGATCAAATCATGTTCTCACTGCAATCAAATTAGTTCATTTACAAACATACCAAGACCACCTCACTCAGATGGTCTCGGACCTATTATTTTAGTCCACACCCAAATGCAATTGCTGTTTTCTCACTTAACAAAATTGTGCTGGCTCTCCCCTACAGTTTAATACTTTTTTTCTGAAGGTGAAGCCAATGATGACTATGCTACAAGTTTCTGCATTAAATAGTGTCATGTCAGAGCCAGAATTGGAGCCTCACTACAACTCCCAGATGGCATTGTGGCCTACAGAAATGAAAGTCATGGACTACCTGGAACACCTAACACCCACAAACTCTGTCATGTTCAGAGTCACCATCATACTGATCACACACCTGGACTTCATCTCTCACATACACATACACCGATGTATATACATTCCAAACGTACCACAGATGCAAAGTATTGCTCAAAATAGTTTTCTCCTGAAATAACAAGCCTTGCTATCGTGTTTGTTTATCTGGTTCTTGATTCTTATTTTGTTTCCTGGTTTGCTCTTCTTTTCTACCCTTGTCTGTTTGCTCATCGCCTGATCGCCTGTGTTTTTTACTATGTCTTTGCAAGGTGTTTTGGATTTGTTTGCCAATAAAAATAAAGCATTTTTACCTGCACCTAAAGCCATCTCACATTATACTTTGCTAGCAGCAGAGATTCAGCAGGTGTGCAACTGGCAACAGGCTTTAGTGGCCAAAGGCCCCCTAATTAGAAATTAGCAACAGCAGCTACCCAAGATTATCAGCAAACTATCTCAGCTAACCACCACACTGATGCTTCCAGTAACTGCAGTGGCACACTCTCAGTCTGCTTCCCTGCTCATTGCTTGTCTGGATGAGTACTCAGGTGATCCCTCCCTGTGCAAGGGTTTCATGTTACACTGCAAAGTAAAATCACTCAGTTCATCAATCTGCTTAGTGAAGAGGCACTAACCTGGGCCACAGCAAACTATCTACCCTGGGTCTCAGGGAGGGGACCACATAATTTTTTATGACCACTTCGTTTAGCTTTTCCAGCACGTTTGATCCGAGCAACTCCTGTCCCTGAAGCTAGGCAACCAGAGTGTCATTGAATTTGCACTTGCTTTCAGAACCCTAACCACTGGCAGTGGCTTCAATGAACCAGCACTTAAATTGGCATACCATCATGGTTTAAACCAGCACATCCTCACCAAGCTGGGATGTAGAGATGATCAGGTTTCTCTGAATTCATTATTTGTCTGGACCATCTGTTATGGAACCAAGGGGAGCAAAAGACAGAGTGGAATCCAGCCCCTCAGAGCCTATGCAACTGGGACAGGCCAAGTTAACCATTGTGGAATGTCAAAAGCACATGAGGGAGAGATTTTGCTTCTGTTGTGGCAGTCCCAAGCACCAAGTGGCTCAGTGCCCCACACATCTGCCATCCAAGGTTCCACAGGGCCACTTGAGCAAGCATCATCCTCCACACACTCTAACGTGGTGAGTCCTTCTCATTTCTTATCTCCACAAAATTTCCACATATTAGTTCAGATAAGGCAGTTAAAAGGTCTCTCTACATTTTCAGCCCTGCCTCTGGAGCAGCTGGCAACTTCAACCGGTCCCTCACATCCAACCCATTGCACATCCAAGCTCTGGATGGTGGACCCATAGGTGGAGGGTCTATAACACACACCACCGTGAACACCTCAAGCTTCACGTCAGTGCCCTACACCATGAAGACCTCGTGTACATGGTCACAGTAACAACCACGTTTTCGATTGTGCTTGGATTTCCTTGGATGCACACCCATAAACCTCAGGCCTCCAGGCCCAAGACGAAAATACTCCACTGGTCCTCACAGTGCCGACCACACTGCCTTTAGGCTCCTAACCTTGTGGGAAGTACCACAGTTGAAAGCCCTGAATCCAGCTCCATGGTGTAAATTCCCACCCAGTAATAGGATTTCAAGTAAGTGTTCAGTAAGGCCAAGGTCAGCGGCCTGCCCATTCATCGACAATATGACTGTGCCACTGAGCTCATGTCAGGCACATTGCCCCCTCACAATCGTATTTACCCCATCTGCTACGGATAGTCAGGTTATGGAGGAGTACATTGATGAAACATTGAAACAAGAATATATTTGTACCTTGACCTCATCTGCCTCAGCAGCCTAGAATCGATGCTCATGGACCAAAATAAAGTCACAGCTGTCAAAGACTGTCAAGGAACTACAGAAATTTTTGAAGATTGCAAACTTTGTAGAAGGTTTATCCAGGGCTTTAGTTTGAATGCAGCACCTCTCACCTCACTACTCAAGAAATGACTCAAGAAACTGCAATGGAAATACAGCTGCTGACAGCAGACCATAAGAACTTGAAGTACATAAAGATTGCCAAAAGTTTGAACTCTCATCAAGGAAATGGGCCTTGTTCTTTGCAAGGTTCGAGTTAACCCTCTTGTGAAGCACCCTGGTCTAAGAACACAAAGGCACTATCACTCACTTCTGTATCCTGTGCCACCCAAAGAAACAAATGAGTATTTCATCCTTCTACAGTCAAGTTTCTTGTGGGCTATGACCTGGTAAATAGAACAACAGATAGCTGACACCCTAGAACAATGGGTGCCCACTCTATGCCCCGCAAGCAAAAAATATGTGCCAGCACACCTCAGAGATAAACTTATCATATGGGCAAACAACTCGCTGGCAACTGGGCACCCAGGCCCCCATAAAACCCACTAGCTTGGAAGAACTGGTGGCCTAATATACTTTGACATACGGTACATAAGTTCATCTCCTCTTGCACTTTCTGTGCTCAAGCTAATGTTCCTAAAGTATTTTTAGGCATGAAGTATCGCTCAGAGTAGAGTTTTCTCCTGACATATCAAGTCTTGCTATTATGCTTATTTACATGGTTCTTGATTCTCATTTTGTTTATTTTCTTTTGCTCTGGTCTATCCTAGTCTGTTTACTTATTGCCTCACCTTTGCCTGTGTTTTTTATTACGTCTTTGCCTAGTGTTTTGGATTTGTTTGCCAGTAAAAATAAAGCAATAAATGCATCTGCAGCTGTCTCTGCTTCCTGACAGATAGCTGGTTCTGTAAACTCACCAGTCAAACTAGTTTTGGCATTAACAGCCAGTTAAATTAATTTCAATTTAAATATTCGTTAACAAAATTAAGGTGTTTTTCTGAAATATTAAGTTGTATTTTTAATCAGTGCAGTGAACAGATTATGAGCATTCAGACTTGATTACTAGTAAAGCATAATTTTGGGCACAGTATCAGAATGCCCTGATACTAAAGTTGGTATTGGTATCAAAGTCAAAATTCTTCTATTAGAGTAGAAGGTTATTGTAGGGATGAGTGTTCTTGCAATGCTACACTGCCACATTGCCACCTCATAAACACAGGTTAGCTAAACCACTGACTATTCATCTTCTTTCCCTCTGTTTCATTTGCACTGACTCACAATAATTATATCTGAATGGTAGTCATTTTTACATGATCTACATTAGTCATGCAGCGTTTGAGATTCTGGTCCATGTTGTCATGATTGCATCAGAAAAATTCCAGCAGATTTTTAGGTGCACTTTGATTCTGCAACTCTCCCGTACTACCACACCCAAAAGGTACTCTACTGGATTCAGATCTATTGACTGGGAAGGCAACTGAAGAACACTGAACTCATTGTCATGTTCATGAAAACAGTTTGAGATGACTTTTGCTATGTGACATAGTGCATTATCATGCTGGAAGTGGCCATTAGAAGATGGGTAAATTGTGAGGGGAGGTACATGGGCCCATGGATTCATGGTGCCAAATTCTGACCCTACCATCTGTGTGCCTCAGCAGAAATTGAGATTCATCAGACCAGGTTATGCTTTATAGTCTTCAACTGTCCAGTTTTGGTGAGCCTGTGCCCACAGCAGCCTCAGCTTTCTGTTCTTGGCTGATAGGAATAGAACCTGATGTGGTCTTCCACTGTTCTTATGCAGAAAAACCATAGTATACAGTAAATGGGAGTGTCTATGGCCAGATATTTGCTGTTTGCCAGATATTGACAAATATACAGTGTGTTCCCTTTCAAAGGGAACTCACCGTTGAGTGAGCTTCACGCTGTGAGGAGTGCCCACACACATGACCGGAATCTGAAGTCTTCAACGGTATCTGAAGTATTCAACGCAGCCGCATGTCGGTTGTCTGTGTGAACATGCCTAAAACTCTTACAAAACAAATACATATACAGAGGGGGAGGGACACTTTTTTTGTGTGACGTCCGCTTCTGGTGGAGTCAGATGGCGGCGATGGGTTTTGGAACCTCAGGACTCTGGGCCAACCTCTCTCGAGGCAGCCAGCTGGCTCAAATCCTGGGGTCCTGTATGAATCTGAAGAGGGAATCTGAGTGCTGTTCTATCTCTCGCTCTTTCTTCCGGATCTGGTTCTCTGCTTCCGGGTTTTGGAGCTCACGAAGCGACTTCTCGTTCCAGTATGGCGAGATAACCCACCTTCTATGACTCCGAGGAGCCAGAGGGGTGAGCCAATGAGAACGAGAGTGCTCCCTCACACCACAGAAAACTCCCCTTTTTCCTGGAAGTGCCCTTTGTAAGTGCACCATGAAGTGTCATGATGCTGGGGAAAGCCCTGTTAACCCCGCGATGTCAGATTATTTGGCCAACATGGGGTATAGACAGTATGGCTATGTGCCATACTGAAGGTGGAGGAGGCGCTTGTGAGCTACCTCTCTCCATCGATGGCAGCAAAATCAGGGGGGCCGGCTTTGCCATTCAGGCCATGTAAGATCACCTCAGTGTTGGTTGGCGAAGCCTATGCGACAGCGGGTCTTGCTTGTGGGTCTCGGCATACAATGGCAGTGTTGCAGGCCTACCAGGCAGATGTAATGAATTGTGAGGGAGGCACAGAAGGCGAGTGCTGTGGCCCACCTCCCCCCACAGAAAGCCAGGGGGACCAGGCAACCACAGTCACAGCCTGCTAGTAGGCCTGATTTAAAAATGATAATCAGTGCTGAAAAGGCAAAAGAAGTGGTCCTGAAGGGCCGCAGAGGGAGGTATTGGGGGATGAGAGGTTCTTAGGGCAGAAAGCCCCAAGTATAACTGTAGGGCTCCCCTAGTCAATGTTGTCCCAAGTTTTTAGTTTTCTCTGATCAGCAAGTTGTCACAGGGCAGTGAAAATCTGATGCTTTCCCACCAACAAAATGTGGAAGGTTAGGGTTAGGGAAGACCATCTAAAAGTGTGGAAACTACTGCCAAATGTGTCTCCATGGGTTCTATCTTCCATAGAAAGGGTTCTGGGTTCAATTCATAGCTCAACCCCTCCGTTTCAGAGGCATGCTCACCACAGTAGTCAGCACAATGCAGAGCCCGAGGTTAGCCCATGAAGTAGATCTCTCACGAACAAAGGGGCCATAGAACATGTACCTCTTTCTCTGAGGGAGGGAGGTTTACAGCTATTATTTCCTAGGCCACAGGATCGATCCTAACATTGAGCAAGATAAAGTTAGGTCTGGGCATCTCTTCCAGTCTCTATGGAGTCTGTTGGGGCTTATGGCAGCAGCAGTCGACATCATACAGCTGGGCCAATTGCACATGAGACCTTTCAGTGGTGGCTGAAAGTCAGGGGTTTCATCCGATGAAACCCCTGAGAGTACTCATGCAAGGCGCTAACTTGCCATCGGGAGCAACTAGGGGTCAGTGTCTTGCCCAAGGACACTTTGGCATGTGGAGTCATGTGGGCCGGGAATCGAACCGCCAACCCTACGATTAGTGACCCACAGGTGCCCCATGAAGTGTGGGCCATACTCCTAGCACTGAAATTCATCTCCTCAGTTGAGAGATCACTATGTTTTAGACAATACAGTGGCAGTCTCCTATATCAACCACCAGGGAGGATTATGTTCACGCCCCTTCTTCAGGCAGGCTCAACTAATTCTTCTCTGGTGGAGGGGAGGTTTTGTCACTGAGTGCAATGTACATTCCAGGCAAACGGGGCAGACATCCTGTCAAGGCAGGGGCTGAGGCCCAGGGATTAGAGGCTCCATCCACAAGTCGGTGAGTCCATATGGCGGAGGTTCGGCCGAGTGGAAGTGGATGTGTTCGCCTCTGAGGAGAAAACACACTGCCCGCTGTGGTTCGCCCTCATTCCTCCTGCACCAAAAAGGGTCAGGGCTGGATGCCATGGTGCACACATGGCCGAGGTTACATCTGTATCCCTTTCCCCAATCACTCTGCTCTCACAGGCTCTAGTGAGAGTTCGCCAAGATTGTGCTATGTCTGCTGCTAGTAGCACCGAATTGGCCTGCTCGAGTTTGGTTCTTGGACATAATATCTCTGCTGAACAGCACTCCCTGGGAGATTCCCATTCGCAGGGATCTATTGTCTCATGCAAGAGGGTTGATTTATCACCCTCGGTTGGACCTGAGGGGCACCAGTTCATAGATTCCGGCCTCTCAACCAAGGTTGTAAAGACCATGTTAAATGCTAGAGCACCATCCATGAGAAAACTGTATGCATTCAAGTGGCAATTTTTTTTATAGTGGTGTGAGGAACACCAGTGAGGCCCAGTAAACTGCACAATAGCTACAGTCCTGGAGTTCTTCCAGGAACCTTTCTCAGCAGGGTTGGCTCCTCCTAAAATTACAGTCTATGTGGCCACCATTTCAGCCAGCCATGCCCCTATTGATGAAGCCTCTGTGGTGCAACATTATCTAACTTCGAGGTTTATTCTTGGTGTCAGATGGCTATGGCCCATCTGCAGACCATGCATACCTTCCTGGGACCTTCTGTGGTACTGGAAGGTCTCTCAGGCACCCCATTTGAGCCCTTAGTCAGCTTCAGAGAAGCTTCTGACCGTAAAGGTAGCTCTTTTGGCTGGCCCTGAAATCTCTGTTGCCCCTTCATGCCTTGACTTTACCCTGGGATTAGCCAAGACCTCACTATAGCCTAGGCTGGATTATTCCTAGGTGCATACGTCTGCTACTCAGCCAGTAGTTTTGCAGGCTTTCTTCTCTCCTCCATTCCTTACACCAGAATGAGGAAGATTGCAGATACTATGTCCAGTGAGGGCTCCTTGTGCTTACATCCACCGCTCCGGCCAGTGGTGTACATTGGAGCGGTTGCTGGTCTGCTTGGTAGTGACAGTAGAGGTGATAGTGCGTCAAAGCAGCACATCTCTATTTGGATAGTGGAAGCTCTCTCTATTGCTTATGAAGCATGCGGTCTCACTACACCTCTGGGCATAGGGGCTTATTCCACTAGGGGGGTCACCTCCTCAAAGACTTTATCTAAGGGGTACCCTTACAGGATGTGTGTGCTTAGGCAGGGTGGTCTTCAGACTTCAAATACTGGTCGAGCACGAGGGTGAAGCTTGTCCCACAGCATGATGCTCACGCAATGTCTCTTTCCCTTCTCAGGGAACAAAGTTTCATGTGTAACCCAGATGTTTTCACAGTTTTATCCAGCACAGAAAAAACACACAATTTTAAGTCTCACAATGTGCAGCTCATTCATAATATCAAAAAAGCCAGACAGAAACCACCCTCAGACTGAAAGGAAGTATAAAAAGCAAAAAAACATCCACAGTGTCTACTCAAAGCTTTCACATGACTTTTGTGTCACTACTGATGTGACATTCTCTCCCCTGTATACCATTATGCACATTTATGCCAAAATTATGTTGAATTCTCAAATTTGTTTGGTCAGAAGATGTTTTTCTATTTTCCTATTTTTCTATAATAGCACGGCTCTGACAATAATTCCAGCTGGAACTCAAATTTGAATAGGTTTCACCTCATTCATAGGTACTTGTATGCTGGCCACTCTAAATAATGTAAGGCTAATAATAAACAAATTAAAAACTGATCAAACAGTTTGTTATTTATGCAAAGAAAAATGCATAATCAATGACATGGTGAAGTTTATTTAACATTTATGTAAATGTGGTGTCACATGGTTGTAATGGTCAGTCCCTTTCCCACCATGAGTCTTCAGGAAAGAGGACTTTTCATTTTCAGATTTCTCAGGAAGAAGACAAGCTGCTTTCAAGAGAGTGTGAAAGGACAGACTGGTGAGGGAATGACTGTTTATAACAGCTTAAGGTAAGTGAAAACAGGAAATAACAAGTTTTGGGACATTCCACAAGATTAAATGTAAATATAAATAGTTAAAAAACAGTATATATAATACTCACTTCATTTCTAGAATTTCCTCCAGTTCTTTTCGACGCTCATGCCTCATGCTGCTCAGGTGACTTTCTCTCTCAGCAAGATAATTTTGTGTGGAGGATAGCTGCTGCTTAGTCACATCTAGTTCCTGTCTTGTCTTCTCCAAAGCGGCCATCAGATCTTCGAGCTGGAACAAATTATGAATGTAAAACACACTTATGAATCAAACACACAAATACAATATACTGTATATTCCTAGAATACAGTGCATCCGGAAAGTATTCACAGCGCTTCACTTTTTCCACATTTTGTTATGTTACAGCCTTATTCCAAAATGGATTAAATTCATTATTTTCCTCAAAATTCTACAAACAATACCCCATAATGACAACATGAAAGAAGTTTGTTTGAAATCTTTGCAAATTTATTAAAAAAAAAAAAAAAAAAAACAAAGCACATATACACAAGTATTCACAGCCTTTGCCATGACACTCAAAATTGAGCTCAGGTGCATCCTGTTTCCACTGATCATGAGATGTTTCTACAAGTAAGTAAGTAAAATTTATTTGTATAGCACGTTTCATACAGCAACACTGACCAAAGTGCTGAACAGAGTACAGAAAGTAAAATAGAAACAGAATTAGACCAAATAAAAGCAGACAATAGACAATAGAAAAAAATCAATAAAAAATTTGTTTAAACAATTAAAAATTTGATCAAAAAGCCTGGTAGAAGAGATATGTTTTAAGCCTATTTTTAAAAGTAGTAATAGAAGGTGCAAGGCAGATGTCCAGTGGCAGTTGATTCCATAGACGGGGGGCAGCAACAGCAAAAGCTCTATCCCCCTTTGTTTTTACCCGGGAACGAGGGACATGCAAAAGAAACCTATCAGAAGATCTTAGACATCTGTTTGATGAATGTGGATTAAGAAGATCCACAAGATACGAAGGAGCTTGATTATTAAGAGTTTTAAAAACAAACATCAGAACCTTAAACTGAATCCTAAAACGGACTGGGAGCCAGTGAAGCGATGCTAAAATTGGGGTGACACGATCAAACTTCTTTGCCTTGGTCAACAGCCTTGCAGCTGCATTCTGAACCATCTGAAGACGAGCCAGAGATGACTGAGGAAGACCCAAGTATAATGAATTACAGTAATCTAAGCGAGAAGTAATAAAAGCATGAATAACCTTCTCCAAATCCTGGAAAGACAAAAATGTTTTGAGTTTTGAAATAATCTGTAGTTGATAAAAACTAGTCTTAACGACCAAATTTATCTGCTTGGTTAAGCATATTTCTGAGTCCAGAATGAAGCCAAGGTTCCGAACCTGGGAAGAAATTGAGGGAAAGTGTTTATGGAGCTCGTTAATGAGACCATCTCTCAATCTCAGGGGGCCAAAAACAATTATTTCAGTTTTGTCTTCATTAAGTCGGAGGAAATTATTTGTCAAGCATTTTTTAATGTCATCCAGACAGTCCAACAATGGCTGAATGGAGTCACCAGCTTTCAAAGGAATGTACAACTGGGTATCATCAGCATATAAATGAAAAGAGACATTGTGAGCCCTAATAATATTCCCCAACGGCCGCATATATAAATTAAAAAGAAGTGGGCCCAAAATGGAGCCTTGAGGAACACCACTAATAATAGGACTAGAAGAAGAGCAGAAATTACCCAACGCTACCGAGAAAGACCTGTCGTAAAGATATGAGCTGAGCCATTGTAGGGCAGTGCCCTTGATACCAAACAGATGCTCTAAGCGCCAGAGAAGTATGTAATGGCCTACAGTATCAAAGGCAGCTGTAAGATCTAGTAGCATCAACACAGTATTTTTACCAGCATCCACTGTTATTTAAAATGTCATTGGACACTTAACAAAGCAGACTCTGTGCTATGAAAAGCAGTGAAACCAGATTGTAAAGGTTCAAATAACATAGCTGAGTTTAAAAACAGGAGCAATTGAGATTGTACTACTTTCTCTAGCAGCTTTGACAGAAACGGTAGCTTAGAGACAGGCCGATAATTATTAAGGCAACCTTCATCCAAACCCTGTTTCATAAGCAAAGGTTGAACAATAGCATGCTTAAAACAATTTGGGACCACCCCTGCATCCAAAGAAGAATTTATCAACACTTGGATACTGGGGCCAATTTCAGAAAAGGTTGCTTTCATAAGCACAGCGGGAACAACATCAAGTGGCGTGGATGATATTTTCATCTGGTTAACCAGATCACACAGTTCCTTCAGAGAAACATGTTCAAATTGATCAAATGAAACTGGTAAAGCCAGTGAATTTGAGGACAGGTATGATAAATGCAAAGTGAAGGAAGAACGAATAGTAAGTACTTTATCAGCAAAAAATTTTAAAAACTTCTCACAAAGTTCAGCCGAGGGTTCCCCATGGAATTGGCAACTCAGATTAACAATTGAATTTATCGTGGTGAATAAGATCTTTGGTCTATGACAGTGTGTAGCAATTAAGTCAGAGAAATACCTAGACCTAGCTGACTTTGCTGCACTCTGAAACTTAAACAAACAATCTTTAAAAATCTGGAAGGTCACAGTTAACTGATCATGCTTCCATCTCCGCTCAGCTCTACGACAAGCCTGTCTGAGAGAACGAGTATTATCGTCCAGCCAGTAATTGATTGGAGTCCACCTGTGGTAAATCCATTTGATTGGACATGATTTGGAAAGGCGCACACCTGTCTATATAAGGTCCCACAGTTAACAATGTATGTCAGAGCACAAACCAAGCCATGAAGTCCAAGGAATTGTCTGTAGACCTCTGAGATAGGATTGTATCGAGGCACAGATCTGGGGAAGGGTACAGAAACATTTCTGTAGCATTGAAGGTCCCAATGCGCACAGTGGCCTCCATATTCCGTAAATAGTAGAAGTTTCGAACCACCAGGACTCTTCCTAGAGCTGGCCACCCGGCCAAACTGAGCGATCGGGGGAGAAGGGCCTTAGTCAGGGAGGTGACCAAAAACCCGATGGTCACTCTGACAGAGCTCTAGCGTGTCTCTGTGGAGAGACGAGAACCTTCCAGAAGAACAACCATCTCTGCAGCACTCCACCAATCAGGCCTGTATGGTAGAGTGGCCAGACGGAAGCCACTCCTCAGTAAAAGGCACACGACAGCCTGCCTGGAGTTTGCCAAAAGGCACCTGAAGGACTCTCAGACCAAAGATTGAACAAAGATTGAACTCTTTGGCCTGAATGGCAAGCGTCATATCTGGAGGAATCCAGGCACCAGTCATCACCTGGCCAATACCATCCCTACAGTGAAGCATGGTGGTGGCAGCATCATGCTGTGGGGATTTTTTTTCAGCGGCAGGAACTGGGAGACTAGTCAGGATCGAGGGAAAGATGAATGCAGCAATGTACAGAGACATCCTTGATGAAAATCTGCTCCAGAGCGCTCTGGACCTCAGACTGGGGTGAAGGTTCAAATTCCAACAGGACAACGACCCTAAGCACACAGCCAAGATAACAAAGGAGTGGCTACATGACAACTCTGTGAATATCCTTGAGTGGCCCAGCCAGAGCCCAGACTTGAACCCGATTGAACATCTTTGGAGAGATCTGAAAATGGCTGTGCATCGACGTTCCCCATCCAACCTGATGGAGCTTGAGAGGTCCCGCAAAGAAGAATGGGAGAAACTGCCCAAAAATAGGTGTGCTGTAATTGGTGCCAAAATAGGCTATAATTGGTGCCAAAGGTGCTTCAACACAGTATTGAGCAAAGGCTGTGAATACTTATGTACATGTGCTTTTTTTGTTTTTTATTTTTAATAAATTTGCAAAGATTTCAAACAAACTTTTTTCACGTTGTCATTATGGGCTATTTTTTGTAGAATTTTGAGGAAAATAATGAATTTAATCCATTTTGGAATAAGACTGTAACATAACAAAATGTGGAAAAAGTGAAGCGCTGTGAATACTGTCCAGATGCACTGTATGTAAAAGGTCATGGGCCGCATTTTCTTGTACTTCACATATGTGACAAATGAATATTGTCATATCACAGCAAACAAGACATTTCCCATCCTGCACTGTGGCCTACAAACATGGCCACCATGGACTGCAATCACCAGAACACTCACCTTCATTCTAATCATGCACACCTGCATCCAGTCTCACACACAATCACAACACACATAAGAGTCTGTTCGAACACTAAGTCTGGGTGAAGTATACGTGCAGTTGCATTGTCTCTGTTGTTTCCAAGCCTTGATACCATGTTTGTTTATTCTGGTTTTGACCTTGTTCACAGTTTACGACCTTGACCTCTGCCTGTCTTTGTTTATTGATTTCTGCCTGTTCCCTTGGACTATTGTATTAAACTACATAACCTGCACTTGCTTCCGTCTCAGCCTCCATTACATGACAAATATGGAAATAGGGTGGAAATAAATTTGAAATAAAAGTATGTGTGGGTGTGAAGTGAAATATTAACCTTCTGGTTAACAGAAGGTGAAACTAATAGAATGTATGTAGGTATGAGAGTGAGCAATGTCTGTGTGTTTGAGGTATTAAGATTTAAGTACAAAAGAACAAACAATCATGTCGAAGGCCCTGTGTGTTGAAAACAAAGGTTAAATGCATGTTGTGTAAAGTAGGGCTTACATGCACCTGGTTTTATGCAACTGTGTACATCTAATATCTAAACTGAAAACAACAGTGATTAAAGCACGTACATGGTATGATAAGCAAATCCCATTAACCTCTGTATATATAAATCACAGAAAGTAGGCTTTGGTTCACTCACACACACACACCATCCTACTCCCCACACACCTATCAGGTGCTTTAACAATATATAATTAATAATGAATACAATGTACTTTAGTCAAATAAATGGCTTTGGGGATGTAAGATGCTAAGCCTCTTAGCACCTTTAGCCTGTGTGCGTGCTAATGAGGCTCAGATTAAAAAAAATTCTCTCAGTGGCCAGTTCTAATCTGTCACCCACTTCTAAGTAACCCACTGGCTAAAGCCAGCCTTGCCAAAGCTCGCCACATCTCTGGTTCAAACACTTTGTACTTCCAGGGTTCAGAAGCAGGGATTAAATACCAGACTTGCAATCTTCTTTTTCCTTTCCTTTTTAAAAAAACAACAACCCTATTTTTCATTTTAATCATGCAGTTCATTTGATGTGTGCACGTTTGTACACGTCTTTAGAAAAAAAGAGGGTAACAAGTAAGGAAAAGGAAAAACTGGGGCACGGCCAGTTCTAGTTATGTTAGTCAGGTGACATTGGACTTTAAGCTATTGTAAAAAAAATCATCTGTAACCTTATTAACTTTTTTAGGTGGTGGAAAAGTTGGCTCTCCTTTATGGGCTTGTCAGACAATTACATTTTACATTGGTGAAGAGCAGAATTTTGAGTAAGTCTAAAAGGTTCCCATGGCTTCAGGTCAACTATAGATGGCTTTATCAAAAGAAATAACAGGCTAAACCTAACCTCTCTATATCAAACCAACCTTATCCTTTCCAAACAGAATTGTATCCATTTCTGTCGTTTCCCCGCTTCTCCTTTTCTAAATCTGATTTGAACATAATTTTACCGTAAAGTCTTTTACTTTATTGATCTTGTAAATTATATTGTATTTTATTTTAGATTCAAAATTGTTTAAATGTAAACAAGATAAAGGATTTCTGCAGCATGTTGGTGTGTATAAACTATGAAACAGTCTATTTACCAGAAGCACTCTGCCCAACATAAGCTTAAAGCAGACTGGAAAAACATTACAGAGTTATGATTGGCCAGTGGCTGCAAACTGTGCACTTGCTTTCTTATTTTGCTCTTTTTAGATTTCATGTGCAGGAACGAGCAGCTAGGATGTATGGGTGCTCCAATTACTTTCTCCTTCTACTCTCTCTCCTTCTCCCTCCCTGTATCTTTTCTCACTCACTTTCCCACAGACCTATTTAATCCCACCAAGCATTATATCCTATTATCCTATTACCTGTGATGTCACAGAATAAAAAAAATGTATCTATAATTATGAGAATTTGTTTGCTTAAACAGTTTTAATGTGGTAAATTAGTATGTGCATTTAATAATGCACATACTAATTCTTGATGACAGCTTGACCTTTACAGACCACATCTCAACAACTGCAAGGTCCTGTAGGTTCATCCTGTACAACATCAAGAAAATCCGACCCTACCTCACCGAACAGGCTACACAGATACTAATCCAGGCTCTTGTTATCTCTAAACTACTGCAACTCACTGCTTTCAGGCCTCCCAGCCAGCTCCATCAAACCCCTTCAGCTGATTCAGAATGCTGCAGCGCGCCTCGTCTTCAACCAGCCCAAGACAACCCATGTCACACCCCTCTTCATCTCCCTCCACTGGCTTCCTGTAGCTGCCCGCATCAAATTCAAGGCCTTGATGCTCACCTACAAGACCTTGTCAGGAACAGCACCCTCCTACCTCAACTCTCTCCTGAAGGCCTACGTTCCCTCTCGCAATATGCGATCAATTAACAACTGACGTTTAGTAGTTCCCACTCAGCGTGGCGCAAGGTCCCTTTCCAGAACCTTCACGCTAACTGTTCTTCAGTGGTGGAATGAACTTCCAATCTTAATCTGGACAGCAGAATCTCTCACCATCTTCAAAAACAGCTAAAGACCCACCTCTCCCGTGAACACCTAACCAACTCATAAAAAAAAAAAAAAAAAAAGATTGCACTTTCACCTCTACTCTGTGCACTTTGCTTCTTCTGGAACTCAATTAATGGATCTTGTATGGTAGCATTACTTGTATTGTTCTCTGCTTGATATATCGCTTTGCTTGTATTTTTCTCATTTGTAAGTCGCTTTGGATCAAAGCGTCTGCTAAATTAATAAATATAAATGTAAATGTAATGCAGATATATGGTCCTTTCATTGCTAGCTGTGGGGTGCATGCTTATGTGCGTCTCTTTGAGAGGCTGAAAGTGAGGTTATTCTAGTTCATTTGCATGTATTTTTATGAGTGGAAAGAGTGAAGAAGACAGGAAACTTGATTCATCTGAAATGAGTAGCACTCATTTTAAGGTTAAGCATAAAGTTCAGACTTTGCCACTGTATTCTCAGCTCATCCAGAAGGTCTTTGGCGCTAAAAGAAATGCACTCAGTGGCATAATGCAGGGGAGAATACATGCACACAGTACAAAAGCTTAATTTTTCTAATAGATTAACCTGAAAAGATTTTTAAAAAAAAGAAAAAAGAAAATGCCACTCAATTGTAGCTAAAGTAAAGTAACTGCATCTGCTTACTGAACACATGCAACTGCATCTGTTTAGAGGGAGAGACTGAGAGACAAGCTCAGCTGAAACAGAGTAAAAGGAACAAGTTACGGGTGTGAGAGAGGTCAGTGAAACCAAGCTTCATAAGAAGTTTTCACAATATCCAAGAATTCTACATTTTTGGCTTGTTTTAAATGCATGTAGATGCACTTACTTACCCTCTTAAATTTCAAGAACTAGTCTGTTGTTCCAGACTTAATTTAGTGTAGTTATTGTGAATACTTACCTATTATTTTCATTGTTGCTGATGATAATTCATAGTAATTACTGAACAATATGCTTTAAGATAAATAGCTAATTAATAAACTTGGACTTTAAGGAGCTAATGTGATCTAATTCTGGTTGTTTGATGTGGCAGCAGTGCATGCATAAAATCATACAGATACAGGTCAGTTACAGCTTCAGTTACTGTCCACATCAGAATTTTTGGGAAATGTGATCGCAGTGACTTTGACAGTGGTGTACTTGTTGTTGCCAGACAGGCTGGTTTGAGTATTTGCTAATCTCCTGGGATTTTCATGCACAGCTGGTCTCTAGAGTTTACACAGAATTGTACAAAAAACAAAAAAAACATC
This sequence comes from Ictalurus furcatus, assembly GCF_023375685.1. NCBI lineage: Eukaryota > Metazoa > Chordata > Actinopteri > Siluriformes > Ictaluridae > Ictalurus > Ictalurus furcatus. The sequence continues at coordinate 10,472,456 of NC_071259.1, forward strand.
CACTGAGCAGCAGTTCTGCAGGAAGATAGGATAGCTCAGAGTGAAAAGCCAGACTGGTTGATGCTGATAGGGAGTCTACAGTAACTCATATAATCACTCTTTCAACCATGGTGAGCAGAAAAGAATCTCAGAATGCACTTCAAGCCTTGAAGTGGATGGGCTACAATGGCAGAAGTCCATTGGGTTCCACTTCTGTCTGCCAAGAACAGGAATCTGAGGCTATCATAGGGACAGAAACTGGACAGCTGAAGAATGGAAAAACATCTCCCGGTATTCATTCAGTACATTTACATGGACAAAAATAATCTGATATTAACCCGATTAAGACAATACTCTGATTAAGAAACTACCTTGTAAAGAGTGATTTCTGATTACCTTCATACTCGAAGTAAACACAAATCGAATTAAGACATGTAGAGTATTCCTATTTTATTCGCATTATCAAAGTGCATTATAGACATGTACACACCTTAATCACATTATTAATGTCGTGTGGGAGTTTTCGCCGCATCTTGCGACAGGACACACAAACGGCAGTGTTCAACCATTTGACGGCAAACAAGAGCATGGCTGCGTCTGAAACCGCAGACTTACTGAATAGTAGGCTAAATACATGTATTCCAGATGTAGTCCATGGCCTCAAGCAGTCGTCTATTTGCACATATAGAATGACAAATTATTAACTGCACTTGAAGCTTTTGTAAAATTAAAAATGAAACACCCAAAACTGTATACGGTACCATAACTAAGATGAACTGTATGTTGATACGTGAAATTCTGGAGGGAACATCGGATGCCGTGGCATGGGGATGTAATGACGTGTTCCGTTAATTAATCTATGTTCTATAACATGTAAAATGGGAACATGAAAGGAATATTCTAAAAGCAACTCATGTAAACACCTTAATTACAATACTGTCTTATTCACAATTAGGTCAAAAATTAGATTACTGCTGTCCATGTAAACATAGTCATTGTCTGCATCCGCATGATTTTATGCATTTCACTGCTGCCACACGATTGGCTGATTGTCTAATTGCATGAATGAACAGGTGTCCTGGTGTTCCTAATATAGTGGTCAGTGTGTGTGTGTGTGTGTGTGTGTGTGAGAGAGAGAGAGAGAGAGAGAGAGAGAGTTATATTGCTTTCTTCCCAGTTCAAGTTGGGACTCTAATGGACTGCACATTACAGCCTGCTGACTGTAGCTGACATTTATGTGGTGTAACTGCCTGCTTATCTACACGTTACTAAAACATTTTCTTAGATAGTGTATGTTAGACTATGATTAATTGAGATCTGTGCTAATCCAATATGAAGCCTTTGTCCATCACCTAAAGCCTTTGTCTTTCTAAACACTGCCCTACTGAACAGTGCTGCTACATGTGTGTGTACCTGTGTCTGTGCTAGAGCATGTGCCTGCTCCTCCTGAACCCACAAAGCCTCTCTATGAGTAGAGGTGTTCATGCTCTCTTGCAGAGCCTTCTCCAGCTCTTTGATTTTCTCAGCCGTCTCTTGTGCTGAATCTTGGGTATGAGCCTGGATGAAAAAAGCGGAACATGCCCAAACATTCATTACAAACCAAACCCAAATTAATTCTGGGAATGCTTTGATTTTGAGATACAGGATTGGAAATGCAACAATAAAATAACACATTTCATGTCATTACATTGTAACTACATATTTACTAACATGTAATAACACAAATCATTAGGCATCACTGGCAAGCAATGGAACCATGCTTTGCTTGCTGAGAAAAGAAAATAAAGTCAAGCTCATAAAATGTGACGTTCCCTGATAAATTTACAGTGTTTGATGCAATGAAAGAGCAAAGAGGATGGAAAGAGTTAATAAATCATTTAACCAAGAAATACAGTGAGCTGGATTAACTCTGTGGATAAATTATTATGAAAATGAGTAACATCCACTGTGTTTTGGGACAAAAAAAATGTATCACAACCAGAGACTTGAACTGGATAATGGAAATGCATGAAAAGGCAAACTGACTCATCACAATCTAGCTACTTATGTCAGATTCTGTGTGAGAAATAAGTCTTGAGAATTTGGTTTGTTTTTAAATCAAACGTAACTGTTAATTCTCCACTTAAATGATCTAATAAAAGGATGTCCATGCAATGTTGCAATCAGAAATCCACTTCTTATTAATTGTAATATTAATAGGGTTAGCTGTGGTTGAGCTGAGGTTGAAAAGTGTTTATCTATCTATATCTGATTCTGTCGTTTGTGTAAATATATTTTTAATGATGTTCTCATGTTCTATGACTGAGGTGTAGTGGCCAGTGGGTACTCTAGTGCTTTTTCTAAATAATGAGTACGAAGTTGCATGCCGAATTGGATAATGTGAGAGTGCGTTTTTGGTGCATGTTTTGCATGTGCTAATTGTTCATAATAGCTTAGTATTTAGTTTATTTATTTATTATTTAAACCCCTCACGCTGCTGCGCACGTCGCACGGTATTAGAGTAGAGACTGAAAGGTGTAATGGTGCCACGCGGTAAAGTTTCCAGGTCCTGTCTAGTTCCTTGTTCCTTGTTCATGCCATAGTTAAACGAGAGTTTCACGCCATAGTTAAACGAGTGTTTCATGCCATAGTTAAACGAGTGTTTCATGTCATAGTTAAATGCGAGTTTCATGTCTTTGTAAAATGCGAGTTTCATGTCGTAGTTAAACGCGAGTTTCATGTCATAGTTATATGCAAGTTTCATGTCATTGTAAAACGAGAGTTTCATGTCATAGTTAAACGAGAGTTTCATGTCATTGGTAAATGACAGTTTCATGTCAGGGTTAAATGATAGTTGCATGCCTCATTTCTAGTTAAAGGATAAATGTTTAAGTTAGTTAAATGTGGTAGAGTTTCCACACCCTGTTTAAGTTTCATGTTCTTTGCTTCAGTTCTAGTTTTATGTTTAGACCTTGTTTCCCGCCTCCTCGTACATTGTTTTAAGTTGTAAATAAAGACTTTACTCCTGCACTTACTTCCTGTCCAAGTCTTGTTTCATAACAGAATACCGCGCCTCACCATGGAAGTAGCAGGAGAGCGCCTTATTGGGAGACGCTCGGATTACTGGCCGTGTTTCCAGTCCGTGCAGTTCCCTCAAAGGTTTGCCATTGAACTCCCACTGGCAACAGCGGGATTGGGGAGCTACCCGCTGGAGTTCCTCTGCAGCTGCCAGGTATATTTCTGCAGCCTGGCGTATCCCATGCCTACTAAGAGCCAGTGGATCGGGTTCTCGGTGTCCCGGTTTTGCGGCCTGGCCCGGGACTGGGCGGAGCAACTGGTGAGTACTGGGTCCTCCACCCTCCATGATGTTACCCAGTTCACGGAAATTTTTGTTGAGTTCTACCGAACAGGACATCTTCGTGGTCTGGCTCTACTGGGGTGGCGGGTCAATGGAAAGCCCCAGCCTGACCCACCATTCCACCTTTTCTATAAGTGGGTGGACATGCTAGAATCTGTAGCTCCCAAGTGGGTGAACACACTTGAATCCGCAACTTCGCTTCAGGTTCCGGTCGACGTGGTGGAGAGGACCTCGAGATGCATGTCTGAGGGCTGTGGGAAGGAGACTCAGCTACAATGCCCTACCTGCAAGAAGCTGGGTCTCCAGGAAGCATTCTTCTGATCAAAGGAATGCTTCAAGAGCAGCTGGCAGGAGCATAAACAACTACACCGGAAAGCCCGTGCAGAGATCCAGCCTGAGGTCAACCTGGCGACCTCAGAGCTCCAGCTTGAGACCTACGGGGAGGTCTCAGCTCCGGAGCTCCAGACTGAGGTCAACATGGTGACCTCTGCGCTCCCACCTGAGGTCAACCAGGCGACCTCAGAGCTCCGGCTAGAGACCTATGGGGTTGGTCTCAGCTTTGGAGCTCCAGCCCGAGGTCAACCTGGTGACCTCGGAGCTCCTGCCTGAGGTCAACCTGGCGACCTCTGGGCCCCCACCTGAGGTCAACCCGGCGACCTCAGAGCTCCAGCCTGAGACCTATGGGGAGGTCTCAGCTCCGGAGCTCCAGCCCGAGGTCAACCTGGTGACCTCTGGGCCCCCACCTGAGGTCAACCCGGCAACCTCAGAGCTCCAGCTTGAGACCTACGGGGAGGTCTCAGCTCCGGAGCTCCAGCCCGAGGTCAACATGGCAACCTCGGAGCCCCCGCCTGAGGTCAACCTGGTGACCTCAGAGCTCCAGCTTGAGAGTTTCCCAGCTTCGAAGCTCCCGCCTGAGGTCAACATGGTGACCTTCGGTCTCCAGCCAGAGATCCGCGGGGAGGCCTCAACTGCTGAGGAAGCTGCCCCGCTGTCCTGTCCCACTGAGGAAGGGGCCCCGCTGTCCTGTCCCGCCGAGGAAGCTGTCCCGCTGTCCTGTCCCACCAAGGAAGCTGTCCCGCTGTCCTGTCCCACCGAGGAAGCTGTCCCGCTGCCCTGTCCCACCGAGGCAGCTGTCCCACTGTCCTGTCCCGCCGAGGAAGCTGTCCCGCTGCCCTGCCCCACAGAGAATGTCGCCCAGCTTTCCAGCCCCGTAGAGGACATCGCCCAGCATTCCAGCCCCGCTGAGGACGTCTCTCCGAGCTCCAGCCCCGCAGAGGACGACTCTCCGAGCTCTAGCCCCGCAGAGGACGTCAGCCAGCATTCCAGCCCCACTGAGGACGTTGCCCCGAGTTCCAGCCCTGCAGTGGACATCGCCCAATGCCCCAGCCCCGCTGGGTGCTCTGCCTGTCTGCTGCCCAGCGGAGGCCGCCCTGTTTCCTGATGCATCAAAGAACAGATTACACAGGGGCCCTGGACCGCCTTTGGAGGGGGGTTCCGTGACAATCTCGCCAGCAGATGGTGCTGCGGTGACGACATGCACGATCAGCTGGAGAGCGCGTGCACGTGCTTGAAGTGCACATGGACGATAAGACTTTGTGCACTTGGACATGTGCACTTGTTTTGGTTCCTGTTCTGTCCCCGCCCTGTTCAGTTATTGGCGGAGGTGCGAGGGTGTGTTGTGAAGTGTTACCAGCTGTCAGCAATTAAGGTAATTGTGACTGGTTATTTAAACCCCCGCACGTCGCGCAGTATTAGAGTAGAGACTGAAAGGTGTAATGGTGCCACACGGTAAAGTTTCCAGGTCCTGTCTAGTTCCTTGTTCCTTGTTCATGCCATAGTTAAACGAGTGTTTCATGCCATAGTTAAACGAGTGTTTCATGTCATAGTTAAATGCGAGTTTCATGTATTTGTAAAACGCGAGTTTCATGTCATAGTTAAATGCGAGTTTCATGTCATAGTAAAATGTGAGTTTCATGTCATAGTAAAACGGAAGTTTCATGTCATAGTAAAACGAGAGTTTCATGTCATTGTAAAACGAGAGTTTCATGTCGCAGTTAAATGAGAGTTCCATGTCGTAGTTAAACGAGAGTTTCATGTCATTGGTAAACGATAGTTTCATGCCATTGTTAAACGAGAGTTTCATGTCCTAGTTAAACAAGAGTTTCATGTCAGGGTTAAAGATATTTGCATGCCTCATTTCTAATTAAAGGATAAATGTTTAAGTTAGTTAAATGTGGTAGAGTTTCCACACCCTGTTTAAGTTTCATGTTCTTTGCTTCAGTTCTAGTTTTATGTTTAGACCTTGTTTCCCGCCTCCTCGTACATTGACTTAAGTTGTAAATAAAGACTTTACTCCTGCGCTTACTTCCTGTCCAAGTCTTGTTTCGTAACATGTCTACATTATCAAGATGAACTATATTTAGTTCTAACAGCCATCACTGCTACAAGTTTTTCACAAATTCTCAAAAAAAGCAATATAAATAATGAATAATAATAATAATAATAAGAGGAAGAAGAAGAAGAAGAAGAAATACTACATTTATTTAAAATAATAAATTTGTTGTGTCTTTTGCCTGGATTAACTGTGTTAAGGGACACAGTATGAGATGATGATGCGCAATTGAACACAACACAAAAATTCCTTTCTCCTTGTGGTGTACTCCATGGTTTGCTATGTACCAAACTTTTCCATCTCCTTTCTTGTGGAGGCTTATAAAATTCTGTGTTGCCATTTGATGGCCACTTGAGGCCAGTTCTAATAGAAACAATATTGTGTGGCATCGCATGATCTGGATGTTTTACATGTTTTCTTAACCTTCTAGTGACTGTTGTAACAAATTTGCCTTTAATAAGTCTCAATTTAGGTGGATCAGCTGTTTGAGATTTTCAGGAATAGCTCATGACTGCCTTGTGCCCACTGCTGATTCTTCAAGACAGCCAGTGTCATAAAAGTGATTTTTGTTTACTGCAAAGATATGTTTAAACCTTGGTTATTGGTTACCTTGTTCTGAAGTCATAAGCTTGTCCTGCCTCACCATAACATTTTAGTGTGTATGCCAGAATCTTTATTGACACCATAATCTTATTTAGTTTCCTCATTCTGATGCTATGTTCAAACAATGTGCTCTGAAGAAGAGCTTTGAGTGCATTTTCTACACCATGCTTGTTCTGTGCCCTTTTTGTGTATAAATAGTTCTTATATTTAACACTGTAATTAAACAATGAATCGTGTACAATTAGTTTGCTTCAAATTCCATTTCAGTGGAAGAGACAGCAAAATACATCCAACATACTAGATCTTACTGAAAATGAAGCAATACTGGCAGGTAGGGCATTTTGTTCTACATTCCCTGTGTTGCAGGTCTTTTTTTTCTTGGTTTATTGTCAAGAGCAAAAGATTTTACTTTGAGTTTCAGTGGAATGATTTAAAGGGTTCCATGCTTACCAATGCTACAATCTGTAGTATACATTCAACATAGTGTTTTTACAGTAAACATGGTGTTTAAAACTGTAGCATTTGTGTCTGTGTGTTACATGTGCACAATTCATTATTCCACTTCTATTAATTTTTTCAATGATCTAATTATAATGACACTCCAATGCATTGACTAGTATATGCTCTAAAATTTAGTTAACAGCAAATTAACACCGCATTCGCAAATTTTACCTCACCAACCATTTGCAAATGTAGGATTCATTTCTACACCATTATACTCTTATACACCACAAAGCATGCCTTTCACATGCAGACATGCATACTCACACGCACTCCATGGTAAAATGCCCAAAAGTGCAACCAAAACAAAAACATAACTGGAGCACTAGGTTTAGTCCCTGGCATGGGAGTGACACAGTCAGGTTGTGTGCTTCACAAGCTTGGTGCACTGATTGGACTTGACAGCTCTGCTGTAACCTAATGCAGACGGATCAAAAGAGCAAACAGTAATGCTGGGCCGATGTAGGAGGGGGCAAAAACCAGAGCCCTTTTGCTAACGCCAAATACAACCTTGGTGCCTACACCAGTTCAATATGTTCCCTTCACACTCAGAAGAGGAAGGCAGAGATAATTGTGGCTGGGAAGGTTAGGGGGTGGCATTCAGCACCTTCGTCTCTACAGACCTTGATAATTATGTAATCTGACGATTAGAGTCTAATCATAGAGAACGTAATCAGTTAAATAAACTGCCAGAGAGTGAGAAAATGCTGGTTTTCCTCCAAATATCCAAAGAGATTTTACAGACCTGATTTTGACACTGAAGAAGCAATAAAAGGGGGTCCAAGCACCTTACATTCTGTCACTGTCATTCTTTCAAATTTTCCCTCCAATTTGAAACTGATGCCATGGATTCCACTGTCCACACAGAAAGGCATTCATCAAGTTGCCTTAATTGTCTTGAAGAAGGATTTGCTTTGTATTCTGTCACTGTCCAATGGAAAACATGTACAAGATATGGACAAAAGTATATGTTTATAGTATACATATACCCAGACTTTCAGCTGCTTGCAATGAACAAATCAAACACAAACAATTGAAATAGTTCAACACAATGACTCCTTCAAGTGGTTTCCCCAAATTCAACTGAAAATGCAACTTATAATGACTTCTCCAGTTTCAAAATTATTCAACCCCTTCATGGCAAGCACCTTTAGTACTTAGTAGAACACCCATTTGCTGCTATGGCATGCTGCAAATGAGATGCATAGCCAAACACCAGCTTCCTGAGGAATCTTAGCCCATTCCTAATAAGCAATGGCCTCCAGTTCAGTAATATTCTTGTGTTTGCATGCTGCAATCGCCTTCTTTATGTGACTGTGATGGCCCTGTAAAATCTTCCAGGACATCTTCTGCAACCAAGCCTTGGTAGAATTTGAGGTATTCTTGGGATCATTGTCCTGTTGAAAGGTCCAATGACACCCAAGCTTCAGCTTCCTCACAGATGGCATGATGTTTTCTCATAGGATTTCCTGATACTTCAATGAATCCATCTTGCCTTCCACACGCTGCAGGTTTCCAGTGCCAGAGGATACAAAGCAGCCCCAGAGCATCACCGAGCCACCACCATGCTTGACTGTGGACAGAGTGTTATTTCTTCATTCTTCTTTCTCCAGACATACTGCTGACCATCGTGCTGAAAAGTTCCAGTTCCAGAACAGAATCCCAAAACTTCTGTGGCTTATTTATATGATTTTGAGCAGACTTTTCTTGTGCTTTTGGGTCAGTAGTAGTGTTCGTCTTAGAGTTCTAGCATGGAAAACTTCTGCGTTTAGTACGCGCCTTACTGTGCTCACTGAAACCTCAGTGCCTGTTGCCACCAAGTCTTGCTGCAGGTCTTTTGCAGTCACTCGAGGGTTTTTCACAACCTGTCTTCTCAGAAATCTGGTTGCAGTCATAGATAGCTTCCTTTTTCTGCCCCGTCCAGGTATTTTCTTCAATTTTCTGCCCCTAGCCATTTCAGGTATTTCATGTGTTCCAGCTCAAGCACACCTGGTGCAACTAATGAAGCCCTTGAGACAACATCTGTTTTGCATATTTGTGCTGTTGTGAGGGATTCTTTTCATAGGGTTAAACAAATTTTAAACTGGAGAAATCATAAGAAGTTGCATTTTCAGTTGAATTTGGGGAAACCACTTGAAGCATTTGTTGTGTTGAACTATTTCAATTGCAACTGTATGTATGTATGTATGTATGTATGTTAATATGTGTGTGTGTGTGTATATATATATATATATATATATATATATATATATATATATATATATATATATACACACACACACACACACACACATATATATATATATATATATCTACACACAGTGGGGGAAATAAGTATTGAACATGTCAAAATTTTTGATGTGAGGCTATTCACATGAAATTTTCACCAGACATCAGTATTAACTCAAGAAATCTGGAAATCTAAAGAATTCACAACATTAAAGTCCATAAATAAACTTATGTGTAATAAAGTGGAATGACACATGAAAAATGTATTGAACACGGTAAGAAAAAGCAGTTCTCCAAGGTGAGGTAAGGCAAGGAACCAGCTGAAGTCCCTAAGTAATTATACCTCCTATCTGTGCAAATTAATATCAGCTGGGTTAGTAAATTGATGGTTTATCAAAAGACCTTTCATTACCGAGGTGTCACACAAGTACCATCTCATGATGGCTAAAAGCAAAGAGCTCTCCCAAGACCTTCGGAACCTTATTGTTGCAAAACATATTGATGGAATCGGATACAGACTTATTTCAAAACTTCTGAATCTTCAATTAAGCACCATTGGGGCCATTATCCGCAATTGTAAGCAACATCACTCTGTCATCAACTGGCCATGCATGGCCATGAAGAATAGTCAGAAGAGTAGCCCAAGAGCAAAGGACTACTTGGAAAGAGCTCACAGAGAAAACAACAGGCAATACACTCCACTGCTCACGCTCACCCTGCAAGACTCCATTACTAAAGAAAAGGCATGTCGAAGCTTGCTTAAAGTTTGTTACAACTCATTTCGTCAAGCCTATGAAATACTGGGAGAGTGTAATCTGGTCAGACAAGAGCAAAATTGAACTTTTTGGCTGTCATACTACACACCATGTTTGGACAAGAAATGGCATTGCACATCACCTTTAAAACACTATATCAACAGTGAAGTTCGGAGGTGGAAGCATCATGGTGTGGGGCTGTTTTTCATCGCATGGTACTGGCAGACTTCATATAATTGAATGAACAATGAATGGAGCCCTTTACTGGGAGATTCTTGAGAAAAATCTGCTGTCATCCACCAGGATGATGAAGATGAGATGTGGGTGGACCTTCCTGCAGGACAACGATCCAAAGCATACAAAAAAGGAAACTCCCAATTGGTTTCAGAGGAAAAAAATCAAGGTATTAGAATGGCCCAGTCAATAACCTGACCTGAATCCAATTGAACAAGATTTAAAGACAATATTTTTAGAAGAATGGGCCAAAATCACACCTGAATACTGTGGCCGATTAAATTCTTCATACAGGAAGTGTCTTGAAGCTGTCACTAAAAACAAAAGCTTCTCCACTAAGTATTAAATAAATTTCAGTTAGCATGTTCAATACTTTTTTCCTGTGTTATTCCACTTTATTAAGCACAATTTTATTTATGGACTTTAATGTTGTGAATTCTTTATATTTTCGGATTTCTGAGTTAATACTGATTAAAATTTCATGTGAATAGCCTCATTGGAAATATATTTACTGAAAAAAATGTTGATGCATCCAATACTTATTTCCCGAACTGCATATGGATTATTTAAATGATTTAACTTTATTTGTGGACTGACTGATTATATGACTTGTAATGTAAAAATATTATAAAAAAAAAAATGTAAAATGATTTGTATTTTTATCAGCTGTTTGACTAATAATTTTAATTATTTTCCCCCAATGCTGTTTCAATAGACCTGACACAAAGCAAAAAAAAAAAAAAAAAAAAAAGTGTTTGGCAATTAATAATCTTTCACAGTTTCCTTATACAGCTCGGGTTTCTTCACATGAATGTGTCTCGAGTTATCAGAGATGTTATCCATGAATGCACAGAGCAAGTCCATTATTTGTCCACTGTGTACAGTTGACTGTGGCCATCTGCCTCTGACTGTAGGACAAATTTAAAAGCTTTTAAATTAAATTAAATTAAATTAAATCAAGGTTAGCGTGTATTGTCATAGTTAATGCTTTAACTGTATTGGGCACAATTGACACTGAAAAATTGGTGGACAAGAGGACCAGGGAATACCCGCAGATAAATGTATTAATGTGCTGCAAAAATACATTCTCAAATATGTCTGGTTAGAAGGTGTTTTGTTAGTAGTGCTGGTTGTAATGCAAATCACAGGTTAATATTAATGCTCTTGTGCTACTATGTTGTAATTTCTATGGTCACATAGCTTAATCACAGGGACTTGTATGGTTGGCAGTCAACATGACCTAAGGCTAATAAACATGATCTAAGGCTAATAAAAATGTAAGAATTAAAAAAAAAAAGTTCTTTAACAAAGGAAAACATATCATTTTTGATATGATGACACTTTCTGTAATGTTTGTTAACTGTTTATTTAACATTTATGGAAGGATTCCACAGTGTTAGTTCTTTATAACAATCATTTAAGAGAACTTCATGCTCTGTGATTCCTGAATAACATGCTGCATTACCTTGAAGAGGAAGTGAGGGAATGGGTATTGTGTAAGTGATAATAAGAACTAATTTGTTTTTTGAATGTTCCACAAAATTAAACATAACTAAAAGTTTGATGTGTCATTCTTTCAAAAATGCTAAATTATAAATGACATTATTTACAACCAATACAACAAGACAATAATAATAATAATAATAATAATAATAACAATAATAATAATAATAATAATACTTTTTTTAAATTATAAATAATCCAGTCTGCCTCACACCACCCTGTCATTCCATAGTTTTTCTATCATAGCATGTCCCTATGTACTACTCCTTACTTAATTCATAGGTATGTGATTTGCAGTTAAACCAAAACAGTGCAGCAGTGCCAATTTTAAAATACATGGATTAAACATGGCTGGTTTTGATCAAATGTATCAAAACTGGTCTCTGCTAATGTGAAAATGTAGCAGCTGTGTTTTAGGAAAATAGAGGGATACTTTTGAATTAACCAAGGCTTGTTGGAATCCATGATAAGAAAACTGCATATTTCTACATACTGTAAGCACATTTTAAATATGAAAATGTACACTGATTGTTATTCTATTTCTATGTCTAATCTGAAATTGTCTAAATTCTGTTATTTCAGATCTATTTTGTATAATACTATATGAAAAAGCATATTCTCTGAGAAAGTGATTTTTTTCCTTTTTTTGTACAATAATTAATAATCTTTGGCCACATCATGCTCCTTTTGCAATCTATCAATAGACACTGAATGTTGGGTAATCTGATCCTAAGCATATTTATTTTAAAGGTATTAGCCTACAATGTGGTATTGAATGTTGTATATTATTTGTTAAAATATTTGTTGTACCTCTGTGTGTGTGTGTGTGTGTGTGTGTGTGTGTGTGTGTGTGTGTGTGTGCGTGCGTGCGTGCACGCGTATGAGTGTGAGACTGTGTAGACCAAAACAAACAATAAGTAAGGGTGAAGGCCTGAAATAAGCTTACATTAAGATTTATGGAGGTAGAAGTATCCTTTATAATATGATCAGTACACATACACATTATAATATGAACAAATACATTATGGCATGCTACAAACAAATGGATTGAGTAATGCTATGAAGACACAATGACACCATTAGAATGACTGATATGTACTAATGGTACGCTTACAGCTACTTTAAAGTCATTTTCTTATTTTATTTAAAGAGATACCACCTCTCTCTCTCTCTCCCTCTGACTGTGTATTCCCAGGGTAACCATTTTGTAGTTTGTGTGGAGTTCATTTCTGTCTTACTAAATCATTCTCTTTCACTCTACCAAAAGGAGCCTACCATATGTGCACTAAGAGAAAGCACACATACATGCACACACAAGTGTACAAGTACATGCATAAAGAAGAAAAGAACAAAGATGAATAGAAAAAAAGAACTCTCTCACACTGTGTGTGTGTGTGTGTGTGTGTGTGTGTGTGTGTGTGTGTGTGACAGACAGGGTGTCTCTTCTCACCTCTGGTGCTGTATCAGGGGGTCTTGTTTCTCCCATCTGCAGGGTTTTTGCACTTGACAGGTTTTTATTACCCCGTTCCCTCACTTGCCTGCAAGACAATCAGTACGTTTACATGGACAACAGTAATCCGATATTAACCCGATTAAGACAATACACTGAATAAGAAACTAGCATGTGAACAGCGATTATTGATTATCTTAATCCGACTAAAGTCATACTCAAAGTAAACACAAATCAAATTAAGACATGTAGAGTACTCCTATTTTAGTCGCATTATCAACATGTATTACAGACATGTAAACACCTTAATCCCACTATTAACGTCATGTGGGAGTTTTCACCACATTTTGTGACAGGACACACACACACGGCAGTGCTCAACCATTTGACACAAACAAGAGAGCATGGTTGCTCCGTAAGTAGAAACCGTCTACTTACCTGCTATATAGTAGGCGAGATACATGTATTTCAACTACTACAAGTACGCAGTTTCGGACGCGGTCCATGGCCTCAAGCAATCATCTGTTTGCATGTATAGCATGACAAATACTTAACTGCACTTGAAGCTTTTGTAAAATTAAAAATTAAATACCCAAAACTGTATATGGTACCATAACGAAGAACTGTATGTTGCTACATGAAATTCTGGAGGGAACATCGGACGGCGTGGTGTGGTGACATAATGACGTGTGCCGTTAATCGATCTATGTTCTATAACATGTAAAACGGGAACATGAAAGGGATATTCTAAAAACAACTCATGTAAACACCTTAATCACAATATTGTCTTATTCAGAATAAGGTCAATAATTAGATTATTGTTGTCCATGTAAACATGGTCAATATGACACATTTCAGTGTGAATAGATTTTTATAAAAAAATTTATATGCAGTGTTGCAAGGATATTGATTACTGTTTACTAATAGGCCATTGCTAAATGCAAACAAATTGCACAAAAGCAACCTAGTTAGTAAACTACCAAAATCAAAGAAGTCAGTAGATCATGTCAGTCTATCTCTCCACCGTCAGATATTGATAAAGTATCCTTCCAAAGAAATTCCATGTACAAACTTTCAACCATCTACTGATATATTTACATAATTTATTCAATATGTAGTGACTATAATGTTTACAGTACTTGTGTTACACTGCTTTGCACTACTTTTTGTGCCTGAGTTTAAAGGCATATATGCTTTAAAAGCGTGCAATGGTTTAATTATAAAAGATTTTAAATAGGCTGACGTAATTAGTTAATTATCACATTTATCTTATTTAGCTTAGCTTATTTGTCTCAGAAAATATATTTGTTTGTCTTTTAATTTATTTATTCATTTTCATGTGATTCATTACATGTGCTTCATTTACATGTGATTCATTTACATGTGACACATTTACTGATTCGCTTCTCTTTAAATCCAGTTTTAGACTGTGATATTAAAAAGGTCTTTCCAGATTATTACTTGCCACACTGTATGAGATAACCCCAATAAAATTGCCTGAATTCTATAATATAATTTGTTCACCAATTTGTTAGGTTTAAATCCTCTAAAAACAGATTCACAATTGACTAACATTACTCTGTTCCAGTTCACATCCTTCAAAGCATTGGCATGTTTTGTTTACTCACACAATCCCCCAAACACACAAACACCCAAAGTCTCCATAAAACAAATGAGACAGCAGTGTTTCCCACAATAACCAAAAGTTGTCCACAATGTGAAAACAACTCGGAAAGTAAGCTGAACTAACCAAAAAATTTACCAAAACAAAAAGTTCCAGTAAGAGAAAAAGCCCCTACTGACTTCAAGTCTGATAAACAGTCTGCGCACAATAACAAATATAATGTCCTTAACTTTTAAAGACTTGTAACAAATAATATAACAGTGTAGGACGTAAAGCCGAGGAAAAAACACTAATAAAAGTAAATAGACAGAAACTCTAACCCAGTCAGAGCCTCAAAACAGAGAACCACATTAATACCAAAGTAGATTTAAGAGGAGTGAGTCCACAAAATCTAGGCGAAGTAATGCGACGACAATATCTTCAATAAAAATCGGAATACTGTAGAGCTGGAAGGCCGAGTGCAAAAAATAAAAATTAAAGAAGAGCGAAAAAGACGCCGCTGTGTAGGTGATGCAGTTCACCCCTATATCAAGAGTTTAACATAGTCTCCTGCTTTCTCCGCTGAAATAAAGTCCTTCTGAACACTGTTAAATGTAATGCGAAGTCGAGCTGGGTGAAGTATTCCATAGCGAGCGCCCTCAATACCACGAAATTGACGACCTCATTAAATACGGCCCGGACCCGGGCTATCTTGGCTGTGTAGTCAGGGAAAACGGAGATGGTCAACATAAAATGTCAACACAGTCACTGTGATAGTGGAATCTGCACACAATAGCTCGTGGTCGTTCACCAGGCTTAGGCTTTGGCTCAAGGGTCCGGTGGGACAGGTCCAAAACCGGCTCCTTCTCCAGACCAAATGCTTCTTTTAACAAGGCCGCTACAGCAGCAGGTGTACATGTGTCAGCGCCTTCTGGAACTCCGACTATCCTAACGTTATTGCTCCATGACCTCGACTCCAAATCCTCACATTTATTCTCTAATTGAGTCACGGTCACAGTGAGAGACTTGATAGTAGTCTTCATGTGAGCTATGTCATCGGTGCAACCGGAGAGAGTGTGCTCCATTTCCACAACAGTACCTTTCAGTGTTGACATGGTAGCCTCGGTAGCAACTTTATCACTAGCCAGCTGTGTTTTTACGGCCTGCAGGTCAAGCTGGATAATAGACAGCGCATCCCTGAGAATCTCCTGGAGCTCCTTTTCAAAAATATCGGCAATGTCCTTCCCCAATGAAGCCAGCAACTCAAGCCTGAGTGCGGCGAAATCAAAGTCACCGCTCAGCGATGCGGATTCAGGGGAAGAAGGGGACTCGCTCGCGGCACGCACACTTGGCCTCAGTCGTGTCTGAATGCTACCACGGGTTTTTGTGTTCTTTCCAGACATTTTAACGTACCACAAAGTTAAAAGTGCAAACAAGGAAACGGAGTAGAATAAGTCAAAATCTATTGTATGACTGAAAAGCGCTAATTAATTACAATTTTAATCGAAATCAGCAGGAGCCTCCAACTTCGCGTCCTACTCCATCGAACTCCGAATTCGAATCCCATATTTGTTTGTTTATTATGTTGTGTTTTTTTGGGGGTGGGTGCCAACAGAAACTAGGGATGCAATTAATCAGCTTTACTTGTTTTTTTTCTATTTTCGTATTTTCTGTTTGATAGAACATTGTCGATATGCCTGTGAATGCTTGTGTGCGCATGTTTGTGTGTGTATGTATGTGTGTGTGTGTGTAAGAAAGCTCATCATCATCAGGGTCCACAATTAAAGAAATATGATAAGCCATTATTCAGACTTAGCAAAACATTCATATCCCCACTCCTCATTTCACTGAGTACGCTCTGTTTATATAGGGTTTGTGGCAGAAGACTATTTTCCCTTCATATTTCTGCAACAAAGAGAGTAAGGGTTAAGTAATTTAGTTTTTTTGGAATCAACACCATCACTACTATCTGCAGATCTGTACTACTCTGCACAACTATACAGTTTTTAGAAGAATACAGAATATATAAAAGTAAAATAGATATATTTGTGCAAAAACACTTTCATAAAAGAGAGATAGAACCATATAGGACATAAGATAAGAGAATTTCAGATGTCATTTCAGGCAAACTTCAGTTGCCCATTGGCCTTTCTGATTTCATGAATTTGAATATGGATGTAAGCATAATCCCCCAACAGGAATGCAAAACATGCTTGCATACAAAGTATGAAAGGCATATATATTTGTTTCTTTTTCACAATCACCTGGTCTATGTGGTCAAAGCTAGTATAACATAACACCGCAAATAGGGAAATAAAATAGGGAATTTTGTGTCAATCTCAAACAAATTTCACTTTCAAAGGGAACTCCACGTTGCGTTTAGCATAACACTATGGGAGTGCCCTTGCGCATGACAGGCATCTGAAACTTGTGTAAAATCATGTCAAGCCTGTCATGATCAGGTGACATGGCAATTAAGCACGTCACATGATATATATATGTGGCACCTGTGAACCGCGCCATCAGCCTTATTATCTTCAGCAAGACTGCATGTCGGTCGTTTGTGTAACAAAACAAAAAGTCGCTTCATTTCTCCTCTATATTTTCTCAAAAACTCTGAACTTTCCTATTCCTTTTTTTAAAAAAAAGAAAAGAGAAAGAAAGAATGAGAGAGAGAATTCAGAAAGTGTGCTACACCTTGCTCCCATTTCATCACGGGGGGAGATAGACACGCTTTCTGTGTGAAATGTTTAGGGGGGGAGCATGCCACAGCAGCCCTCAAGGTGTCTGACCGTGAGTATTGTGAACGGTTTATGATTAGGCAGCTCCGCTCATGACTCGCTCTCTTCTTGGCCGAAGGGAGATGGGTTTCAGAGCCTCATGGATATGGGCCAGCCGCTGCCGAGGCAGCCAGCCGGCTCAGGTCCTGGGGATCTCGTATGAATCTATCTCTTGCACTGTCTTCCGGGTTCGGCTCTCCGCCTGACTTTGGCGCTCGCGTCACGACGACTCCTTCCCCTATGGAAAGCCAAAACACCCTTGCTGACTCCAAGGAGTCGGTAGGTGGTGCCATTGCACCAAAAACCGAGAGCAGCTCTCAAGCGTATAAAGAGCTGCTTGAGGTGATTACTAGGGCAGTTGAAAAGCTGAATATAGACTGGCCCGGGGAAGAGGAAGTGGCTCGTAGCAGGCTGGATGAGCGCTTTCTCTCCAGTGAAAATAAATCTCCCTCACACCACAGAAAACTCCCCTTTTTTCCAGAAGTACATGATGAGATATCACACTTCTGGGGAAAACCATACACTAGCCATGTTTATAACCCTGCGATGTCTGATTAATTAGCTGTCATGGGGAGTGAGCAGCACAGCTATTTAGCTATGCCGGAGGTGGAGGAGGTGCTTGCGAGCCACCTCTCGCCATCAACAGCAGGTAATTTAAGGGGTCCAACTTTGCCTTTGAAGCCATATAAGGCCACCTCTATGTTGGTGGGCAAAACCTATGTGGCAGCGGGTCTTGGTTGTGTGTCAGTGCATACAATGGCAGTGTTGCAGGCCTACCAAGCAGACCTGCTGAGTGAGCTCAATACTGGGGAGGAAATTGGCCCGAGGCAGTGGCAGAGCTACACCACGACACAGATTTGTCTCTCCGGGCGACCAAGCAAACGGCCCGTGATATCAGCCGTTCAATGGGTAGCTTGGTTGTGGTGGAGAGGCACCTATGGCTCAACCTCTCAGGGATGGGGGACAAAGATAAGGTCTCCTTGCTGGACTCCCCTGTTAAACCTTCCGGCCTGTTTGGCGGCATGGTTAATGCCATCGCTGACAGGTTTCACGAGGCAAAACAGCAAACGGCGGCGTTCAGCCAGTTCCTTCCCCATCATATCAAGTTCGCCCGGGCATCCATGAATGGAGCCCGGGCCAGCACTAGTGCGAGTGAGGCACAGAAGATGAGTGTGGCGGCCCGCCTCCCCACGTGGAGAGCCAGGGGGACCGGGCGGCCACAGCCGCAGCCTGCTAACAGGCCTGATCTAAGAATGATCATAAAAGAAAAGTAGGCAAGGAAGGAATGGTCCTGATGAGACACAGAGGGACGTATCAGGGGACATGAGGTGGTTAGGGCAGATAGCCCCCAGTGCTACTGTAGGGCCTCCCCTAGCCAAGGCCGTCTCAAGTTTTCAGCCTTCTCTGGTCAGCGAGCTGTCACAGGGCAATGGAAATCTGATGCTTTCCCTCCAACAGAATATAGAAAAGCTAACATCCCTGAAAGACTATCTGGCAGTGTGTAAACTACTGCTAAATGTGTCTCCATGGGTTCTGTCTACCATAGAAAAGTGTTACCGGGTCCAGTTCAGAGCTCAACCCCCCCCCCCCCCCCCCCCCAGTTCAGAGGTGTGCTCACCAAAGTAGTCAGCACAGAGCAGAGCCCAACGTTAGCGCAGGAAGTAAGATCCCTTTTGGACAAAGAGGCCATAGAACATGTACCCTGTTCCCTAAGGGAGGGAGGTTTTTACAGTCGTTATTTCCTGGTCCGCAAAAAAGATGGGAGTATGCAGCCAATTTTAGATCTGCGTCATTTGAACCATATTCTTTGGACATACAGGTTCAAAATGCTGACGCTCAAACTTATCGTGCCACAGATTCAGGTCGAGGACTCTGTGACAATAGATCTGAAAGATGCATATTTCCACGCCCAGTCACAGGAAGTTCCTGAGGTTTGCGTATGGAGACAACGCATACCAATATCGGGTTCTTCCCTTCGGGCTAGCTTTATCCCCTCGAACCTTCACAAAGTGCATGGATGCTGCTCTGGCTCTCTTGTGACTTCAGGGCATCCGTGTACTAAACTAACTGGAAGACTGGTTGATTCTAGCACGATCCAGGGAACTGGAGGTCCAACATCGAGATGTTGTTCTCACCCATATGAGGAGCTTGGGGCTCAGGTTGAACCTCAAGAAAAGTATGCTTTCTCCAGTGCAGAGGACAACTTTCTAGGGGTTATATGGGATTCTACTACGATGAAGGTGTTTCTATCCCCAGCACACGTAGGATTGAACCTATCAACATTGAGCAAGACAAAGCTGGGTCTGGGCATCCCCTTCAGTCTCTGCGAGAGACTGTTGGGCCTATTGCCCATGAGACCGTTTCAGTGGTGGCTGAAAAGTCAGGGTTTCGTCCGAGGACGAAACCTCGGAGAGTAAACAGTGTCACACGGCGATGCCTACGTGCTCTGAGTATTTGGAGGTGTCCCCAGTTTCTAGCCTTGGGTCACACTCTAGGGGCGTGTCCTTATTGCAAGACGGTAATGACAGACGTCTCCCTCACAGGCTGGGGTGCTTCTTAGATGGATATCCAGCTCACGGTCTTTGCAGCGGTCCTCATCTGGAGTGGCATACAAATCATCTAGCGATGCGGGCCGTATTCCTATCATTGAAGTTCTTTCCTCCTCAATTAAGAAGTCACCATGCGTTACTTGTGACACACAACACAGCAGTGGTCTCATACATAAACCACCAGGGAGGGTTACGTTCACGCCCCCTGTTCAGGCAGGCGCAACTAATCCTTCTCTGGGGAGAGGGAAAGTTCTTGTCAGTGAGTACAATGTACATTCTGGGCAGCGGGAATGTATGGGGCAGACATCCTGTCAAGGCAGGGGCTGAGGCCTGGGGGTTGGAGGCTCCATCCACAAGTGGTGGAGTTCATATGGCGGATGTTCGGACAAGCGGAAGTGGATGTGCTCGCCTCCGAGCAGACAACCCTCTGCCCACTGTGGTTCACCCTCACTCCTCCCGCACCACTGGGGCTGGATGACATGGTGCACATGTGGCCGAGGTCGCATCTATATGCTTTTCCACCGATCGCTCTGCTCCCACAAGTTCTAGTGAGAATTTGCCAAGGCCGTCTATGTCTGCTGCTAGTAGTACCTTATTGGCCAGCTTGAATATGGTTCTCGGAGATAATATCCCTGCTAGACGGTACCCCTTGGGAGATTCCCATCCACAGGGATCTACTATCTCAAGCCGGGGGGCTGATTTATCACCCTCGGCCGGAACTATGGAAATTGTGGGTCTGGCCCCTGAGGGGCACCAGCTCATAGATTCTGGTCTCACAACTGAGGTTGTAGAGACCATGTTGAATGCTAGAGCACCATGCACAAGGAAATTGTATGCACTCAAGTGGCGGCTTTTTGTCTTGTGGTGTGAGGCACATCAGCTAGACCGAGTGAACTGCACAATAGCTACAGTCCTGGAGTTCTTACAAGGACATTTCTCAGCAGGGTTGGCTCCTTCTACAATCAGGGTTTATGTGGCTGCAATTTCGGCCAGCCACACTCCTGTTGATGGAGCCTCTGTGGGGCAACATCCTCTAACTTCGAGGTTTATGCGTGATGTCAGGCGGCTGAGGCCCATCTGCAGGCCGCGCATACCTTCCTGGGACCTTTCTGTGGTCCTGGAAGGCCTGTCAAGGGCCCCATTTGAGTCCTTAGAGTCAGCCTCTGAGAAGCTTCTGACTCTAAAGGTAGCTCTTCTGCTGGCCCTGACATCTCTCAAGCGAGTAGGAGATATAAAAGATCTCTCTGTTGCCCCTTCCTGCACTGACTTCACCCCTGGATTAGCCAAGGCCTTCCTGTATCCTAGGCCGGATTATATTCCTAAAGTACGTACATCTGCTGCCCAGCCTGTGGTGTTGCAGGTTTTCTGCCCTCCTCCATTCCTCACACTGGAACAAGAGTGAATGCACCTGCTGTGTCCAGTAAGGGCTCTCTGTACTTACATCCACCCCTCCGGCCAGTGGCATAAGTCAGAGCAGCTGCTGGTCTGCTTTGGCGGTGACAGTAGAGGTGATGCTGTGTCAAAGCAACGCATCTCTAATTGGATGGTGGAAGCAATATCTATCGCTTATGAGGCGCGTGGTATCACTACGCCTCTGGGCATGAGGGCTCATTCCACTAAGGGGGTCACCTCCTCGATGGCTTTGTCCAAAAGGGTATCTTTACAGGATGTGTGTGCTGCTGCGGGCTTGAGTGTCTTGCAGTGACCCTTGGGCTTGGGTCTTTTTGAACAGGCCATACCCTCGGTATGACGGAGTGGGTATTCTCGTGTTCTGCTAAACGCAACGTGGAGTTCCCTTTGAAAGGGAACGTCTGGGTTACGCATGTAACCCTGTTCCCTGAGAAGGGAACGAGACATTGCATAGCTTTGTCATAACAGGGCGGGCCTGTGAATTGTGTCTTTGCTTCAGATAATAGAGGCTGACGGTGCGGTTCACAGGTGCCATATGTATATCACGCGATGCGCTTAATTGCCAAATCACCTGATCATGGCAGGCGTATAAATAGGCATGATTTTACACAAGCTTTAGATGCCGGTCACGCGCGAGGGCGCTCCCATAGTGTTATGCTAAACGCAATGTCTCATTCCATTCTCAGGGAACACGGTTACATGCGTAACCCAGACGTTTTTCACCCACTTTGGCAAAAATAAAGTTTTCCAGAGAATATCAAAGACAAAAAAATATTCCATTAGATAAAGAAGCCAAATCACAAGTTCCACGTAGCATCTAGGGTGACATGGTGCAGGAATGGAACTGATGAGATAAGTATGAGTAGGTGAACAATAAAGTACATCCTTGGGTTCTGATGTGAATTTTGTAGATGAGGTGGCCCACGAAGGAAAGTCACTGGAGAGGGAAAAGACCCAGTCATTAAGCTCTTAAATGCCTCCTTATCCAAACAATAAAAAGAAGACAGCAAGGGTTGAAGAGAGGCCAAAGGTGAGACAGACCAGTAAATAACAAAGGTGGGCAAGATCAGCACATAGATTGGGAAAACTTACTGGGCTAGACAAGAATTTTAGCAATCAACTGGTAGTAGAAGGAAGTGGTCATATCCAAATATCCCCAGTTTAAGAATTTTCAGCTGTTGTAACCAAAACAAGATAAATCAAGGCAATGGTATTTGTTAAAAACCAATCACACTGAAGTGATCAGCCAAGTTAATGACAATGGCCAGATACTTGTCAATTTCCTACTGCTTGGACAGAAAAATAGAGCAGATCATATCCTGGTAGTTTAAAAACAGGTTTGTGGTTGAGGTGAAATCAAAGATTTGAGATGAGGATAAAGAGCATGGGAAGAAGGGTGAGGGATCAGGATGTAGGGGTGAGATGAAAGAGGAAGGAGTAAGGCAGAGGCTGAGATGTAAAGCAGTATATGACAGTGCCATAATGTGAAAACCTTAGATGAGGAGAGAGCTGTGAAAAACAGAAAGCAGACGTAGATTAAGATGCAGGGATATAGCAGATGGGCAAACATCATCAGGGGTTTTCTGAGAGTCTGCAGTGAGGGGGGTGATTTGTGGAATGAGGCAACACACCTGTAGTTTAAATTCAATTGATATTTTCTCTCACTCATGCTATTTATGTTTTTTTTCCCTCTCATTGCAGTAAGCTGTACATTTGTGGCTATGAGCTGAGTAAAGCTGAAGCTAAGCAAGATACATGGCAAGAAGTGTTTGTTTGGTTTATTTAAGCCAGGGCTGTCCACTCTTATCCGGAAAGGGCTGGTGTGGATGCAGGTTTTCATTCCAATGAAGCAGGAGCCACACTTGATTCCACCTGTTTAATAAGTTGATCTTAGCTTTCAATAGACTCAGGTGTGGCTTCTGCTTGGTTGGAATGAAAACCTGCACCCACACCGGCCCTTCCGGATAAGACTGGATTAAGCCCTGGTTTAAGCTTTCCATTACAAGCTTCAACATATATATAACATTTACATTACATTTCATTTACATTTATTAATTTAGCAGATGCTTTTATCCAAAGAGACTTACAAATGAGAAAATACAAGCAAAACGTATGTTCTCTGTGAGTTGTGCTGCCAAGATTGTTAAAATAACAAAAAAAAACATGAACATATTTATAATTTAATCTTAGACATACAGTATATTCAATAAATACTGAAAGTATTCCAAAATAGAAAAATGTATTAGTGATCTGGTTGAAATAGTGTAGATTTCATAATGGTAACTACTGAGACTCCATAAACTGTGTGCTCTAGTCTAATGCATACAACATGCAGTACAAAATAAATACTTTGGGTATTACATCATGTTAATGAATTTGCATTTTCTTTTGATGAGTTTTTGGGAAATTCACTTAAAAATTGTAAAAACATTTGTATGGAAAATTCAGCTATTCATAAAAATGAAATACATCATTCATACAGTACATGGTTTGCTCCATGGACAAGAAAGATTTCCATCCAGTGAAACTGAGTTGAAATAACATGTCATCCACATACACCTAAAAAAAAACAAAAAACACTATATGTATACATATGCACACTCTTACCCCAAAACACAATGATCATATATCTTACCATAATTTTACACCAAACATCATCTTTCCATGTTAGTGCCAGAATATGGAAGAAGGTCATATTATTATTTGTTAAACACTATCTCTGTGGGCATGGTGAAGTAGTGGTTAGCACGTTTGCTTCACACCTCCAGGGGTTTGATTCCTGCCACCACCCTGTGTATGTGTGTGTGTGGAGTTTGCATATTCTCCCTGTGCTTTTTCACCTGTGCGATTATTCACCCAGGCCAACAGTAACTGGTAAGTCTTTTTTTCTGGATTTTTTAGTTGAAACTAGTTTTAGCACCGATTGTCAGATAGAAGCTGTAACTGTGCTTCCTTGTTGCTACGAGCTGTGTACACGTTGCTAGATTAAAGCTAATTCCAGTATTCATATATTCCGTTTCGGTTGGGAGTCGCTCGTTCACGCGACTACTCTTTGTTTTGCTAATCAAAGAGGTGTGCTCAGCTGTGAAGCACCGCAGTATTTAAGAATTAAGAAACGCTGAGGCGGAAGCATCAGCCCTTGTCATGTGAAGACCGAGCTCATGTAAAGACCTGCGAGTCTACCTGAACGAGTCCACCGAGCAAGGACACCGACAAGACACCACTCGCGCTGCTAAGTATACTTTTTTCCCCCTTTATTCTTCTTGCTGTTTACCTGTTTACACAGGTACTAACGCTAACATGTGTCATCAGTATATCCCTGATATTTGCCACAGGCGCAGACTGTGGCATACTCCCAGAAAAGTATGCAACTTGTACAACCTACGCTCTCTGAATGTGGGCTCTGCAGTTTCCCTCTCATTCTCTATCGGACTTTGGAACTGCCAATCTCCCGTCAACAAGGCAGATTTCATTCCTGCCTTTGCAACCCACTCCAACCTCAGTGCACTTTCTTGTTTACCATCCTCCAGGTCAACTGGGGAAGTTCATCGATGAATTTGACACGCTACTGTCCACCATCCCGGATGATGGAACTCCTCTTGTGGTCCTTGGTGACTTCAACATTCATCTAGACAAGTCACATGCAGCTGACTTTCTTGCTTTCCTTCCCACATTTGACCTTAAGCAGTTCACCAAACCAGCAACCCACAAACCCGGCAAACAGCTCGTCCTCATCCTCACACGTAATTGCACCACACACAATCTTCTCATTACTCCTCTCCACACCTCTGACCATTTCTTTATCCAGTTCTCTATTTCTCTCCCCTCACCTCCTTCACTGTCTCCACCCGCTATCTCTTTTCGTCACAATCTTCACTCCCTTTCCCCCCTACTTTCACCTCCATTGTCACAACCTTACTTCCCTCTGATAGCCACCTCTCCTCACTTGACTTAAACACCGCAACTTACATGCTATGTTCCACCCTAACATCATCTCTTGATAGCATCTGCCCCCTAACCTCCAGACCTGCTTACAAATCATCCTCTAGCCCTTGGCTCTCAGAAGCTCTGCATAACAACTGGGCCAAACTTAGAGCACCTGAAAGGAAATGGCGTAAATCTAACAATCCAACTGACCTAACCAATTACCAGACACTTCTCTCCTCTTTTTCCAATAGCATCTCCATTGTAAAGCCACATACTACCAAGAGAAGATTGGTAGTTCTCCCAACACCCACACACTCTTCAAAACCTTTTCCTCTCTTCTCTGTCCCCCTCCTCACCCTTTCCCTACCTCTCTCACTGCAGATGACTTTGCCACTTTCTTTTCCAACAAGGTTACATCAATCAGGAACCAGTTCTCAACCCCAGACATGCACAGACCGGCTCCTCCTCCATGTAACTCCCAACTGACTTCCTTCTCTCCCCTCTCAGAGACTGATGTCTCTAAAATCCTCCTCTCTAGCTACCCCACAACCTGT
This sequence comes from Ictalurus furcatus, assembly GCF_023375685.1. NCBI lineage: Eukaryota > Metazoa > Chordata > Actinopteri > Siluriformes > Ictaluridae > Ictalurus > Ictalurus furcatus. The sequence goes on from NC_071259.1 coordinate 10,498,262, forward strand.
CCTCTTGACCCTATCCCTTCTCACCTTCTTCAGTCCATCTCTCCCACACTATTACCTGTACTCACACACATCTTTAACACATCCCTCTCTACTGGCACATACCCTACCTCATTTAAGCAGGCCCGGGTTACCCCACTGCTTAAAAAAAAAACATCACTTAACCTTGCTGTGGTTGACAACTACAGACCTGTTTCCCTCCTCCCTTTTCTTTCCAAAACTCTTAAAAGAGCCATTTTTAATCAACTCTCCAATTTTCTCACACAGAACAACCTCCTGAACACCAAGCAGTCTGGCTTCAAGAGCAATCACTCCACGGAGACTGCTCTGCTTTCCATCATTGAAGCCTTACGACTAGCAAGAGCAACATCTACATCATCTGTCCTCATCCTACTCGACCTCTCTGCTGCTTTTGACACTGTGAACCATCAGATCCTCCTGTCAACTCTCTCCAACCTGGGCATCACCGGAACGGTTCTGCGCTGGGTGGAATCCTATCTCTCAGACAGATCCTTCAAGGTATCATGGAGGGGAGGTATTTCTGAAACTCAGCAACTCACAACTGGCGTTCCACAGGGGTCAGTTCTGGGTCCACTGCTCTTTTCTATCTACACTACATCTCTAGGGCAGGTGATTGAGTCTCATGGCTTCTCATATCATTGCTATGCTGATGACACCCAGCTCTATTTGTCCTTCCTGCCTGATGATCCATCCGTCTCTGCACACATCTCTGCTTGCCTGTCAGACATCTCAGTCTGGATGAGGGAACACCACCTTTAGCTCAACCTGGCAAAATCTGAGCTTCTCGTCATCCCAGCCTGTCCCTCAATCAAACACAACCTCACTGTACAGCTCGGCTCAACCACATTCAAGCCAACCAGGACGGCCAGGAACCTTGGGGTGATTCTGCACGGTCCTGTAGGTTCATCCTGTACAACATCAAGAAAATCAGACCCTACGTCACCGAACAGGCTATACAGATACTAGTCCAGGCTCTTGTTATCTCTAAACTGGACTACTGCAACTCACTCCTCTCGGGCCTTCCGGCCAGCTCCATCAAACCCCTTCAAATGATTCAGAATGCAGCAGCACGCCTTGTCTTCAACCAGCCCAAGAGAACCCATGTCACACCCCTCTTCATCTCCCTCCACTGGCTTCCTGTAGCCACCTGCATCAAGGCCTTGATGTTCACCTACAAGACCTTGTCTGGAACAGCACCCTCCTACCGCAACTCTCTCCTGAAGGCTTAATCTGCGATCAATCAACGACTGACGCTTAGTAGTGCTTACTCAGCGTGGCTCAAGGTCCCTTTCAAGAACATTCAAATTAACTGTTCCTCAGTGGTGGAATGAACTTCCAACCTCAATCCAGACAGCAGAATCTCTCACCATCTTCCAAAAAACAGCTAAAGACCCACCTCTTCAGTGAACACCTAACCAACCCACAAAAAAAATTTAAAAAAAAAAGAAATTACTCTGGCACTTACACCTCTACTCTGCACACTTTGCTTCTTCTGGAACTCAATTAACGGATCTTGTATGGTAGCACTACTTGTATTGTTCTCGGCTTGATATATCGCTTTGCTTGTATTTTCTCATTTGTAAGTCGCTTTGGATAAAAGAGTCTGCTAAATGAATAAATGAAATGTAATGTAATGTTTCCTCCCCCAGTCCAAAGACATACGTTGTAAGCTGACTGGCATATCTAAATTTTCTGTAGTGTGTGAATGTGTGTGTAATTATGTTCTGCGATAGGTTTGCACCCTGTGCTGTGTGTCCCCTGCCTCATGCCCCAAGTTCCTTGGGATAGGCTCTAGGTTCTCTGCAACCCTTTGTAGGATAAGCAGTACAGAAAATGGATGGAAATACTATCTATTACCTCTACTGTTATTTGTTCTCATTTATCAATCTAAGTTGTGTGTAAATTTTTTCATATGCTTCTTGTTTCCAAGCCAAACTAAAAATCCCCACCAGATTTACTAAAGTTTTAGTAACACTGATTTTCTTCATAAATGTTCTTCATACACCTCATATGTGTATTGTGATAAATGGTAACCGAGCATAATTTAGCAAATGTATTAATTTGATTTACATTTAGTGATGCCCACAAAACTCCATAAAATGGCAATATGATGACTATATGGCAAAAGAGCATCTCCCAAGCGCAGCATGTGCTAAATGCTTCCGTAATGCAGCTCGGCTATTGCAGCTACCATACACAATTTTCCTGATTGGAACATTCTCTTACAGTCTTCAAAAAGTACTAATTTTTGTCTTGCACCTGGAGTGTATAGCTGAATCTTAACAAAACTGCAGTCTCATGACACTCCTATCATTGAGACTCATTATTGTTCAATTAAGAAATTAATCAATCATTTTTCTAAGGTCGTGGGGAAGTAATTTTCTGCTCTTTAAATCAGTGAACTTCTTAAACTGACACTGTACATTGCTTGGGGGAGACTAATAAATACTGGGTGTGTTTGTGCAGTGATAAAGTAGGTTTATTATAAAATAAATATTATGAGCAAGGAGGGAATATATTACATCATTATCAGTGGCTTATCCAAAAAATTAGGAGAGAGAGACAGAGAGTTTCAGGAGATACTCTTTCTGACTGAAGTGGGAAACATATTTCAAGAGAACTGGAGTGGCAGCCAAGACGAAACTAATGCAGCCAAACATAGCTTGCCAAATCCAACAACCTTCTGAACATCCCTGTTATCCACCTCTCTGTAGTATAACCGCACACATATACATGCACATGTGCACCTCTCCTGAAGGTGGTATTGACTATACTTGCAGTACAAATTCATACTGCAATAGTAAGGCACATGCAAAGTGTGACAGCAGTAGACCACCACACTGACAAGGCTCCATTAACTACATCTGGTTCAAAAGATTATACAGCCCGATCTTTGATATGATACACAGGATGAATGTGCTGCATTCATCTTTATTTGTGCACATGTTCAAAATGCATGGTGAGCACAATATTTTTAAAAGTGCTGATTATTGGAGGCAGCAGCTGCCATTGTCACAGAATAAAAAAAACAAAAGGCACTGCATTCCACTGCTCACGCTCACCCCGCAAGAAAAGGCATATTGAAGCTTGTGTAAAGTTTGTTACAACTCATTTGGACAAGCCTATGAAATACTGGGAGAGTGTAGTCTGGTCAGACGAGAGCAAAATTGAACTTTTTGGCTGTCATACTACACACCATGTTTGGAGAAGAAATGGCACTGCACATCACCCTAAAAACACTATACCAACAGTGAAGTTTGGAGGTGAAAGCATCATGGTGTGGGGCTGTTTTTCATTGCATGGTACTGGCAGACTTCATATATTTGAAGGAACAATGAATGGAGCCCTTTACTGGAAGATTCTTGAGAAAAATCTGCTGCCATCCACCAGAATGTTGAAGATGAGACGTGGGTAGACCTTCCAGCAGGACAACGATCCAAAGCATAGAGCAAATGAAACTCAGAAAAAAAAAATGTTCAGAAAAAAAAAATTTTCAGAAAAAAAAAATTAAGGTGCTAGAATGGCCCAGTCAATCACCTGACTTGAGTCCAATTGAACGTGAATTTAAAGACAATATGTTTAGAAGAATGGGGCAAAATCACACGTGAATACTGTGGGCGATTAATTTCTTCGTACAAGAAGCATCTTGAAGCTGTCATTAAAAACAAAGGCTTCTCCACTAAGTATTAAATAAATTTCAGTTAGCGTGTTCAATACTTTTTTCCTGTGTCATTCCACTTTATTACACATAATTTTATTTATGGACTTTAATGTTGTGAATTCTTTATATTTCTGGATTTCTTGAGTTAATACTGATGTCTGGTGAAAATTTCATGTGAGTACCTTCATTGGAAATATATTTACTGAAAAAAACGTTGAAACCTCCAACACTTATATATATCCAGATAGTCTTTAAGAATGTCTTTGAGAAAAGAAGGAAGTATTGAAATCATTCTCATGGCTGGATTAGGAACCTTTCATAAGGTTGCGATGGACTTTTTCCTCCCCTTTGATGCTAAGCATGGCTTTTATGTTTATCAGTACAATACCCACATGGGAGTATATCAGGTCACAGAGTGGAAATAAATAAAGCAAAAAAAAAAAAGACAAAGTTTGTGCTGGCATAAAAAATTAATAAGCAGTTAGGTTGAATTTGTCATTTTGCACATTTTCATTTTGATTTTGCACCATTTCTTTATTTAAATAAAATGCTACATGCAAAAGGTCCGGTTATAAAACAAAAAAAAAATAGATCAAAAGCATTTCACACAAGAAGGTCTGTATAACTGGAAACATAGCAACCAAGTATAGATTCATTTAGACACGCACTATATAATTTACTACAGTAAATAACACATACCGCTGGACTATATTGTGGGATCCATGGAGTTTTGCTTTTCATCTATTTTAATTGGCAAACCATCTTCCCCAGCATATGTTTGAACTTGTGTCAAAAAGCTTGTGAACATTTATAAACATGAAAATGTTGGTATGAAAATTAATGCTGGCTGTAAAAGGGCCTACCTTTAAAGACAATGCCTTTGTGGCATTGATACCATGGGAAAATCCAAGCAACTCTGAGAAGAAATTGTGGACCTCCACATGTCCGGTTGCTTTCAGAGCAATTTCTAAACAACTGAAGTATCACAAGTATCTGTACAAACAAGTGTATATATAAAAATCTTAGGACCAGACAGACACTGCAATGTTCAGGAAAGAGGCACTCTTAGGGATCAACAAACTTTGGTATGAAAGTTTCAACTGAACCCCAAGACAGCAACAAATGAACTGCTAAAAGATTTGGAGCATCAGGTGCCAAATATGTACATTTAGCAATAAGAAAGTCCTACATGGCCATGGCCTGAAAGGCTGTCATGCAAGGAAGAAGCTCCTGTTTTCGGGTCAGATGAAATAAAAATGGCTCTCTTTGGCCATAATGATCAGGACTATGTATGGAGGAAAAAGATTGAGGCTTTTAATGTGAATAACCCCATCCCTATTGTGAAGCATGAGGGTGGCAGCATCATGTAGTGGGAATGATTTGCTGGAAAGTGACTGGTGCACTTCAAAAAACAGATGGTACCATGAGGAAGGAAGATTATTTAGAAACACTAAAACAAAAACCTCAAGACAGAGAGGAAAGTAAAAACTTGGTCACAACTAGGTCCAACAGGGCAATGATCCTAAGCATAACTCCAAAGCTATAACAAAATGGCTTGAAGACAACAAAGTGAAAGTACTGTAGTGGCTATCATAAAGCCCTAACCTGAATCCCATAAAAAATTAATGGACTGAACTAAAAAAAAGCCTGTCTGGTGTTCCAGGAGATTGTATTTTAAAGATAATTTTGTAAAATTCAAGCCTTATAAGGGTTTAAACAATGTTTTTCATGCTTGTTCAATGAACCATAAACAATTATTGCACATGCACCTGTGGAACAGTTCTTAAGACACTAACAGTTTACAAGCGGTAGGCAATTATGCTCACAGTTACAATAACTTAGGACACTAAAGAGACCTTTCTTCTGACTCTGAAAAACACCAGAAGAAGATTCCTAGAGTGCCTGTTCACCTGCATGAACATACCTGCTGCAGGGAGGCATGAGTACTGCAGATGTGTCCAGAGCAATATGATTCGAGTGGCCAAAAAACCTCCAAGGATCACAGCTGGACAATTGCAGACGTTAGTTGCATCTTGGGGTCAGAAAGTCTCCAAAACTACAATCTGCAGTCACCTACATCACCACAAGTTGTTTGGAAGGGTTTCAAGAAATAAAAATCCTCTACTCTCATCCAAAAATAAAGGCAAGTGTCTTCAGACACTACTGGAACTTCAAATGGGATTGGGTTCTATGGTCAGATGAAACCAAAATAGAGCGTTTTGGCAATAAACATACAGTAAGAGGTGGTTTTGGTGCACACAGAGAGGTATCCATATGGAAAAGTACCTCATGCCCAAGGTTAAATATAGTGGTGGCCCTTTAATTTTTGGGGGCTGTTTTTCTGCCAGAGGACCTGGACATTTTGTTAGGATACCTGGCTTCATGGACTCTATCAAATATCAAGTTATTAATTGAAAACCTGACTGCCTCTTCCAGAAAGCTTAAAAAAATGGGCTGTGGTTGGATCTTCCAGCAGGACAATGATCCAAAACATACATCAAAATCAACACAAAAATAGTTTACTGAGCACAACATCAAGGTCCTGCAATGGCCATCCAGAAACCCATAGAAACACATAGAAAACCTATGGGGTGAACTGAAGAAGAGAGTCCACCAGTGTGGACCTCGAAATTTGAAGGATCTGGAGAGATTCTGTATGGAGGAATGGTCTCAGATCCCTTGCCATGTATTCTCCAATCTCTTCAGGCATCACAGGAGAAGACTCAGAGCTGTTATCTTGGCAAAGGGAAGTAACACAAAGTATTGACTAAAAGGGTGCCAATAATTGTAGAACACATATATTTACCAAATATTTTTTTTTATAAACCCGTGTTTTGTTTGCGATTGTTTGATATCCATGAGAGCAGAGTATTTTTGTGATTTTTTTTAACAAAAGATCAAAAGGTTAAACAATAAAGACAATTAAATAAAAAAGAACCGAATCTCAAAGGAACTTTGCCAGCACCTTGTGAAATCCATGCCATAAAGAACTGAAGCTTTTCTGAGTGCAAAGGGGGTCCTACCCAGTATTATTATAGTATTCCTAATAAAGTGACCACTGAATGTATAGCTGCCAAGAGCAGTACAGACCATAGCTGATAAACATATTAGCACTTTCCAGGCCCCCCACAGCGTATACAACCACGGCCATTTGCTTGTTTGGCACCAGAGTCTCTAATCTAAGTACACTCAGACACTAAATCATTCTGTGTGTCTTTGTGTATGGATGGCAGTGCTGTGGGTGTGTGTCACTGTTTGTTGTTGCTAACCCAGCCACTGCCAATGTGTAAATCACTGGATAATTGTGTATTTGCTTGTCAGTAATGAAAGAGAAGGAAAAGATATGTGTTTCTTTCCTCATTCTTTCTACCACAGTGAAGAAGCGAAGTGGCTCCTGCTACTGCTGTGCTGGCTGCATAACAAACTCTATTAAAGATACATCATTCATGTTTCAACGGGAAATAAGTACAGGGCCAGCAAGTTCACACAGACACATGATAGCTCACATTCACACTTTTGTACACAAATACTCCAAAAAATGGCTGATAAGTGATGTAGCTGCTATGAGTCAGAGCTCAGTAACAGGTCAGATTTTTCACTTGTTCACAATCAGAGGCCATTGAAAAGTGTTATAAACACTGTACTGGAAAATACAGTCTTTATCAAACATATGTAAAAGTTGTTAGTTATGTAAAAGTTATGTAAGTGAAGATTAACAAAAGAGTATTGTGTAGGTGCTGCATAATGGTTACCTTTCAAGCTCAGAGATTGCCTTGTCCTTTTCAGTGAGCTCGGACTCCAACTCTCTAAGAACCCCCAAAAGTCTGTCCACCTCTGCCTTAAATTTTCCAGATTCCTCTTTATGGAAGGTCACCTCTTTTTCCAGAACTTTTAATTGCTCTGAGATCTCTGAATTCATCTGTGATGACTCTTCTCTTTCAAGGGCCTTCAGACAGACATAAATATGCAAAGATCAAGAATTAATCAAAAGAACTAAAGACAAATGCAACTGAATTACGAGGTACAAAAGGTTAGTTTAATGTTACAGCTAAGCAGGTACGATGTGGTATGTATTCAGTTGTTTAAAATTACTCATATGTGAGTATGATTCAATTTCTGTATATAAATGTGAGAAAACATGAGTGAAAGACATCCCATGGCAAGGCTAGAAATTTTCCCAACCTCATTACCATCCTTGAGGCTAAGAATGTTGAAAGTTAGTCTATTAATATACTTTACTTTTCTTTTTCTTGTGCTCTGTCTCTTGCTTACAATTTGTGTGCTTTTTGTTTGCATTCTTTCTTTTATTTTTTAATTTAATTTCTTATTCTCATTATTTGCTTTTACGCCCCTCTCTAGACGAAGGTGTTTGCAAAATTTGTGCTGGAAGAAAGATATAAATCTGGCCATACAGGTTTGCCCATTGCAAATCACGTTTATTGTCAAAAATTACAGACTTTCAGCTGTTTGCAATGAAGAAATAAAACAAAAGCAATTGAAAAAATTCAACACAACGAATGATTCAAATGATTTCCCCAGATTCAACTGAAAACACAACTTATAATGACTTCTCCAGTTTAAAAATTATTCAACCCCTTCATGGCAAGCATCTTTAGTACTTAGTAGAGCACCCTTTTGCTGTTATGACCTGCTGCAAATGAGATGCATAGCCAGACACCAGCTTCCTGAGGAATCTTAGCCCACTCCTCATGAGCCATGTCTTCCAGTTCAGTAATATTCTTGGGTTTGCGTGTTGCAGCCGCCTTCTTCAAGTCTGACCCGAGATTTTCTCTGGGGTTCAAGCCAGGTGACTGTGATGGCCCTGTAGAATCTTCCAGGACATCTTCTGCAACCAAGCCTTGGTGGAATTTGAGGTATGCTTGGGATCATTGTCCTGTTGGAAGGTCCAATGACGCCCGAGCTTCAGCTTCCTCACAGACAGCATGACATTTTCTCCTAGGATTTCCTGATACTTCAATGAATCCATCTTGCCATCTTGCCACACGCTGCCGGTTTCCAGTGCCAGAGGATGCAAAGCAGCCCCAGAGCATCACCGAGCCACCACCATGCTTGAATGTGGACAGTGTTCTTCTTCATTCTTCTTTCTCCAGACATACTGCTGATCCATCGTACCAAAAAGTTCCAGTTTTGTTTCATCACTCCACAGAACAGAATCACAAAACTTCTGTGACTTATTTATAGGATTTTCATATGACTTGTCTTGTGCTTTTGGGTCAATAGTGGCATACGTCTTGGAGTTCTGGCAATAAATTCAATTCAAATAGCTGAAAGTCTGTAAATTTTAACAATAAACCTGATTTGCAATGGGGGTTAAATAATTTACACAGACACTACACAGATTGATCATGTGATCAAGTTAGATTATTAGGTTAATTAATTTTTGTTCAATTTTCAGTGCATCTTACCAATGACTTCCCTTGCAGCAGACTCTATATTGGAGAGAAGATGGAGAAAAAAAAAGTGTTTAACACACACACATAGAAATCCATTCAAAAACAGCATCACTTTATTAAAATAAACAGTTTATTTAAATAATAGTCAGCAGTATTAATGCTGTTAAAATGTAACAGTCATTCTCATTCAGTTTTTAACTTTACAAATATCCGCTACCAAATTACAGTATGCTATATTTAGGCCTTCTCTAGCAGAATCATGGGAAATATGTAATAAATATGGTCACTATGAAGTACCATGATAAAATTATAGCAGTGCCATAATTATTATGTAATCATGGTATTATAGTACCATGAAAAACTATAGTTAATTTTCCTAAGGCTCGGCACATGAATGTCATGAATAAGGGGAGTATGTGGTCAGTCAGACTTAAGAGAATATATTATGTGTAGTTTACATAAAAAGATTTAGTTTCTCATCGAACCAAGATTTAATTGATTATACTTATCTTAATTTTAAGATACTATTCACTAGATTGAATTATGTAGCTAGATTGAATTAATTGGGCTCGAACCCCAGTTTCGATGAAAGCGTGGAGTTCAGTTTTAGAAAATAGATGATCAAATCATGTTGGATGTACGGAAATTGTTAATGCAACTCAATTCATTCACATGGACCCAATGTACACATTTAAGTTAAGTAAATTCAATGAGCTTTTTTTAGTGTGGGTTGGTGTGAGAATGAACACCCCATGCCTGTGAGCCTTACCTAATAATTTCCTTCACACAAGTTCCCTTTCAAAGGGAACTCAATGTTGCGTGAGCTCCATGCTGTGGGAAGCGCCCTTGCACGTGACCGGCATCTGAAGCTTGTGTAATATCATGCCTATTTATAGACCTGCCATGATCAGGTGATGTGGCAATTAAGCGCGTTGCATGATACAAAAACCTGTGAATGCCATCAGCCATCATCCTTATTATCATCAGCGAGACTGCATGTCGTTTGTGTAATGCTCGAAAAAACTCTTCATTTCCTCTCTATCTTTTCAAAAAAGAAAGAAAATATCTTTACTTTTCTGTCCCTTTTTAAAAAAAGACAGAGGAAAGAATGAGTGACAGAGAATTCAGGAAGTGTGTTATGCCTTGCTCCAGTTTCATCATGGGGGACGGTCACACTTTGTGTGAAGTGTCTAGTGATGGAGCATGCCAGAGCAGCCCTTGAGAGGTCTGACTGTGTGCAATGTGAATGCCCTATCTCTTGCTCTGTCTTCCAGGTCTGGCTCTCCACCGGATTTTGGAGATCACGTCGTGACTCCTCCTTAAGCTATGGAAAGCCAAAAAAAAAAAATTCCTCTCTGACTCTGAAGAGCTGGAAGGCTGTGCCGAAAATGGAGAGCAGCTCTCAAGCATATAAAGAGCTGCTTGAAGTGACTACTAAGGCTGGATGAGCTTTTTTCTCCCCAGTGAAAATAAATCTCCCTCGCACTGCAGAAAACTCCCCTTTTTTCCAGAAGTGCATGACAAAATATCACGCTTCTGGGGAAAACCATACATAAGACCTATTTATAACCCCATGATGTTGGATTGGTCAGCAATCGTGGGGAATGAATGGCATGGCTGTTTAGCTATGCCGACGGTGGAGGAGGCGCTTGCGAGCTCTCCATCGATGGCAGGTAATTTAGGGGGGCCGTCTTTGCCATCCAAGCAATGTAAGGCCACCTCGGCATTGGTGGGCAAGGCCAAGTGGGTCTTGCTTGTGGGTCACTACATACAATAGCAGTGTTGCAGGCCTACCAAGCAGACCTGCTGAGTGAGCTCGACATATGTCGGCGTTCAGCCAGTTCCTTCCCCGTTGTGCCAAGTTCACCCGGGCATCCATCAGTGGAGCCCTGGCCAGAGCTAGTGCAAGGGAGGCACAGAAGGCAAGTGTGGCAGCCCGCATCCCCCTGCGGAGAGCCAGGGGAACCGGGTGGCCACAGTCACAGTCACCCCCCCTCCCCAATTCAGAGGGGCCATAGAACATGTACCCCGTTCCCTGAGGGAGGTTTTTACAGCTGTTATTTCCTGGACCGAAAAAAAGATAAGATATGCGGCCAATTTTAGATCTGCATCATCTGAACCGTACTCTTCAGACATACAGATTCAAGACACTGATGCTCAAACTTATCGTTCCACAGATTCAGTTTGAGGACTTTTTTTATGACGATCGATCTAAAATATGCATATTTCCACACAGAAATATTGCCCAGTCACATGAAGTTCCTGAGGTTTGCATTTGGAGGCAACACATACCAATATTGGGTTCTTCCCTTCGGGCTAGCTTTATCCTCTCGCACCTTAACAAAGTGCATGGATGCCATTCTGGCTCCATTGTGACTCCAGGGCATCCGTGTACTGGTTAATTCTAGCATGATCCAGGGAACTGGCGATTCAACATTGAGATGTTGTTCTCGCCCACATGAAGAGCATGAGGCTCAGGTTGAACCTCAAGAAAAGTTTGCTTTCTCCAGTGAAGAGGACAACTTTTGTAAAGTTATAAGGATTCTACTATGATGAGGGCATTTCTATCCCCAACTCGCTTAGGGTCAATCCTATCAACATTGAGTAAGATAAAGCTGGATCTGGGTATCCCCTCCAATCTCTATGATAGATTGTTATGGTTTATGGCAGCAGCAGCCAACATCATACCATTGGGCCTATTGCACACGCGGCGATGCCTACGTGCTCTGAGAATTTGGAGGTGTACCCGGTTTCTAGCCTCAGGTCACACTCTAAAGAAATTATTTCTTCCTCAATTGAGAGGTCACCACGTGTTAGTTGTGAAAGACAACACAGCAGTGGACTCATACATCAACCACCAGGGAGGATTATGTTTGTGCCCCCTGTTCAGACAGGCGCAACTAATTCTTCTCTGGACAAAGGGCATGTTTTTGTCAGTGGGTGCAATGTACATTCTTGGCAACTGGAATGTGGGGGAAGACATCCTGTTGACACAGGGGCTGAGGCCCAGGGATTGGAGGCTCCATCCACAAGTGGTGGATTCCATATGGCAGAGGTTTGCCATAGACCGTCTACGTCTGCTGCTAGTAGCACCTTATTGGCCAGCTCGAATATGGTTCTCAGAGATAAAATCCCTGTTGGACAGCACTCCTTTGGAGATTCCCATCCACTAGGATCTACTGTCTCAAGCAAGAGGGCTGATTTATCACCCTCGGCCGGACCTATGGAAACTGTGGGTCTAGCCCCTGATGGGCACCAGCTCACAGATTCTGGTCTCACAACTGAGGTTGTACAGACCATGTTGAATGCTAGAGCACCATCCACAAGGAAATTCTATGTGCTCGAGTGGTGGCTTTTTGTCTCATGGTGCGAGGAACATCAGCTAGACCCAGTTAACTGCGCAATAGCTACAGTCCTGGAGTTCTTATGGGGATGTTTCTTGGCAGGGATGGCTCCTTCTACAATCAGGGTCTACATGGTCGCATTTCGGCCAGCCACGCCCCTAATGATGGAGCCTCTGTGGGGCAATATCCTCTAACTTTCTTGGATTATGCATGGTGTCAGGTGGCTAAGGCCCATCTGCAGGTCACACATACCTTCCTGGGACCTTTCTGTGGTCCTGGAAGGTCTGTCAGGTGCCCCATTTGAGCCCTTAGAGCCAGACTCCGAGAAGCTTCTGACTCTAAAGGTAGCTCTTCTGCTGGCCCTGGCATCTCTCAAGCAAGTAGGAGATCTACAAGCTCTCTCTGTTGCCCCTTCCTGCCTTGACTTTGCCCCTGGATTAGCCAAGGCCTTCCTATGTCCTAGGCCGGATTATATTCCTAAATGTGCCTACATCTGCTGCCGAGTAGTATTGCAGGCTTTCTGCCCTCCTCTGTTCCTCACACCTGAACAATTGCACCTACTATGTCCAGTAATGGCTCTCTGTACTTACGTTCACTGCGCCAGCCAGTGGCATAAGTTGGAGCAGCTGCTGGTCTGCTTTGGTGGTGACAGTAGAGGTGATACTGTGTAGAAGCATCGTATCATTAATTGGATAGTGGAAGCGATGTCTATTGCTTATGAGGTGCGCAGTCTTCCTATGCCTCCGAGCATGAGGGCTCATTCCACTATGGGTTGTCAACTCCTCAAAGGCTTTGTCCAAAGGGGTACCGATACAGGATGTGTGTGCTGCAACAGGGTGGTCTATGTCACACAATATTACAGCCTGGATATACATTCCACCCCAGGCTCGAGTGTCTTGCAGTGACCCTCAGACTTGGATCTTTTTGTACAGGCCGTACCCTCAGTATGATGGAGTGGGCATTGTCATTCTCACAGCATGGAGCTCACGCAACGTTGAGTTCCATTTTAAAGGGAACGTCTGGTTTACACATGTAACCCTGTTCACTGAGAAGGGAATGAGACATTGCGTAGCTTTGTCATACTGCGGCATGCCTGTGAAATGCGTCTTCGCTTCAGATCATAGAGTCTGATGGCGTGGTTCACAGGTGCCATTTTTATATCACACAACACGCTTAATTGCCACGTCACCTGATCACGGCAGACCTATAAATAAGCATGATGTTACACAAGCTTCAGATGCCGGTCACGCGCGAGGGTGCTTACCACAGCATGGAGCTCATGCAATGTCTCGTTAACTTCTCAGGGAGCAGGGTTACATGCGTCACCCAGACGTTTTCACACTAGATTTAACAGCAAAAAAAACTATTTTCCACTTCTAAAGTTTCAAAAACTTATGAGTATGTTAGGGGTTGCATAGATTAGTTGACTAATACATTCACTAGATGGCACTGTGTAAAGCTGTCAACTATTAAAGGTGTTGGAAAAAATAGCCGTGCAGATGGTAAGGAATCAAGCCAAATTACAGATGACGCCAAATTTGCAGAGTTGACTATAAAAGAGTACATGTTAAAAGTCTTTGTTTACAGTATTTTCTTTTGCTTTAATGGAACAGAATCACTTTGATTGGACAGGACTGCAGACAGGATTTGCTTATTATAAAACCTTTTTTTAATCTTCCAAATAATAATAATAAGAAGCAGAAGAAGTAGAAGATGAAGAAGAAGAAGAAGAAGAAGAAGAAGAAGAAGAAGAAGAAGAAGAAAGTAAAATAAGAATGTAATGTAACCTAAAACAGTACATCCTTGATTTTTGGTGGTGAATTTATACAGTTTAAATGAATTGATTCTGAAGCCAACTGAGCTACATATAAACATGAGATTTTTTTTTCTTTACGGCTCTTATTTCTTGTGGTTTTCTTTCCCAATAATATATCCCCAGAGCTTGTCTTTCATATGTTTTGTTCATGCCTCTAATTCATTATGAAATTAAACTACTCTTATTTGCCAAAGCTTTTACAAGAGCATCACATGTACTGTGCATTGCTGTCAGTACAAGGCAGCAATTGTTTGTTTTTACTCAAGAAAAATCAACAAGATAGATGGACCTTAGACTTATTTTTCTTCTGTTACTAAACATGGTTTCCTGATTAATTTTGGTGTTGTGATAGCTGTGAATGTGTTATTTTAAACATTGGAAATTCACTGTTTTCATTTGAGTAAAGTGGAAAGACATTAAAGACATTACATTTAAGATGTAAATTGATGATTAAAGACACACATCCCAGGTGCTGCTTTCAGCTGACAAAAACTTCAATGTTATTGCAGTGAAACTGTAAAATGTTTGTTTAGATGGCTGAGAGCTCTTCTCCAAATACACAGTAAACTAACTAAAGTCTATAAATCATAAGGATCAAATAATCTACAAGCATATCACACCACAAGTATTATAAACAAAGCTTGAGAGGAAAGTTTTAGTAGTGTTGAGCACTAGATAAAGAAGCATATAAAGATAACCCTCTAAATAGCTATATAGCAGTTAAATACAGGACCTTTATTTCAGTTAGTATCTCTGCTCATGTTCAAATTTCATTGTACTATATTGTCAGCTGTAAATCCATCCATCCATCCATTTTCTATATCACTTATTCTACACAGGATCACAGGAAGTGGAGCCTATCCCACGGAACTTTGGGCACAAGGTGGGGGACACCCTGGGTGTCAACCCATTGCAAGGCACAATCACGCACACGCACACACGCACACACACACACACACACACACACACACACACACACACACACACACATCCATTCACATACTATAGACAATCTGGGGATGCCACTCAGCCTACAACTCGGGTCTTCGGACTGGGGATGGAAACCAGAATACCCGGAGGAAACCCCTGAAGCACAGGTAGAAAAAGTAACTTCTGTGCACACAGATACCACTGTGCCCCCCAAGCTGTAAATCATTAAAGAAAATAATACTAAGTTGCAAAGTAAATAATTTCTTCATTCAATTTCAGTAAGCACTGGAGCCTATCCAGGGAACACTGGGTATGAGGTGGGAATACACCCTAGATAGGATACAATTTCATCACATTATACAAGCATGCATGCACACACACACACACACACACACACACACACACACACACAGGAACAATTTAGTGTAGCCAATAAACCCACTACCATGTTTTGGGAAGGAAACCAAAGAACCTGGAGGAAAGACACATGAGCATGGAGAATATGCAAAACTCTGTA
Organism: Ictalurus furcatus; assembly: GCF_023375685.1. Taxonomy (NCBI): domain Eukaryota; kingdom Metazoa; phylum Chordata; class Actinopteri; order Siluriformes; family Ictaluridae; genus Ictalurus; species Ictalurus furcatus. The sequence goes on from NC_071259.1 coordinate 10,513,962, forward strand.
CAGTCACCTGAGCTCAGAATCGAACTGGAGAGTCTGGCGGTGTTAGGCAGCAGTTCTAACCATTGCAAGACAGTACTGCCTTGGTATGAAACTCATCATATTAGATTTTAAACATGAACATAAACAATGTAGTGTTAACGTTCAAGTTAAAAGGAAGAAATAGAAGAATTGGGAAAAAAAAACAGACTGAAGAAATGAAAAAGTAAGAGGGAAAGGCTGTCAAAATATGGAATATGGTAGGTCTTATTATGTCTGTGTTTGCATTTGTGCATGTGTGTGTTTGTGTGTGTGTGTGTGTGTGTGTGTGTAAAGTGGGGTCCAAAAGTCTGAGAGCACTAGTGAAAATGCTTCTATTTTGCATTATTTTCTAATTTAATGCAAAAATTTTCATTACAGATTATATTATTCACAACAATTTGGGTGAAAAGTAGAATATTTTAAATATTTTTTACATGAATTTCAGCGTTTCTAAGTATTTGGTACATCTCCTTTTTGCTTTAATGACAGTGTGCACTCAGTTGGCCTTATGATTAATTTTAGGACTTTTGAACATTATGATCCATTTTAGATCCATTGGTGTGTCATCTGAACACATGCTTCAGTAAAAGAGATTAGGCACAAAGCAGTTAACATGGTCAATATCATAAATTTGCGAACATTTAAATATTCTAGATATTGAACATTTACTATCTTTGTTTGACATATTTCAATATCCTAAAACCTTCTGTTTCCAGAATTCTGTTTCCAATTTTAAATAATCAAAAAAAGTGGTCTTTGATTTTTGGACCCCACTGTATATGTGGGTCAAGCTGAACATAGCAAAAGACTGGACAATGAGAAGGATAAGGAAAAGTACAAATTTCATTTGTCCTATGAAAATTCCTTCTCCCATCTCAGGATGCCTGTGTGTGACTGTTTATCCAGATGTACAGTATAACCTTCTACATGTCTTGTAAAATCATATATAGTCTCACTTGTGTTCACATAATTCAGCCATTCTGAGGATTTACATCTGACTTAAACAATAATGAGAATAATCGATGGATGGAAAAATGTGCATTTTCTAACAAGCCAGCTACAAAACTGGCCAAAATCCATCCACTCCATGCTTAGTTTACACTACCCATTACACATCAAGTGCTTTATATACTAAACGTCGTTCAGCATCCAGACTAAACGGCACTCTTAAACAAAATGTTCAGACAGAGCTTAAATTCTAAGATGAGCCATCGGAAGGTCAACATGGAATCTCAATGTGTTTATGTGTGTGGTTTGAATTACACAAACTTTACAACATTACAACCGTACAACATTATATTACAACAAACACACCTGAGAATTTTCCAGGATTGCGTGAGTTTCCACCATATAAGTAAAACAAGGAAGACTCATCATGACAGTGAGAGAACCACAAATGGATACACATTATACAGTAAGTATGAATTAGTCTGTGCTAAAGTAAAATGCTAATGGAATGGATAAGGAGCTAAGCATGCATAGTGTGGAGTTAATACTCAAATTGCATACATCAGTATTGGGACGTCAGACGTAATTTCAGAAAAGCTATACAGACTTAACATTTGCAGAACCATGTCTTAGTTACACTACATTATTTAATTGTATTGTCCCTTTAAGGTCTATAAAATGTTTATCATTCAAGCTTCAAGCTTTTCTAGTCAAGAGAACACATTAAATTGACCAAAACCTTGGCATTATTTATTACAAGCGTGATGATAAATATCAGATTTATGAAAGAATGACTTCAAGACCATGTTTGAGTATCTCATGGTTACATTTTACTGTTGGTCCACCATAAAATGCTGCATTCATCACTATTCCTAATTTTTATTTTTATTTTTAATTGAAGGCAATAGCTTGTGTTTAAAGCCAGTGGTCTAGATGTTAAGCCCATCTCAGACACCTCTACTAAAAAAAAAATCTACTCAAGGAAAATCAGCGAATGCCATCTCCATCCTTGCATTATTCACTTAAGTAACTGAACACTACACGCATATGCCTATGATCTGGGAACCTTTGTTCTGTTCTTCTGTTTTTCAATGCCCATATGCTCACTGACAGCCACTGTGTGTCTGATGACTTCATGCCTGTGTGATAACCATCAGGAAGGCTTGGCTTGCAATTCCAAAACAGTCCCATTTTGTTTATTTGCACAGCAGGCATATCGCTGCACCACATCAGAGGTCTCTGACAGCATGGACTATGGGTCTCCACCTTCTTCAAACTGTTACCCTCCTCTACCCAGTGCTCTTCAAAACTCACAAACTCAAGCCTTTTTGCAAGTATGAGGAGGCCAAAGATAGTCCCATAAAGATGATTGTGGGAAAAGCACCATGGAGAGACAGATCTGAGGATAAGAATGGAGAACAAGTGGTATATAATGCTCTATTAAAAAATAAGCATGGATTAGGAGGGACGAGATGAGATGAATCACAAAAAAAGAAGGAGAAAGGGGTTCTGGATGTTTTTCACTCATGGAACTGGGAGAAGACAGAGTGAAGAAAGACAAATCAGAAGGAATGGAAATTTAGGAGATTTCGGTTTAAAAGGTTCCTCCATAATGGTGTAGGAAGGAGGACGAGTGAGAAGAGATGGATCAGAGGAGAAGAATGGAGGAAAATGTGGTTCTGGAGGTTATTCAGTCATGGCGTAGGGTGAATGAGGGGAGAGAAAGATCAATCACAAGGAATAAATGTTGAATATTAAGATTTAGTAGCTTCCTCCATTAGAAAGTGGGAAGAGGAGAAGGAATACAATTCCTTGCTTATGTAGTCCTGGATACTAACATGACCTAATGACAATAGTTACCTTCTAATAACACACAATTTAACACTACCACTTCACATTACCACTTATGACTAGTGCCACTGATTAAACAGATGAGACATCTGTATTGAACATGAAGCAGGGTATAAATGCATACTTCTCTGTTCAATTGCCTTTAAATATTCTGTTTTTGTCATTGACTTTTTTAACAAGACATGCCATCACTTTGCTTTTCAGACCACAGAGTATAAGTTTAAAAAAAAAAAAAAACCCTATGAAAGTATATGAACAGACTTCCCTTACTCTATGAGCTTCCATTAGTTAAACAGTTTACATAAACACTTGTGATTGGATGCAACAAGCTACAACTGCTACATTTTTTTTAATGAAAGTACTGAACTATGGCAAGGTTTTTTTTTTTTCATATTGGCTCATGTTCAGTCATGTCCACATATGTTCATGTCCAGTATGTACGAATAGAAAATGTGGATATAATACACAGATATAAATAATTAGATGAATATGGATACACAATATGAATATAAAAGATATAAAAATATGAAATATATGATAGATATGAAAATGTTTCTGATTGAATACAAAGATTTTGGACTGAATGGGTCTTCAGTATTCTTGAAAGTTCTAAGCAGTATTAGACCTCTGGGTGTTTCCCCACTAGAAAGCATTCTAAACTACATGACTTTTAAGAAACTGGGAACCCTTAGCTATACAAATAACCAATTGAAGAGCCCTTGAAGAAAGATTTTCTAAGCATGTACTATCCCAATTGCCTGATTTTTTTAGTGTTCCCTAACTTGAATGCATTCTTCTAATTGAACTTAAACCTACAAACTATAAAACACCTATTCCCAAGTATTCCCAATCTAAACATTCTCCAAAACTGTGTGCTATGTAAACAAAATGATAATATGCACATGCATATGTTACTTAACTTTTGAAGCCTGTTAATACTGTAATTAAAGCTTAAAAATGTGGATGTTATTTATGTGATTTTGATTATTGCAGAAAAAGACAAGCGGGACATTCCTTGAAACTGTTTGTGGCACAGAGTCAAAAAGCAATAAGATATAATTTTCCTGGAATGATATGTGTGCATATAAAAGAAAACATTCTCGTAAATTTCAGCGCTCTGAAAGATTGCCCCGGCATGTTCCCTGGAACAATGAGGAGTCTGCTCTATCAATAGGGGGGATGAGGACTAAAGGATGGATCTATAAATTACAATCGTTTATTTCCCTCTCTCATTCTCTATTCTCTTTCTTCTCTTACTAAGAACAAAGCATTGACAGTTTTTGCTCAGGAGCCTGTGTACACAGGTGGGATCATTCACGTTTTATTGTTGATGTTAACACTTTAAATATAGGTTACATTGGTCATATTACAATAGTTACAGTACAGATATAAAATTTTACAATTTTCAATAAAAAATAATTATAAACTATTTTTGCATATAAACACATACAGTAAACAGAGAAATAGCTGGTTATCTGTAAGGAATAACACACACCAGACCATGCATTTACAGGAAAATAATGGTAAATGGCACACTTATATAGCACTTTTATCCAAAGCACTTTACACTGTGTCTCATTCACCCATACATGGTAGCAGAGCTGCCATGCAAGGCACTAGCTTGCCATCGGGAGCAACTTGGGGTTCAGTGTCTTGCCCAAGGACATTTCGGCATGTGGAGTCATGCGGGCCGGGACTCAAACCGCCAACCCTACGATTCGTGGACAACCCGTTCTACCAATTGAGCCATATTCCATTCCAGGCCCAACACAAAGTGGAGTCAATATTATTGAACTGGATTATTTTCTATTTATTATTTTCCTATAATAGCACATCCCAACGTATCTTATTCAAGCAATTACATTTTTTTAATTATTAATGAATTACATAGCATTCATTTGTAACCATTTATAGTTACATTTAATATTAGGGAACGACTGCAAGAAAAGTTAGCTTCTGTTTTCACTTACATTATAGCAGGTATAAGCAGTCGTTGCCTCTTTTTTTTATCTCTTTTGAAGTCAGAAATTGTAGCTTGTAATGTTACAGAGACACCTGAATGCTCCAACATCTAATGGAAAACTTCTTTACCATTATATAGCACCAACACTGTTACATAACAGAAAATGTCACAATATCTGTTGTTCTTTGTTAAATAAGAAAAAAAAATATATGCAGAATATATACATGTATTTTTAGCCTTAGGTTATGTTGAGCATTAGAATGAGTGCAATTAGTATAAATCATTTAGGTTAGAGCCAGATCTACTATCAGAGGTGCTGTTAAAGAAAATTGAACCACGCTTTCTGACTTGAGAATTCAACAACTTTGTGCAATAAATAGTTGTAACAGTGGCAATTATGGATATAAGATGAATGTTTTGTGGTCACATTTGTGGTATCTTACATTGCCAATTTTGTGTATTATCTACTACTATATTTTAGTAGATAATACACACAATATATATATATATATATATATATATATATATATATATATATATATATATACATACACACACACACACACACACACACACACACATACCCTTAGTAAATATGAGCAAAGAAGGCTGTGAAAAATTGTCTTTATTGTTTAACCTTTTGATATTTTGTTAAAATAATTCACAAAATATCCTGCTCCCATGGATATCAGACAATTACAAACACAACACAGGCTTATCAAAAGATATATTTTTGTTAAATATAGGTGTGCAACAATGATCACCCCTATGATTTATGAAGTATATTCCCATTGAACCATGACTGCCTGTTTCACAGGAGTATAAATCTAATAATAATAATTGTAAACTTTATTTTATAAAGTGCCTATAAAAGCAGCTTCTCAAAGCGCTATACACAAAATAAGCAGTACACAGAAATAAATACTACTACTACTACTACTACTACTAATAATAATAATAATAATAATAGATAAAAAAAAATAAAATTAATAATAATAATAATAATAATAATAATAATATCTGCAAACATCTAATATATCAAATATAAGTAAACATCAGCAAGCAAATGCTAGTTTAAAAAAGTATGTCTTGAGTTGAGCTTTAAATATGTCAAAGGTCTGAGCTTCCCTAAGTTTGAGAGGAAGAGAGTTCCAAAGGGTAGGAGCATAGACAGAAAAAGCCCTGTCACCCATAGTTCTAAGAAGGTTTGTGTAACAGTTAACAAATTAGACTGTGAGGAGCGCAGTGTGTGATTTTGGGTGTAAGGGATTAACAAAGCAGATAAGTACTGAGGAGACAAGCCATGTAATGCATTGTATGTCAGCATCATAATTTTAAAATCGACAGGGAACCTGACCGGGAGCCAGTGCAAGGACTCAAAAACAGGAGTAACATGATTGCATGTCCTGGTCCCAGTCAGGATCCTGGCGGCAGAGTTTTGTACATATTGGAGCATATTGAGTGTGAATTTAGAAACTCTGGCTAAAAGGGCATTACAATAATCTATTCGAGTGACAATGAATGAGTTTATCAGCTTTTCAGCTACAGAGAAGTTTAGCATAGGGTGCAGTCTTGCTATATTTCTGAGGTGAAAAAAGGATGCTTTAACAGTGCTCTGTACAAAAGAATCAAATGTAAGACTGATATAAAAAATGACTCCAAGGGTCCTCATTTTATTTTGAGTCTCTAGAACAGAGCCATCAACAAACAGATACAATGGACCAGCTTTGAGAATTTGATGACAGGAACCTATAAGCATAACTTCAGTTTTACCACTATTCAGGCACAGAAAATTATTATTCATCCATGTTATTATCTCAGAAATACAGTCAGAAATAAAACAAACATCAAGGTTTTCACCAGATTTTGAGAGAATATAGATTTGGGTATCGTCAGCATAAAAGTGATAATGAAGGCCGAGCAATCACAGCAGATGCCCAAGTGGAGATAAATAAATATTTAAAAGTAAAGGGCCTAAAACTGAGCCCTAAGGAACACTAGTGAGCACAGAGCTAGTGTGAGACCTGTGACTCCCCATAAAAATAAACTGGGAACAGTCAGTAAAAAATTTCCTTGATTGTTTACAATAGTCTGAGAGAAATAAGACGATCTTTCTGTCTCAATTAATGCTCTGTAATCACCCAGAAGATCCTTCCATGCTTGATAGTAGACATTCAAGACAGTAAGGAATTATTTACGCTCCATTTTCTGACAAGCAGCCTTTCTAGTGCACAGATTGTCATTATACCAAGGGGCGGAGTGGGCGAATGTAACCTTACGTGACCTTAGGGGAGCAAAAGAGTCAAGATTAGTAGCAAGAGCAGAATTTAACTGTAGCACTTTCTCCTCCAGCCATGGAGGATGCAGATTGCTTAAGGTGGAAACAACAGAATTGGAAAAAACTGTCTGATCAATAGACTTCCACTTCCAGAAATTTATGGTAGGCTCACTTGGATGATACAGTTCCAGATTAAAGAAGACAGCTGAATGATCCGACAGTCCGATGTCAACAGATGAAAACTGCGATACAAACGAGCCATTTGCAGTCACAAGATTAAGGGTGTGGCCTTTGTTTTGAGTCAGGTCTGTTACAAACTGTGAGAAGTTAAAACAATCAAGTAGCGACAAAAATTCCTTAGCCGTCACAGAGGCACTCCGGTCCACACGAATGTTAAAGTCTCCCAAAATTAGAATTCTGTGGAACTTCATACTCATCACTGACAGTTGAAGTCAGCAAACTCTGATATAAAAGCTGCATGTGTCTTAACCTTAGGTGGTTTATAGTCTGTAGCAATGATAGTAGATATAGGAGCAGCAATATTCAAGACCAGGCATTCAAATAATGAAAACTGGGGAACGGACACAGAACTTATGTTGTACATCAGGTTTTAAACCACAATAATGCCTCACAATAATGCCTCATATCTGCCTCTGGCAGATAACCTCAGGAGATCTAATACTCCAAAGTCTGCTGGAGTGATCTGGTTAAACAGGAGCCCATAATTTACTTTATGCCAGGTTTCAGTTAAAAACAACAAATCCAGCTTTTTATCTGTAAGAAAATCTGATAAAAGCAGTGCCTTGTTATTCACAGAGGGGGCATTGAATAATGCAGCATAAGCCAGACTCCGAAGCGGAGACGACAGTGGTTTTATCTCCACACAGGGAACCAATATTAAATTACTGTGATCAACACCAGTTTAAAACAGTCTGTTGGTCTTACGTTGATAGGTAAGGATGAAGATGCTAGTAGAGGATGAGACAGCAAAACTGTGCCTCAAACCCCGCTGGATATATAGTTTAGGACATAGCAAGCCAGCTTTAGCTAGGCAATAAGAGCTCTGTTTTAAATTCAGAAGCTGGTGTGAAGTGTACCTTATGGGCATGGTCATTGAGTGCACACTCACAGCTGGGCTAAGGCATTGAAATGAGGTAACACATAGGCCAAATTCCCTTAGTCATTCACAACAATGGGTTAGACCAAGGAATATAGCTGTGATGAGTGGCAAAAGGTTGTTGAGCTTCAGAAAATGGGAAGTGGCTATAAGAAAATAGCAAAAACATTGAAAATGACCATTTCCACAAGCAGGGTAATAATTAAGAAGGTCCCGTGAACTGGAAATGTTATGATAAATGTTATGATGTAATGTTATATCAAATTGGAATTGGACGTGTGTCTATATTGTCTCAACGTACTGTGAAGATTGTTCGAGTGGCCAAAAAATCTCCAAGGATCACAGCTGGAGAAGTGCAGAAGTTAGTTGCATCTTGGGGTCAGAAAGTCTCCAAAACTACAGTCACCTACATCACCACAAGTTGTTTGGAAGGGTTTCAAGAAAAAAGCCTCTACTCTCATGCAAAAACAAAATCAAGTGTCTTCAGTTTGCCAGACACTACTGGAAATTCAAATGGGATTGGGTTCTATGGTCAGATGAAACCAAAATAGAGCTTTTAGGCAATAAACAGCAGAGGTGGTTTTGGCACACACAGTGCTGCATTACATTACAGCATCGGGCAGACGTCCTGATCCAGATCAACTTACAATTATCTCATTCATACAACTGAGCAGTTGAGGATTAAGGACCTTGCTCAAGGGCCCAAGAGTGGCAACTTGGCAGTGCTAGGATTTGAACTCACAGCCTTCTGATCAGGAATCCAATGTCTTAACTGCTGAGCTACCACTTCACTTCCACTTGCCATATGGAAAAGAGTGGTAGCCATATGGAAAAGTACCTCATGCCCACGGTTAAATATGGTGGTGGCTCTATAATGTTTTGGGGCTGTTTTTCTGCCAGAGGACCTGGACATATTTTCTTAGGATACATGGCATCATGGACTCTATCAAATATTAACAGATATTAAATGAAAACCTTCCACCAGGACAGTGATCCAAAACATACATCAAAATCAACACAAAAATGGTTTACTAACCACAAAATCAAGGTTTAAAACATTGTCTGCTGTGGTATATTCAGAGTGTGTAAGTGCTCTTCTGGGAGCATCGTGGACATTTTGACAGCCTGTATCTCATTACAAACTGGATTGATTAAGTATATGTCCATTCCTCTAAACCAAGTAGCTATACCCAACTCAATCAAAGTGTGAAATTAATTGCTGTGTTTGTTAAACTGACTCGTTACACAACATGATTGTTGCAGTCAGACAATCAAGAGACAGTTAGAAAATAGCCCAAATAGAATCAGTTCCACATAATTTTAGTAAAACATATTTGTAGAAGTATCAGAGTATATTGCTGGCAGAAAAACTAAATTTTGGTAAATAATTTTAAAAAATATATATTTTTTTCTATATTTCTGGATTATTTATTTATTGTTTTCCGAAATTTGGCCACAGCGACATTTTATATATTTTCCCATACTAGCAGACATTTCTTTAAATGACCAATATGTTATGCAGCCATGTTTCTTTGACCTGTTTCAGCTTTCAGTTTCAGATTACTGCTTTCTGATTAAATACAGTTTGTAAATGTTAACTAGTAAAGGCTCCAACCTGGCATGTGTTTTGTGCTTAATAGAAACATAATTAACCATAGTGGCTTAGTTACATCAGTTACTGTCCTAACATTTATTCCATGTCCTTTCACCACGTGGACACTGACCTCTTTCTCCAAGAGCTGTGTCTGCAAGGAAGCAATCTTGTCCTTCAGCTCCTTGTTCTCCTTCTTACAGACTTCTATTTCCCCCTGCTTCTCCCACTCCTCTTTCACTCTCTTCTCCTTGAGCTGCTCTATCACCCTCTCCTGTGAGAGAGAGAGAGAGAGAGCGAGCGAGCGAGCGAGCGAGCGAGCGAGCAGGGGAAAAAAGAGAGAGAGAAAAAGAAAGTATAAACAATGTGTAAGATTGTGTAATTCCAAATACAATGCTTCTGTTCACTCACTCAGGTGTGTCTTACATTGCCTTCAGCTATTTTCTGTGGCAGTGCAGAAACTAATAAATGTCTATAATAAATATCACCCAGGTGCAATAAGACACTGCCCAAAAGTGTGCTGCAAATATGCAGGTGAGAGTTACATGACTGAGCAAATATAGGTATTAACTAAGAATTAAGATGCTTATTTTACAGTCAGCCTATGGGTGCAAACCTATGAATACTGAATAATGAAGAAGCAGAACCAGACAAAAAAAAGCAAACCTTATAGACACTCTACAATTCATGTGTGCATTTTTTATACACATTATTATTAGTATTATATGCATTATCAGGTGAATGAACAGAAATGATATTTTTTTTTAAATAAAGAAATAGTGCTTTGTTAGGCTGTGGGACAGTTGAATTTCAATTAAATTTTATTTGTATAGCGCTTTTTACAATGAACATTATCTCAAAGCAGCTTTACAAAAATATATAAACACATGGTACAGATTTTAAGTGTGTGAATTAATCCCAATTGAGCAAGCCGGTGGAGACGGTGGCAAGGAAAAACTCCCTAAGATGAAATGAGGAAGAAACCTTGAGAGGAACCAGACTCAGAAGGGAACCCATCCTCATCTGGGTAACAATGGATAGTGTGAAAGTAAAAGAAAGTTCATTATGGTTTTTACATAAAGTCTTTGTTGAACTAGTCCACTGTTCACCAAAGGAGACCTGAGTGCAAAACTGCATATGGTAATTGCAGTCTCAAGGCCATAGCAGCAACCGTAGTCCCAGCAACCACAGTGGGAATGTCCATGTGGAATTAAGGTCCAAAACTCTTTCATGGTACTTCAAGCGGTACCATCCTAAGCAATCTCCAGGCTGTAGCCTCCAGCTGATGAGCGCTCCATCCAGAGGTAGGGCATCTGAACGGATCAGGCAAGTCTGGAGTGCAGAAAGGGTCAGGATCGCTGGCATCTCCATAAAATCATGTGTGGTTCAACAGAAGGAGAGAGGGAGAGTGGTAAAGAGAGGGAGAGATTGTTAGGTAAGACTGTGTACTTTGCGTAAAAGAAAGTCTACTAATGGTAAACTTGAGTAAACAAATACGTTTTCAGCCTAGACTTAAACACTGACACTGGCCTGTTACTATCAGGACAAATGTCTAAAGATTATAACTGTTGTTTAACATTTCCTAGAATTGTGACTGGTGTGATGCTGAGTCTCTAAATGTATCTAAAGGTAAAGGCATCTAGAATGATGCTGCCTCAGAGCTACTCTATGTGGTCAAAATTATGTGGATACCTGACCAGTTATACATTATGTGCTTGTTAAACATCCCTTTCTAAAACCATGGACATTAATTTGGAGTTGGACCCTCCTTTGCTGCTATAACAGGTAGTTTCTTGTGGGAAGGCTTTCCACAAGATTTTGGAACATGGCTTTGGGTATTTGTGCTCATTCAGTCACAAGAGCATTAGTGAGATTGGGCAATGATTTTTGGTGAGAAGGCCTGGCAGGCAGGCAGCATTCCAATTCATCCCAAAAGTGTTCAGTGGTGTTAAGGTCACGGCTCTGTGACATTGAGTTCTTCCACACCATACCTGGCCAACTATGTGTTTATAGAGATTGCTTTGTGCACACGGGCATTGTCATGCTGTAACAGGTTTTGGCTAGACCCCTTAGTTCCAGTGAAGGAAAATTATAATGCTACAGCATACAAACACATTCTAGACAATTGTTTGCTTCCAACTTTGTAACAAAAGTTTGAAGAAGGCCCACATATAGGTGTCACAGTCAGGTGTCCACATACTTTTGGCTATATAGTGTATCTCCAACATCGCTGATTCTGAATGTATTAGATACTGAAAAATTAGGGTTAGGGTTAGGTAACCCTCCTGGATGTAAGTAAAGCTTTCTCGAAGGGCTTAATGCATCTATATGACTTTTTTTGTTTTTGTTTTTGTTTGTGACCATAGTAGCCAAAGGCTGTGCTGGATTTTGCTGGTAGGTGCTGAATATTGCTGGTAGGGAGAACACAACCTTGGTGGGAACAGTGGTATCATAAATAAGCCCTACTACCACAGTGAATATGCATGATCAGCTAATGGGAAAAATTCTCCCTTACCACATCCTGTGATTACACTTGCCCTTTCCACAAGTGGAGGTACAGTGCATCCGGAAAGTATTCACAGAGCTTCACTTTTTCCACATTTTGTTATGTTAAAGCCTTATTCCAAAATGTATTAAATTCATTATTTTCCTCAAAATTCAACAAACAATACCCCATAATAACAATGTGAAAGAAGTTTGTTTGAAATCTTTGCAAATTTATTAAAAATAAAAAACAAAAAAAGCACATGTACATAAGTATTCACAGCCTTTGCCATGACACTGAAAATTGAGCTCAGCTGCATCCTGTTTCCACTGATCATACTTGAGATGTTTCTACAACTTGACTGGAGTCCACCTGTGGTAAATTCAGTTGATTAGACATGATTTGGAAAGGCACACACCTGTCTATATAAGGTCCCATGTCAGAGCACAAACCAAGCCAAGAAGTCCAAGGAATTGTCTGTAGACCTCCGAGACAGGATTGTATTGAGGCACAGATCTGGGGAAGGGAACGGAAACATTTCTGCAGCTTTGAAGGTCCCAATGCGCATGGTGGCCTCCATCATCTGTAAATGGAAGAAGTTTGGAACTAGCAGGACTCTTCCTAGAGCTGGACTCCTGGCCAAACTGAGCGATCGGGGGAGAAGGGCCTTGGTCAGGGAGGTGACCAAAAACCCGATGGTCACTCTGACAGAGCTCCAGCGTGTCTCTGTGGAGAGAGGAAAACCTTCCAGAAGAACAACCATCTCTGCAGCACTCCACCAATCAGGCCTGTATGGTAGAGTGGCCAGACGGAAGCCACTCCTCAGTAAAAGGCACATGACAGCCCGCCTGGAGTTTGCCAAAAGGCACCTGAAGGACTCTCAGACCATGAGAAACAAAATTCTCTGGTCTGATGGCTTGAATAGCAAGCATCATGTCTGGAGGAAGGCACCAGTCATTACCTGGCCAATACCATCCCTACAGTGAAGCATGGTGGTGGCAGCATCATGCTGTGGGGATGTTTTTCAGCGACAGGAACTGGGAGACTAGTCAGGATCGAGGGAAAGATGAATGCAGCAATGTACAGAGAGTTCCTTGATGAAAACCTGCTCCAGAGCGCTCTGGACCTCAGACTGGGGTGAAGGTTCATCTTCCAACAGGACAACAACCCTAAGCACACAGCCAAGATAACAAAGGAGTGGCTACAGGACAACTCTGTGAATGTCCTTGAGTGGCCCAGCCAGAGCCCAGACTTGAACCCGACTGAACATCTCTGGAGAGATCTGAAAATGGCAGTGCACAGACACTGCCCATCCAACCTGATGGAGCTTTAGATGTCCTGCAAAGAAGAATGGGAGAAACTGCCCAAAAATAGGTGTGCCAAGTTTATAGCATCATACTCAAAAAGTCTTGAGGCTGTAATTGGTGCCAAAGGTGCTTCAACAAAGTATTGAGCAAAGGCTGTGAATACTTATGCTCATGTGCTTTTTTTGTTTTTTATTTTTAATAAATTTGCAAAGATAAAAAAAAAAAACTTTTCATGTTGTCATTATGAGGTATTGTTTGTAGAATTTTGAGGAAAATAATGAATTTAATTCATTTTGGAATAAGGCTGTAACATAATAAAATGTGGAAAAAGTGAAGCGCTGTGAATACTTTCTGGATGCACTGTACATGCCAGGTGTTACCTCTTTAAATGTATTCCATAAGGCATTCTATTTGCTCTCATCGAATAGCTAAGAGGGTGGCCATGGACTGCTTCCTGCAAACACACCTGACAAGTCTAAGAAGACAGTGGGGAGCCAATCCAAAATAGGGCATTACAGTATGATGAGTACACCAAGATGTTTGGAGACAGCCTCAGAGACTCCACTGAAAAAGTACTGCAGCAAGATAAGGCTATAACCCATGATCCAAGGCTTCATTCCATAACTGGAGGAACGCCCTGGGTGCCTGCATGCTGCTCAGTGGTAAAATGGAAACAGACCTGTTGTAAACAGTCACAGTGAAGAAGAATCCATTCATACATTAGGCCTATCTGGCCACTCATCTAGACAGATCCAGTGGGGCCAATGCATACACACAATTGTAGATTACATCACATAGGCTGGTGTTCAGCCTGTTTAGGCTCATTCACACTTACCACCCTCAAACTGTAGGATCAGCATATGGATGTTTATAACTAACCTGTAATAAACCAGTGTGATCCATTAAAGCTGTGAGTAGCGATGAATGGGCCCTAGCACCCTGGTGCACTTTGGGGCTGCTCTGCCAGGGGAACACCATAAAAAAATGGTACTTTTTAGCACTTATATGTTGTTAGGAGTGTATCAAGATGTAAAACATGTCAGTTCATGTTGCCAGCAGGTGGCACTATGACTATAACTGAACGTTGGCATGTAGATAGCCTCAGGCCTGGATTCGTATCAAATATGTTAATTATGGTGGCACTATGACTATAACTAAATATTGGCACATATATGTAATCAGGCAAGGAGCGAAAACTCAAAAGCTTCACAATTTAGCATCGTCAAGGCCTTTAGGTGAGACTGACTGAATATCATGTCGATCCGATGAAATCTCTAGGTGGAGTTTGTTAAAGTATGAGGCCTGGAAATGGCTAAATCTGAGCAAGAATTGCAGAGAAATATCAAAATGGCTGACTTCCTGTTGGGTTCAGGATAAGGCTCTAAGAGAGTTTTTTTTTATATGTTTTAACATGTTACATATGCCTAGCGATTTTGTTATGTGTAGGTGAAACGTAGTGTGGGTTTTTTTCATGGAAATTCTGTAGATGGCGCTATTGAACCATTTTGCTACACTTAATTCTAAAACCTGTATTAGATGTAAATTTTTGTCAATTGTGTGTCAATTGTACAAAGTTTCATGAGTTTTGGAGCATGTTTAGGCCTCAAAAATGTGATTCGTTTCATATCGAATTTGTCTGTTTACCATGGATGGCATGTTTCAACGAAAACTCAAAAGCTTCACAATTTAGCATCGCCAAGGTGTTTAGATTACACTGACCGAATATGATGTTGATCGGATGAAATCTCTAGGAGGAGTCCGTTAAAATATGTGGATTGGAAATGGGTGTTGCCAGAAGGTGGCACTATAACTACAACTGATTATTGGCATGTAGAAGTAACATGTGAAGTTTGGAGCAGATTAGACATTGTATGTTTGAGCTATAACAACTTCCTTTTTCACAGCAAAACCTCTACGTTTGTGAGACCGCCACGCCCATGCCGTGCAGCGAAAACTCAAAAGCTTCACAATTTAGTATCGGCAATGCCTTTAGATGAGACTGACCAAATATGATGCCGATCTTATGAAATCTCTAGGAGGATTGGAAATTGCAAAAACGGAGCAAAAATTTAAGTTAAAAATTTAAGTATGTTTCAAAATGGTTGACTTCCTGTTGAGTTTAGGGCATAGGTTCAAGAGATGTGTTTGTACGTATTGGCATGTTACACACCGAATTTCGTACATGTAGGTGAAATGTAGCATGAGGCGCACATCGTTGAAATTTTGTAGGTGGCGCTATCGAGCCACACTCAATTCTGGAGCCCCTATCAGATGTAAATTTTCTCCAGTTCTGACGCGTCTGCAGAGTTTCGTGAGTTTTCGGATATGTTTAGGCCCTCTAAAATTCGATCCATTTGAGAACAGAAGAAGAAGAAGAAGGAGAATTATAGCTGCAAGCAGCGATGAACAGGCCATCGCACCTGGATGCATGCTGGGGCTGCTCTGCCAGGGGAATGCCATTACATTTTTTTAGCACTTTACAATAACAATAGGGCTTTTGCACCTCCGCTGCATGCCGAGGCCTGCACCTCTGGTGCTCAGGCCCTAATAATAATAATTATAGCTGCAAGCAGCGATGATGGGCCTAAGCAGTGTGGTGCCATCGCCACCCGGTGGGTGCATGAAAACAATGCATAGTGAAGCGAGTGCTGTAGAGTAAAACACCCAAATATACAAAGAAAAGAATATTAAAGTTTGATGCGTTACCGCAGCAATACTATATTGAAATATCAAGACTCCTTTCACAATTTTATATCAGCTGTGTCTTGACTAAGTTTGAAGCGATTCGGCTAAATATAAGTAGACTATTTATGTTTGAATTGATAACTAATCATGTTTAATTGACACACTTCTGCTGCCAGTTGGTGGCGCTATGATTGTGACTCAGAGTAGTCACAGCCATGTGATCAGCTAAATCACTCATTGCATGCAGTACATATGAAACTTCCTGTTTCCCTTTTTTTGCCATAAATGTATTGCCTCACTATGGTGAAACTGTTCAAGATATCAAAAAAAGAGCCTGCAATTTTCGGAAAATCCACATTAAATCCAAAATCGGCAGAGCTAATGACTGTCACTTGGAAAGTTGTCCGGCTTGATGAGAGCAATATATCTATCGAGTTTAGTGACTGTAGGTAAACCTGACCCCACCGCTTTAGACAAAAGGGGGCACTGCAGAGCCCCTCCTCCACACCCATGTCTTAGCATTTGTCTACACCTGACAGCTGACAACTCTGACGTGTGTCAGAACCTCAAAACACCAGAAAAGTGTATTTAAATTTGATATGTTACCATGGCAACACTATTTAAGATAATAATTTTAGATCAGCCATGTCTTCAAATTTTTCTGATCAAGTTTGAAGTGATTTGGTTAAATATGAGAAGACTATTTAAAAGTCTGTTTTAAGTGACACACTTCTGCTGCCAGTTCTAAATCACTCATTGCATGCAGAAGATATGATACACTACCTGTTTCCCTTTTCTTGCCATGAATTCATTTCAACACCATAGTCAAACTGTTCGAGATATCAAAAGTCCGCTCGCAATTTAGCATCCTGAATGTTTTGACTTGATGGTGACCGAGTTTGATGGCGATTGGATGAATTCCCTAGGAGGAGTATATCAAATTCCAGAGCGTGTGTTTTTTAAACAACCCTAAGTAGCTGACTTCCTGTTGGGCAGAGCTAATGACATACATTGTAGAAGTTGTTCAGCCCAATGAAATCTATATGTCTACTGAGTTTCATGCATATAGGTGCTAGTATGTATCCAAGATTTCAGATTGCATTCAAGAGGGCACTGTAGAAACCCTGCGACACCCATGTACCAGCTTTGGTCTGGACCTAATGGCCACGGATTCAGACCTTTGTGTAAATTTTCAAGTTTTTGAGCATGGGCCCCAAACGCCCCTGAAACCTTGAAGAAAAATAATAAGTATATAATAAGAAGAATCCTAAGGAAAAGAATAAGGCCTTCATCATTTCAGAGCTTGGGCCCTAATAATAATAATAAATATAGTTGTAAGGAGCAATTAAGGGGCCAAGTACTAAAGAGGCTAAACGAGGAGCTAAACAAGCATGGCATGGAGCATCAAAACCAACTGTAAAAAAGGCAATTTTAGACATTTGTATATGATTTTAGGTAAAATGGTTGAACATTCATAAATACAATAAATTGTTATATGATTTAATTGCTTATCATATTTGACCAATAGGTGGCTCTGTGACCAAATTGATGTGATGTGGTCAGTATGGGGTCACAGTGACACACACAAAGTTTGATGTCAATATGCCAAAGCCTTGCAGAGCTTCTGAATAGTTTTGGCATCATGCCATCAAAGTTGTTGATGCGTTAATCAATTACAGTTTAGTATATGAACACAAAATCCATAACTTTTTGCTGGCATGGTCTGATGATGATCTTAATCGAATTTGGTGAAAATCGAGGCAATAGAAAGAGCTCAAAAAAGAAGGTTTTCAACGAAATTCAAAATGGCAGACAGAAAGTTCGATTGACCATGGCATAATTGGTGTAAGTTTTCTCGGCATGACTCAGAATCTATCAAGTCCAGTGTCATTACAATAGGCAAAAGTATTCAAAAGATATTAGCATTTTTTATATCATTTTGTATACATTATTTTATAATTATAATTTTGTTCATCATAACCCTCATGTTATGATGCAAATGACAGGTAGTAGGTTTGGTCTGAATACGCGAATGCACAATGGAGATATAGCCTCACGTCCATTTTGGTGTGCTCAATGTCGGATTCGTTTGCACTTTGTTCGAGAACAGTTTGTTCTATCAAAAAGCTTTTGAAGAAGCTTGGAAAAGCTTTTTGCCAGCATCGTGTGAAGATAATGTCTTTCAAATTTCATGAAAATCGTAAAAATGGTCTAGATGGAGTTTGAAAAAGTAGGTTTTTAAAGAAAATCAAAATGGTGGATAGGAAGTTTGGCCAACTATGGTAAAATTGGTATCTATGTTCTCAGCATGAGCCAAGGAATGTAATAAGACCAGTTTCATTCTGATAAGCAAAATTAACCAAACGCAATTAGCATTTTTTGAAATTGAATTCTAATTTTTGACCAGAAAGTGGTGCTGCCCCAGAATTTTTCGAGTACCTTCAGTGTCACGATTCAAAGTTGGAGACAGAGCAAACGCAGAATTTCAAACATTTAATAGATAACCCAAACTACAAAAGACACGAAGACAACAAGGCAAAATACTGTGGCTAAGGCTAAACATAAACTAAGAAACAAAACTGGGTAACAGGGACAAAGGTAAAGTTAGACAAACATAAGACAAGGAAGCAGTGCAACAGTGGCTATATATAGGAGTGCTCGTTAAACAGAAACGTGATACAGATGCAGGTGGTCATGTGACATTGATGTAGTACGGTGCAGTGATTGCTGGGAAATGAAGTCCAGAGTTCCTTCCTTGATACATGACATTCAGGGCATACTGCCAAAGACACATACCAAGTTTCGTAACAATATGCTAAGGCTTTCGTAAAATATAGCATTTTATGACAAAATTCAAACTGGCCGACACCCAAAATGGCCAATATGGGAAAACTGGATATCGTTCGACTCAACATGCTACGCCGAATCTAAAGAGAACAGGTTTGTGATTTTTGACCAAACTATTCAGAAGTTATAAGCAAAAATGTCCATTTGTCATATCTCCTGACCACTAAGTGGCACTGTGCCAAAACACTGCATGTAGCCTCAGGTCATGCTTCTGAAGACATGTACCAAGACTCGTCTCAATACGCTAAAGCATTGCAGAGATATAGGCTCATATCCAATTTTGCCCGTTTTTCGAGAACGGTTAGGTTTATCAAAAAGTTTTTAATAACTATTTGCCAGCATGGTCTGAAGATGATCTGAGCCAATTTTGGTGAAAATCGGAAGAACAGTCTAAGACGTGTTAAAAAAATGTGGAAAAATTTTCAAAATGGAAAATGCAGTCATATGATATAATCGAATCGGCCTGAGCCACTGAATCAGAAGAAAAAGAATTTAGTTTCTAGAACTCACGGTTCAAAAGTTATTAACATAAACGTGAGTGCAATTTTGGACCATTGGGGCGCTAGAGAGATTGAATTAGAGACTCCAAAATTGTTGCTGTTATTGTTCAGACTCTCCTTTATCAGTGTAACAAATTTCACAATATTTTACCATACAGTTCTATGGGCTGCCATAGACTTCCAGAGCGGAAGAATAATAATAAGGAGAAGAAGAAAAAGAAGAAAACTAACGATTACAATCAGTGTCTATGGACCTTTGGTGCTTGGCCCCTAATAATGAGAGCTCCCCCTGTCACAAGGGGACAAAGGGCCCTCACACTGGCAAGCAAGTGGAACCGGGTTAAACCTTACAACAGGGCAGAGGTGGAGACATGACATGAATGGTGTGAGGGCAAATTGTAATGCTGAAGATTGACATCAGGCCCTGGTGAAGAAGAAACTGGTGCCTTAGTTTCACGGTAAGCTTTTGACTTAAATGGCTATTGTAGAGTTAACACTATGGTTTTGCTCATAGATTTGTTATTTTATTAGTAAAGCTAGGGAAATTAAATATTTTGGCAGACAAGACTGCATTACAGAAATGTATTAATGGCATCAGAGCTTTGCCAGTAACTTATTTTGACCTGATACATCCTAACAAACAAGCTGAACGCTCATGAATACACATGACTTTTTATTGGTGTGCATGACAGTAAAAGTTGTGCGCACCCAAAAATGCACAAAGAGACACACCCATGGTCACACAATAGCTGATCTTAGGGCCAACTAAATGGAATACTTGAGATATATTTTTATTGGTGAACTTTATATCACATTAAATTAAATGTCAACCATTTTTTTTAACTACTGTATACTCTAGTAATGTGAATCTGTGTGACCAGGAGTAACTTTTGTAACTCCAAGTTACTACAAAGTGCAGTGCACCTAGTTTTTCCATATAGGTGGGGCTTTAACTAAAAGCACAAAATCCTCATCACACATCATCCTGACAGCACACACAAAGATCCAAGCAAAGCTTTGTGTTTGCCATTACCAAAGGAATCCACTGTAACAACCTTGATTTACAGATCAACTATCCCTTTAATTACATATTCACTATTCTCTCTACTTTTTTGTTAAATAAATGTCCAACAAATCTGCTAAAGACCAATGTTTGCATGCATTACACTCCTTTTAAAATAGACACCACCATCATTATATTCCATGCTATCCAAATGAGCATGATCAACAATGTCTATTCAGTAAACAATTTAATCTAAGACTCTTCCTTCAAAACAGCACAAAGTTTTACACAGTTACAGTTTGCCAAACTGCTAAATTAACACCATATTGAGCATCCATGCAGGAAAATTTGACACATCACACATATTGTGTCTACACATTGATGTAGGCAAATTCAAGGTAAATCAAACAAACCTCATACTAGTATATCAAAGTGCAGTGCACCTACTTTTCCATAAAGGTGCACTAAAACTAAAAGCCCAAAAGTCAAATGGATGTAATCAGGACTTGCTATTGAGTAACTGCTTGAAGTTTGAAGCCCATCATTCAAACCAGCACAGAATTATTCACCCTAACCCTAACTCTATTTAGCATGGCATCATTTATGGCAATGACAACACCTTAATCACACATCCCTATTCAAATTAATCTTCCACCTTAATTTTCTAGGTTTATGTGACTATTTTTCAAGCAAATCAGACAAACCCTCTTGTAAATCAACATGAATCCATATGGTAAACCCATATAAACGCTTTTTTAAAGTGCAATATAACAGTTTCAGTCTAGGTGGTGCTATAATGATGACTCATAATTGTCACATTACTTTAATCAGGAATGACCCATTAGTAGCCATGCACAAGTTGAGGCTGATCAAACCAAACATCATCAAGTTATGTCCACTTCCTGGATTAGCGTAGTGTCTCATGCAAATCAATTTGCAGTCATGATGTCCTCATTTGAGATATACACTATTCCTTATCAATTTCTAATCACATATATCTGAAGTTTATTACAACCAAATTTAAAGGAAATCTGCTGAACTCTCTAGGAGGAGTACAAAAGAGTTTCTGAAAAATATGCAAAAAAAATGCACAAATTCCAAAATTGGCCAACTTTCTGTTGGGCGGAGTCACTCAAACCAATGTTAAAAATTTGTTCAACGATGACATTCATGCTCATGCCAAATTTCATGACTGTCAAACCAACTGTCTCCTTACCATTAAAACATTTGAATCTGATTCAGTGTTGTGTCTCAAGCAAATCTATTGCCCACCATTACATCCTCGTTTAAGATATCCACTATTCCTTCACAATTTATAATCACATATGTCTGGAGTTTATAATAATTAAATTTAAAGTGAATCTGATTATCTTTGTAGAAGGAGTAAAATTATATATTTGTTAAAATTATATGAAGGACCACAAAACTTTCAAAATGGCCGACTTCCTGTTGGGCGGAGCTCATTCAGAAATGTTAGAGGGTGCTATGGAGTCAACTGGCCAAAACCTAAAAGAAATGACCAACGAATTTATATTTGGGCAAAGTGTGATGAGTATGCCAAATTTACCTGACTTTTCGTTCACCACAAGGGTGTCAAATTTGCGTTTAATACCTAGGTAGTGCTATGGAGCTCAGGAGGCACACCTATGATAAATTGTAATATCAAGTGAAAAATTCTAGCAGAAAGTCCTAACAGAAATAGAAATGTAAAGTTTCATCCGTTTTCAGCCATTGCAAGCCACTCAAAACACAGTGGGAATGTTTGAAAATCCCACATTCCAGCCAGCATGGCCGACTTCCTTTTAGGCGGAGTCAGATACAACCAAGTGAACCTGTTCGTACATGATGAGTGAACAACCCTACCAAATCTTATATTCCTCCAAGAAAATTAATCAAATTACATTCTGCTGTTCGGGGGCTATGAAGCTGCTAAACCACGGCCAAGCCTATTTACTACATCATGTTTTAATTTTCACCAGGTTGCTGAATTTCATTCATTTTGAAGCATCAGAAATGCCTCAAAAATGAGTGAAACCGCTAAATAAAATAATAATATTAAAAAACACACCAAAAACTATAGGCTTTGCACCTTCACTGCAGGCCGCTCTGGTGCTTGGGCCCTGACGAGGGGTCCCCCGTCACAGGGGAACGTAGTCAGAGCAAACTGGCAAACATATGTCTCAGTTTAAATGCGTGGTGCTAATATTGATTTGTGTAGACAGATGAGTGAGTGATTTTCTTGACCTTAATCTAGACAAGTTTGAACTAATTCAGGTAAAAATGTGAGTGATATTCCAAAGTATGTAAAAAAGGGCCAAACTTCCTGCTGCCAGTTGGTGGCTCTATGACCATGCACATCCATGTGCCCACAATGACAAATTAAAATCTCAATTTTGACCTAAATCACACAATGCAAACCAAAGATATGAGTTCTTCCTATATCTCATTTTTATGCCAAGTTTATTGCCAAGCCATGGCAACATCATTCAATATATCTAAAAACCCGTTTGCAATTTAGCATCTTCAATGTCTTGGCATGATGTTGGCCATGTTTGGTGCCTGTCACATAAATCCCCTAGAAGGAGTATTTCAAAATCCAGATCATGTGTTTTTTCAAACAAACCAAAATGGCTGACTTACTGTTGGGCAGAGCTAATACAAGCCAAAGGGAAAAATGTCTGTCATGGTGAGTCCAATGTCCCCATCAAAACTTATGATAATCAGACAAACTGTGTGACAACCACAGCGATAAACTCATACAGAAATGTTAGGGTGCGCTATGGAGTCCACAACATTGCTAATCTTTGATGGCTGTACCAAGTTTCAAGAGTTTTCGAGTATTCCAAAAGCATGAAATATACATTTGCAAACTAGGGGGCACTGTGGAGCCAATGAGGCACATCAATGCCGAACTGCAATAACAAATCAAAAGATATAAAATCCTACATTACATCCAACATGGCTGACTTCCTGTTGGGTGGAGTCAGATAAAATCAAGTGAACTTTGTCTTAACACAGGTCTGATGTGTGTGCCATGTTTTGTGAGTTTTCATGCATGACAAATGCCTAAAAAACAGGTGACTGTGTTAAAAAAATAAAATAAATAATAACATAATAATAATAATAATAATAATAATAATAATAATAACAATAATAATAATAATCATTGTGAAAAAAAACATTCCAAAAACAATAGGACTTTAGCACCTCTGGTGCAGGCCTGCACCTCCAGTGCTCGGGTCCTAATAATAATAATAAACGGAGCAGATCCAATAGGACCTCGGGCACTACTTAAAGCTGCAAGCAGCGATGAATGGGCCACTACACCCTGGTGCATGTTGAGGCTGCTCTGCTAGACGAATGCCATTCCATTATTTTTACAACTTTTTAGCATTTACATGTTGTTATAAGTGTATCAAGATGTAAAACATGTCACTTCCTATTGGCAGTAGGTGGCGCTATGACTATAACTAAATATTGGCACATAGATGTATTCAGGATAGAACTGTAATCAAACATGATAAGTTTGGGGCGGATTGGACATTGTATGTATGAGTTATAACAACTTCCTTTTTCATGGCTAAACATCGAAATTTGTCAGACCGCTACGGCCACACCGTGTAGTGAAAACTCCAAAGCTTCATAATTTAGCATTGCCAAGGCCTTTAGATTAGACCGACCAAATATGATGTTGATCCAATGAAATGTTTAGGAGGAGTTCAATAATGTATGAGGCCTGGAAATGGCAAAATCTGAGCAAATATTTAAGAGAAAAATCAAAATGGCTGTCTTCCTGTTGGGTTAAGGATATGGTTCTAAGAGACTTTTTTGTACAGGTTGGCATGTGTGGCGACAGGCCCATGGCCGACGCACAAGAAACAAAGATCGCTCCTCCCGCGACTGCCGCTGTGGTGCTTAAGCTACAGCTCTGCTTCAGCACCATTAATCTTTTGGACAGCTGGAGAACGTGTGGTGGCAGGGCGGGGCCGCCGACACATACATGACTGCTGAATGGTGTGCGGCATGGGAAAATTCCACCATCCAGCAGGCAACGGGAGAGTATAAAAGGGGAGAGACTCCACTCGCAAGAGAGAGGAGGCTCTCAGTGTACATATGATAACCGTTGCTGTGTGTTTTGGAGAAAGCCCCGACCCGAGTGAAGACTCCGCCCCTTGGCTACACCCGCGGTTTCTCCCGATGGCAAGACGGGAACCCCGTTACTCGGGAAACCTCCAGCACGCCCTAGGCAACCCCGCCGCAATGAAACACTTCACCTCACACCCCCACTTCGACACCCACACACACATGCACACCCACACCCTCTCACAACCCGTTGGTGAATAAAGATTTCTCCAAGAGAGACACTGAAACTGCCTCCTGTGTGTCTGTGCTCTGTCCCCCACTGGCTAAGTTCCCTACACTGGTGGAGGATGCGGGCATTCCAAGCCCTGAAGGAAGCCCTCACCAGCACCCCCGTGCTACGTAACCCGGACTTCAACCTCCCGTTCACCGTGCACACAGATGCATCCGAGACCGGGCTGGGCGCAGTCCTCTCACAAACCTTCAACTGGGAGGAGCACCCGGTCCTCTACATTAGCCGAACGTTGTCCGCAGCTGAGAGGAGGTATGCAGCCGTGGAGAGAGAGGTCCTGGCAATAAAGTGGGCCATTGAGGAGCTACGGTACTACCTGGCCGGGCGGCACTTCATCCTGGTGACAGACCACGCCCCACTCCAGTGGATGGCCAAGGCCAAGGACACTAATGCCCGGGTAACTCAATGGTTCCTCTCCCTACAGGATTTCTCTTTCCAGGTCCAGCACTGGGCAGGGACCCAACACGGGAATGCAGATGGCCTCTCACGACGGGACGCCCTGTGGGCCCGACATACGACGGCAGTAGGCTCGGAGCTGAGGGGGGGTACTGTGGCGACAGGCCCACGGCTGACGCACAAGAAACAAAGATTGCTCCTCCCGCGACTGCCGCTGTGGTGCTGAAGCAACAGCTCCGCTTCAGCACCACCAATGTTTTGGACAGCCGGTGAACACGTGGTGGCGGGGCGGGGCCACCGACACATACACGGCTGCTGAATGGCGGGCGGCACAGGAAAATTCCACCATCCAGCAGGCGACGGGAGAGTATAAAAGGGGAGAGACTCCGCTCGCAAGAGAGAGGACGTTCTCATTGTACGTATGATAACCGTTGCTGTGTGTTTTGCAGAAAGCCCCAACGCGAGCGAAGACTCCGCCCCTTGGCTGCACCCGCAGTTTCTCCTGACGGCAAGACAGGAACCCCGTTACTCGGGAAACCTCCAGCACGCCCTAGGCAACCCTGCCGCGATGAAACACTTCACCTCATACCCCCACTTCGACACCCACGCACACATGCACACCCACACCCTCTCACATCCCATTGGTGAATAAAGATTTCTCCAAGAGAGACACTGAAACTGCCTCCTGTGTGTCTGTGCTCTGTCCCCTGCTGGCTAAGTTTCCTACACATGTTACATATGATTACCGTTTTTCATATATGCAGGTGAAATGCAGTGTGAGGCAAACCATTGAAATTTTGTATATGCCTCTATCGAGCCATTTTGACACACTTAATTCTAAAACCTGTACCATATATGTACATTTTTGCCACTTCTGATGTATTTGCAAAGTTTTGTGAGTTTTCAAGTATGTTTAGGCCCTCAAAAATGCGACTCATTTCAGAAAAGAACACAGAATAATAATTAACGGAACAGATACAATAGGGTCCTCACACCACCAGGGCTTGGGCCCTAATAAACAGAGCAGATCCAATAGATACAAATTACCATATCCGGACCCCTCCAGGATTGTATGGCAACTGTCTTACTATATACCCAAGGTTGGACTGCAGGCCAATACGGAAAAGGTATAGAAGATGTTTGCCCATGGGGTTTATGTATCTCTACCATGGACCTCACAAAGTGCCCCTTTCAGCTGCCTTTTTTGTGGATCCCAGGGATTTAGTACGCGGTTTCAGACACAACCATGCTCTGTTGTTTGCCATCAAACAGTTGAGCACTGCCGGCTGTGTACGTGTCCTTTCGCAAAATGCGGCAAAAACTCCCACACGATGTTAATAGTGTGATTAAGGTGTGTATATGTCTATAATGCATGTCCATAATGTGACAGGAAAACAGGAATATTCCACATGTCTTAATTTGATTCATGTTTACTTCAAGTATGACTTTAGTCAGATTAAGGTAATCAATAATCGCTGTTTACATGGTAGTTTCTTAATCAGAGTATTGTCTTAATCAGGTTAATATTGGATTATTGTTGTCCATTTAAAAGTACTGACTGTCTTTGCGAAGTAATATGCTCAGTTGATCTTTTCTCTGTCATGTACCAAGCCTTGATATCATGTTTGGGTTTCTTTGGTTGTGATATTGCTCTCGTCTTTTGACCTCGTCTCTTTGCCTAACCTTGTTTTGACTGTTTCCTGATCGCCTGACCTCTCCCTGTTTCAGTTTCTGGATTTTGCATTACCCTGTGGACTTGTTTTTTGTATTAAACTATGTAACCTGCACTTGCTTCTGTCTTAGCTTCCTTTACATGACAGCAAGGAGGTTTATGTATCATGCAGTTGCAGGGGGCCTCCTTGTCAAAAGAATAGGTACCTAACATAACTGATGCTAGAAGATCATTAAGAAACAGCGGTTGTCAAAGGAGAATGATTTTCCAGGGGTGGTGGCGGGAGGTATGGCGTATAAGCTTTTGCTTTATGCAGATGATATTTTATTATTCGTCTCTGACCCTACTAGATCTATGCCTTGCCTCCACAGAATTATTAATTCCTTTTCCAAATTCTCAGGATACAAAGTCAACTGGTCTAAATCCGAAGCTTTGGCTCTGACAGCGTACTGTCCAGTAACGGCCTTTCAGCCTGGTACCTTCCAGTGGCCCAAACAGGGCATTAAGTATTTGGGTATTTTATTTCCAAAAAATTTGTCCGATTTAGTTAGTGTTAATGTTGACCCATTAATAAAAACGTTTTCGAGTGATGTAGACAGGTGGTCTTCTTTACATTTATCTATGATCGGGAAGGTTAATGTTATTAAAATGAGTTGTATTTCAAAATTCAATTACCTGCTACAATCTCTCCCTATAGATGTCCCTCTTTCTTATTTCAAGCAATTTGAGAGTATAGCAAAGTCTTTTATTTGGAATGGTAAGCGTCCCAGGTTAAATTTCAATAAGTTACATAGGCTGATTGACAAGGGTGGGCTAGGCCTACCCAAGATTCTGTTTCATTATTATGCGTTTGGTCTCAGACATTTGGCTCATTGGTCACTCCACCTGAGAGAGCCCCTCACTGGTCCTGCATTGCAAATGCCTTTCCATTAATCTAACCAGAGAAGTTAAATCACACCCCGTTATTTCACATCTGCACTCAGTGTGGACAAGAGTGTCCAGAGTGTTTGATTCTGATATTTATCTCAATGTTGCCTCGAGCCTATGGCTAAACCCCAAACTACGTATTAATAAGTCCCCTTTTTGTTGGTCAGAGTGGATCACGAGGGGGGTTAATACACTCGGTGATCTTCATGAGAGTGGTGTGATGATATCTTTTGAAAAATTGGTTCAACATTTTGGGATCCCCAGATCTCAGTTTTTTAGGTATCTTCAACTACGCCACTTGCTCTGTACTATTTTTGGGAGTAGCATGCACCCCCCTAAAGCAGCAGATACTCTGGGAGAGGTGATTTCTGCTTTCATAGACCAGGGTGACAGCAGGACTCTGTTTCGTGTGGTCAGAGACCTCACTCGGGCCCGAAGCGGCTCCACTGGGCCGATAAGGGATACAACCGGCAGGATGCTAGTTAGCAAAGAAGAGCAGGACGCGCGTTGGGTGGAACATTTCAAAAACACCCTAAACCAGCCGGCTCCCGTAGCCACGCACGACTTTACAGTCTTTCCTCCTCCCTATGAGCTGGAAGTGGACATGAGCGACATCATGGATGCTGAGGTCGCTGCAGCGATTCGTCATCTGAAAAACAAAAAAGCACCTGGTCTTGACCAAATCTCGGCAGAAATGCTGAAAGCGGGTGGTGATGAAGTTGTACGGGTGCTCACTACGCTGCTCAATGACTGCTGGCACATGGAACGTGTCCCAAATGACTGGAGACAGGGTGTCATCGTCAAATTACCTAAGAAAGGTAATCTCGCAAACTGTAACAATTGGAGAGGCATCACCCTTCTGTCTGTCCCAGGCAAGGTATTTTGTCTCGTCCTACTCAAACGGATACTGCGAGCAGTCGATCAGGCTCTACGGGACGAACAGGCCGGGTTTAGAAGCGGTCGGTCGTGCACTGAACAAATCTTTGCTCTTCGAAACATCATTGAACAAAGCTCCGAATATCAGAAACCGCTCTTGGTCAACTTTATAGACTTTAAGAAGGCGTTTGACAGCGTCCACCGGAAATCGCTTTGGAACATCGCACGGCTATATGGCATTCCACAGCGGTTTATCACCATTTTCCAGAACTTATATCAGGATTCTAGCTGTTGCATCCGGACGGACACAGGTCATACTGCCTTTTTCACCATCGAGACCGGAGTCAGACAGGGCTGCATTCTTTCACCATTCTTTTTCCTCATGATGATGGACTTCGTCATGCGACGAGCACTAACACAGCCAGCGTCTGGAATTCCGTGGACAGGCCAGGGACGCCTGACCGACCTGGAATTCACGGACGATATTGTGCTATTGGCGCAGAATGGGAAAGTCTTACAGGAGATGACCACTAGCCTGGAGCACGAAGCAGCCAAAGTTGGGTTACGGATCAGCACTGACAAGACCAACGTCATGGCGGTCGGCCAGATGACGCCGGTGCGGATCACGGTGAGCAACCAGCTGATCGAAGAAGTCAAACAGTTCACCTACCTTGGCAGCATTGTGGCTGCGGATGGTGGGACTAACGCGGATGTCAATCGCAGAATCGGCAGAGCATTTGCAGTCTTCCAACAGCTACAGCCGATTTGGGCTAGGCGAACTATTCACATCCACAGCAAACTTCGCCTGTTTAATAGCATCATCATCCCAACCGCCATCTATGCATCTGAAACTTGGAAGAGCTCGAGGGCAGTCATCCACAAGCTGAATGTGTTTCAGCAATGATGCCTGAGAAGAATACTCGATGTATCATACCGTGATCGTATTTCAAATGAAGAAATTCTAAGAAGAACAAACTCCCGCAGCCTGGCAGAAATGGTCGTAGAGCGAAGAATGCGCTTTGCAGGACACATTCTACGGATGTCTGACCACCGCCACGCAAAGATCGCGCTGCGCTGGACGCCGCCACGGGGGAAGAGAAGAGTAGGGCGGCCACATAATACATGGCGACGAACATTCATGGAAGATCTACGAGCGCTCGATGTCAAGTGGTAAGATGTGGAAATCGACGCTGCCGACCGAGCCCGCTGGCGAATGCTTGTTGCCCGATGCGCCTCGCTGCGCGGACGGAACTAACTAACTAACTATGATTATACTTGATTATTGTATTTTCCTTTTTTTTAATTTTGTGTATTTTTATTTTTTTTAAAATTTTTTTTGGATATGTGAGTTTATATTCTATTGACCACAGGGGTATTCATTCGGGGACCAGGGTGGGGTGGGAGGTTGGTAGGGGGAGAGTTTATAGTGAGGATTTATGTTAAAATAGTTTGATTCATTATATATGTTGTTTGTTTCTTTGTGTTAACTTGTGAATCAATAAAAGTGTTAATTACAAAAAAAGAAACAGCGGTTGTCATATCACAGCAAACCAGTAACTACATTTCCCATCCTGCACGGCGGCCTACAGACATGGCCACCATGGACTGCAATTCCCAGAAAACTCATATTCACCCTAATCGCACACACCTACATCCTATTCACAGCACTCACAACCATGCTATATAATAGACCTTTTGAACACAATGACTTGGCGAAGTATTACATTCAGTTGCTTAGTCCCTGTCGTATTTCCAAGCCTTGTCTTATGTTTGGTTTTCTGATTATAGAGTTTGTTTACCCCGTTTACCTCGATTCTCTGCTCTGCCTTGTTTAGCCTATCTGCCTGATCGTTTGACCCTAGCCTGCCTTGTACTTTGTTTTCTACCTGATCCTTTGTACTCCTTATTGTTTGATTCAACTGCCATACCTGCACTTGGTTCTGTCGTGCGCCTACATTACATGACAGTGGTCATGGATTGTTCATATCTTTATATATATATAGCACTGAAATTCTTACTTCCTCAATTGAGAGGTCACCATGTGTTACTTGTGAAAGACAACACAGCAGTAGTCTCATATATAAACCATCAGGGAGGGTTACCTTCACGCACCCTGTTCAGGCAGGCAACTAATTCTTCTCTGGGCAGAGGGAAAGTTTTTGTCAGTGAGTGCAATGTACATTCTGGGTAACCAGAATGTGGGGGCAGACATCCTGTCAAGGCAGGGGCTGAGGCCTGGGGATTGGAGGCTCAATCCACAAGTGGTGGAGTCCATATGGTGGAGGTTCGGCCAAGCGGAAGTGGATGTGTTTGCCTCTGAGGAGACAACACACTGCCTGCTGTGATTTGCCCTCACGCACAATTGGGGCTGGACGGCATGGTGCCCACGTGACCGAGGTCAGGTCTGTACGCTTTTCCCCTGATCGCTCTGCTCCCACAAGTTCTAGTGAGAGTTCGCCAAGACCATCTACGTATGCTGCTAGTAGCACCTTACTGGCCAGCTCGAATATGGTTCTCAGAGATAATATCCCTGCTAGATGGCACTGCTTGGGAGATTCACGTCCACAGGAATCTACTTTCTCAAGCCAGAGGGCTGATTTATCACCCTCGGCTGGAACTATGGAAACTGTGGGTCTGGCCCCTGAGGGGCACCAACTTATAGATTCTGGTCTTGCAACTGAGATTGTAGAGCACCATCCACAAGGAAATTGTATGCACCCAAGTGGCGACTTTTTGTCTGTGTCTCACACTTTGGTGTGAGCAATGTCAGCTAGACCCAGTAAACTGTGCAATATCTACAGTCCTGGAGTTCTTACAAGGACATTTCTCAGCAGGGTTGGCTCCTTCTACAATTATATTTCTAAAGTGCCTACATCTGTTGCCCAGCCAGTAGTGTTACAGGCTTTCTGCCTTCCTCCATTCCTCACAACAGAACGAGAGAAATTGCACCTAGTGTGTCCAGTAAGGGCTCTCTGTACTTATGTCCACTGTTCCGGCCAGTGGCATAAGTCAGAGCAGCTGCTGGTCTGCTTTGGCGGCGACAGTAAAGTTGATGCTGTGTCAAAGCAGCGTATCTCTAATTGGATAGTGGAAGCAATCTCTATCGCTTATGAGGTGTGCAGTCTTGCTACGCCTCTGGGCATTTTACTAGGGGCTTTGCCTCCTCAAAGGCTTTGCCGAAAGGGGTATCCTTACAGGATGTGTGTGCTGCTGCAGGGTGGTCTACGCCACACACATTCATTCGATATTACAGCCTAGATATAAATTCCACCCTGGGCTCGAGTGTCTTGCAGTGTATTACAGTGAACAGGCCATGCCCTCAGCATGACGGAGTGGGTATTCTCATTCACAACGTGTGAAGCTGACGCAACATTGAGTTACCTTTGCAAGGGAACATCTGGGTTATCCATGTAACCCTGTTCCCTGAGATGGGAACGATATGTTGCGTAGTTTTGTCATACTGGGGCAAGTCTGTGAATTGTGTCTTCGCTTCAGATAATAGAGGCTGACTGCCCAGTTCACAGGTGCCATTTTTATATCACATGATGCCACGTCACCTGGCAGGCCTATAAATAGGTATGATGTTACACAAGCTTCAGATACCGGTCACGTGTGAGGGCACTTCCCACAGTGTAAAGCTCACACATCGTCTCGTTCCCTTCTCAGGGAACAGGATTACATGCGTAAAGCAGACGTTAGTTGATAAAAAAAAACAAAAGAAAAAAGAATTGGATCATGGCTCTTTAAATGCTGATGTGGCCTGGGCAGATATAGAATTAGCTATAATTTAGTATCTTGTTCAGTTGTTTTTATTTGATTGTTTATTAAACTGTTTTTCCCTCATCCAAGATAATGGAGTTCCAACAGATGTTCAGAAATGGCACAGAAAACTGACAGTAGAAAGGAAAATCACAATTTTTGTTGTCAAGTCTGTTTTGAAATCAAGTGCTGCAGAAAGCTAGAAAGAAGTACTTCCAGGACTCTGACAACCAAGCTTCTAATATTGCATTGTTTATTAGTAACAGTCATGATTATGTGACTTTAATATCACCTGACAGACTTGGTGTGAGAATTCCACATACAAAACAAATAAGACTGAACAATAACTAGTGCTCTACAGGTAAACAAAGGTTTAACAATGCCACTGAAATTCCATTGGCCATGACTCAGATATTCCACACTCTGAAAAGCTGCTTCATTTCTTAACTTTCAGGAAAATTACAAGTCTGGTTTGGTAAATATTCCACTTAATGACCTTTACCGAGCAAGGCATATGGCAGCCTAGGCTTTCTACGCATTTCATCCTGTGAAGTTTGAAGCCAGCTTCCACAAGAGTTACTGCAGAGCAGAGCAGTTATGGGAAGCAGCTTCATTTCTAACAACTGCACATACTAAACAAAACTTCACAACTAACTCTGACCACCAATTAGCATGTCCAGCCATAAACCACCACAATGATAGTATTAGAATTAGCACAGTAACTTGACATTTTTGTACCATTGCAAAAAGTCATTAGTTTTAACTCAGGGTTGTTTGTTTTGTTTTGTTTTGTTTTGCTTTGGTTAAGGTACATTGCAGCATAGCTGACACATACTGACACATCAACAGATTATTTTCCTATAACACCACAACTTGAGGTGCGTTGCTCCTCTATACCATATCCATTTGTCAATGCATAACAATTTTTTACTGTATTAATCAAAGTCGCATCATGCTTTTGAACCAATTATTGTTATATTTTAATATATGGAACATCTGAGGAACAAGGTATTTTCACTTTACATTATAACAGCTATAAACAGTTGTTCACTAACTAGCCTCTCTTTTATTCTTTTTCTTGAAGTTAATAAGACAAAAAAATTCAGCTTGTCATTTGACCAAGAAACTGGAAAGCACGAATTCTGTGGCAGAAAATTGTTACACTGGACACACTTTATATACATGTTACATAAACATGTCCTAACAGAAAGCTTCTACATATCAAAGATTAATTGTTTTATTTTGATAAATAGCATAATTTTAGTCATGTCATGTAATCAGAGAAGGAACTCTGAACTACAGTTCCCAGCAGCCACTGCATCACAGTCACATGACCACCTGCAACTGAATCACATTCCTGTTAATTGAGCAGTCATGTATATAGCCACAGTTTGAACTCTTTGTCTTACGTTTGTCTTTCTTTGCCTTTATCTCTGTTTCCGTGTTTTGTTCTTTGGTTTTTGTTTAGTCTTTGCCACAGTGTTTTGCCCCAATGTCATAGTGCCTTTTTGTATGTTGTTTAGTTCTTTATTAAAATTTATAAATCTGCACTTGCATCCGTCTCAACCTCCATAACGTGACAAGTCATTTTTATTAGCTATGGTACAAAACCTTAAGATCAACGGTTCTTGTGACTACAAGTTGGTTATCCCCAATGTGGTCTGTGTAACAGGAGCAACTACTGTATATGATTTGCCATTATGTATCCAGTCATGCAGGTGAGGCTAAATTAAAGTATGAGAGTTCTACTGCAGGTCTCAACACCTGTTCAATTGTAGCAAACTAAAATGTAACTTGATGTTACAAAAAAAAGTGCTAAGATCCATGCTATCAACTACATAGCACTATTCATTCAAGTCTTTTAGTTTTCCTTTGTCTCTCTATTTTCATCTGTACCTTTTCAGAGAGTGCTTCCTCAAGGGTGGCAAGGGCTGTGTCTGTGTTGCTGGAGTCAGTCTGTAGAGACTTCACTCTGTCCCTCAAACATCCCAACTGCTTTTCCTTATCCTTCAACTGGTCCTGTAGATTTTCAATCTGAAAGAGAGTGGAAGAAAGAGAGACATAGAGAGAGAGAGAGAGAGAGAGAGAGAGAGAGATAATTGTGTGTATTGTTTTTCATTATCACACATGAAAAAAACTGAATATGCTACAATATTTCAAAACTATTCACGTTTCTGACATATGGGTGACAGTGCATGGTTGCAATGCTACTGTAATTAACATTCAAGATGCTCCTCTCACCAACAACTGGTCTTTTACCAGACAGAGTCTCTCTCTCTTTTTCTGTCTATATAACCATTGTTAATAGGGATTGTATGTGTATTTACTTCAGTCCCTTTTCTATATGCATTTCTGTTTTTGAGGATGTTTGAGAACATCACCTGTGAAAAAGTTTTTTGACCGGAAACATCATGAATGGACAATAGAACAGAGATCATCACTCTGTTGCTCTGCAAATGAATGAAAGCGCTCAGGCTCAAAGTGTCACCCCATTCAAATATACCCCAAGGCAGATTTCCGATTAAGACATAGCCATATTCCCATACTCTTTAAAGAAGGCCTTGTCTGCATTCCCGTCATGGGTACATTGACAGATAAAACCAAAAACATTACTATAACCATTTGTAAATTAGTGAAATTAGCTGATGCCGTCTATGGCTAAATTGCTAAGTCCCGAGTTTAGTGCCTGAAGGGGGTTTATCTGAAAAGATAAACAACAAGAATCAGTGGGAAAAGAATCCACAGAGGATAGAGATAATGTTGCTACAGCATTATTATGCAACCCAGTGAAGAACATAAACCAGAGATTAAGTGATATGTAGCCATGAAGACCAATAAGAGAGCGCAAGAAGCAAAACTGGGAGTAAGGGCACTTGGCTCAGTATGCTTTGAGTACAAAATGTTCTGTCACTGCCTTCCCAGATTGACTTGTTTCATGTTTAAATTAATGTGCTCAATGTGTCTTGTGATCTTCTTTTTTTTTAGACAGAGAATTCTAGATTTACCATGTATTATTTGAGAAATGTTTATTATGTTAATAAAATCAGATTTGCGATACTCATATTTGTTATCTTGAGATGGTATCAATTGGTCTACTACATCTAAAATACATACAGAAATAGTGTATCACTAAACATTCCTCCTTCAACCATCATGAGTTATAATTTAACAGTGGGGTGTCAAAGGATGTTAGATCATAGGTGAATAAAGGTGAGATTCTGACACAACACAATGCACACAATGTTACATGGCCACCCTTAGTCAGTGTGTGTGGTTCCCATGGAGCATTACAGAGGCTTATTTCAGGGCAAATTTAACATGGTGCTCTGGCCAGAAGAAAAATCGTTCCATTCCTCCCACTGCTGCATTTTCTTTGGGCCGCATGGTCAGCAGAAACAACGCCACTACCAAAATATTTAACTGCACTGTACAGCCACTGTGCAGTTGAGCGAGGGAAAAAATGCAGCCTGAACCCTGAAATCATTTTCTGAATTTTTTTTTATTTTTATGGGAAGATGGCATAAGTGCAGTCTACAGAGAGGGTCATAGGAAATTAATTAGAAATAGATGCTCTTTACAGGCATAAATATTCTACTTTTTAACATGGTGTTCTGTTCAGTAGTCACTTCTCTTAAAAAGGTTATACTGACAAAGAGAGAGAAGAAGAAGAAGAAGAGAGAAAGCATGAGAGAGAGAGAAAAATGGACCACCTACAGCTGGAGTGCTTGGACTGTAAACTGAGCTGGTATATCATAAACATTGAGACACCGTTGCCTGTTTAGGCCCAGATTGCTCTGAGCTGCTCTTCTCACAGTAGCAATATGCAAGTGTGTATGTATGTTTACTTCTTTTTTATTTTTACATTTGGTTTTGTTTTTGAGGATTTTACATCAGTTGTCACCTCTGAAAATAACGATTTTGATAGGAAAGATCAAGCTGGCTATTGGTCAAAGGAACAGATCCGAGATCATAATTGTGGCTGAAAGTAAATATATGGGAGGGAGCCTTTTAGAGCAAATTCAATCAGTAAACTTTGCAACACACATTTGTCTAATGCTAACTTAACTTCAACCTCAGTAGCCAAAAGGAAACCCTTTGGCTTGTTTAGTTTTTTGTTTCGTATTATATGTGGGAGTGTATTGTATTGTGTATTTTTTTTCGTATTATATGTGAGAGTGTCATTGTCTGGGGCTGCATGAGTGCTGCCGGCACTGGGGAGCTACAGTTCATTGAAGGAACTATGAATGCCAACATGTACTGTGACATACTGAAGCAGAGCATGATCCCCTCCCTTATTCCAGCATGATAACAACCCTAAACACACCTCCAAGACGACCACTGCCTTGCTAAAGAAGCTGAGGGTGAAGGTGATGGACTGGCCAAGCATGTCTCCAGACCTAAACCCTATTGAGCATCTGTGGGGCAACCTCAAATGGAAGGTGGAGGAGCACAAGGTCTCTAACATCCACCAGCTCCGTGATGTCGTCATGGAGGAGTGGAAGAGGACTCCAGTGGCAAACTGTGAAGCTCTGGTGAACTCCATGCCCAAGAGGGTTAAGGCATTGCTGGAAAATAATGGTGGCCACACAAAATATTGACACTTTGGGCCCAATTTGGACATTTTCACTCAGGGGTGTACTCACTTTTGTTGCCAGCTGTTTAGACATTAATGGCTGTGTGTTGAGTTATTTTGAGGGGACAGCAAATTTGCACTGTTATACAAGATGTACACTCACTACTTTACATTGCTGCAAAGTGTCATTTCTTCAGTGTTGTCACATTAAAAAATATAATCAAATATTTACAAAAATGTGAGGGGTGTACTCACTTTTGTGAGATACTGTATACAGTGGCAGAAATAAGTATCGAAGGTGTCAAATATGTTTATATTTTCAGTAAACATATTTCCAATAGGGCTACTCACATGAGTTTGGTATTAACTCAAGAAATCCACACACATAAAGAAATCCAAACATTAAAGTCCATAAATTAAGTTATGTGTAATAAAGTATTGAACACGCTAACTGAAATTTATTTAATACTTAACCTTTGTTTGTAATGACAGCTTCAAGATGCTTCCTGTATGAAGAAATTAATCGGCCTCAGTATTCAGTGTGACTTTGACCCCATTCTTCTGAACATATTGTCTTTAAATCTTGTTCAATTGGATTCAAGTCAGATGATTGACTGGGCCACTCTAACACCTTGATTTTTGTTCTCTGAAACCAATTGAGAGTTTCCTTTGCTGTATACTTTGGATCGTTGTCCTGCTGGAAGGTCAACCCACGTCTCATATTAATCATCCTGGTGGATGGCAGCAGATTCCTTTCAAGAATCTCCCAGTAAAGTGCTCCATTCATCGTTCCTTCAATTATATGAAGTCTGCTAGTACCATGCGATAAAAAACAGCCCCACCCCCCCATGATGCTTCCACCTCCAAACTTCACTGTTACTATAATGTTTTAGGGTGATGTGCAGTGCCAAACATGGGGGTGTAGTATGACAGCTAAAAAGTTAAAATTTGCTCTTGTCTGACCAGACTACACTCTCCCAGTATTTCATAGGCTTGTCCAAATGAGTTGTAGCAAACTTAAATGAGCTTTGACATGCCTTTTCTTTAGTAATGGAGTCTTGCGGGGTGAGCGTACATAGTAACCATGGTGGTGGAGTGCACTGACTATTGTTTTCTCTGTGATGATGGTACCTGCTACCTCCAAGTGTTTCTGGAGCTCTTTCCGAGTGGTCCTTGGCTCTTGGGCTACTCTTCTGACTATTCTTCTGACTCCCTGGTCAGAAATCTTGTGAGGAGCACCTGTGTGTGGCCAGTTGATGACGGAGTGATGTTGCTTCCACTTGCGGATAATGGCCCCAGTGGTGCTTACTGGAAGATTCAGAAGTTTTGAAATATGTCTGTATCCGATTCCATCAATATGTTTTGCAACAATAAGGTTGCAAATCTTTTGGGATAGGTCTATGCTTTTACCCATTATGAGATGTTTCTTGTGTGACACCTTGGTAACAAAAAGCCTTTTTATAGACCATCAATTTACTAACCCAACTGATATTAATTTCCACAGATAAGGGGTATAATTACTTTCTAACTACTTCTGGATTTCAGCTGGTTCCTTGCCTTACCTTGCCTTGGAGAACTGCTTTTTCTTAGCATGTTCAATACTTTTTTCCTGTCTCATTCCACTTTATTACACATAACTTTATTTATGGATTTTAATGCTGTGACTTCTTTATATTTGCGGATTTCTTGAGTTAATACTGATGTCTGGTGAAAATTTCATGTGAATAACCTCACTGCAAATATATGTACTGAAAAAAATGTTGACGTGTTCAATACTTATTTCCCCCACTGTATGTATGTATATATACCCTATATATATATATATATACCCTATTTTTATTAGCACAAATTATATTATACATTTTTTATTTTATGACTTCTACATTATCAAGTCAGTACAAAAAACATTTTAGATTCCCAAACATTAGTTTTCTAGCACAAAATTAAATGTTGCAGAAAAATGTTTGCATGTCATTAAAGAAAGCAGCATATTACATAAGAGATCACTTTTCAGACAAAAGACACAATAAAGGCTGCTGGGTTTTGTTGCAAAAGTAAGAAGCAAGTGCCACAGTCAAAGTCTCCAGAAGAACTGTGGCTTGTTCTACTGCACAAATTGTACCGGAGACAACTAATTTTATTTTTATTTTTATTTTTTGTCACACCAAATATTGACTTTGTTTTATTTACTACTGTTTACTGCTCTTTACAGTCTTTTTTTAAATGTAGAAACATTTAATTTAATTGTTTTTAAGGTATCTTTGCTCTTCAGCATTTCTTTGCATCTGCCTATACACAGTTGTGCCCAAAAGTTTGCATACCCCTTGCAGAATCTGCTAAATCTTAATACTGTTAACAAAATAAGACGGATCATAAAAATCCCATGTTATTTTTTAGTTAGTACTGTCCTGAATAAGCTATTTCACATAACAGATGTTTACATATAGTCCACAAGACAAGATTTTAGCTGAATTTATAAAAATTACCCCATTCAAAAGTTTACAAACCCTTGATTCTTAATACTGTGTGTCGTTACCTGGATGATCCACGACTGTTTTTTTGTTTTGTGATAGTTGTTCATGAGTCCCTTGTTTGTCCTGAGCAGTTAACCTGCCCACTGTTCTTCAGAAACATCCTCCAGGTCCTGCACATTCTTTGCTTTTCCAGCATATTCGACAATTTAACAATTTGTAAATTTAACAATTTACACCGATCATCCTGTTCAAAAGTTTACATCCTCCTGGCTCTCAGTGTACCGTGTTGCCTTCTGGAGCATGAGTGAATGTTAGCACCTTATGTAATAGTTGTGTATGAGTCCTTCAGTTGTCCTCAGTGTGAAAAGACTGATCTCAACATCATATAGCCATCATAGAGAAAAACATCTTCCACAAAAGCAATGTACAGGACCTGGAGGATTTTTCTGAAGAACAGTGGGCAGTTTAACTGCTCAGCACAAACAAGGGACTCACGAACAACTATCACAAAACATAAAAACAGTAGTGGATTATCCAGGTAAAGACGCACAGTATTAAGAATCAAGGGGAAGTAAACTTTTGAACGGGCTAATTTTTATAAATTCAGCTATAATCTTGACTTGTGGACTATATGTAAACATGTTATGTGAAATAGCTTATTTAGGACAGTACTAAATAAAAAACGTGATTTTTATGACCCCTCTTATTTTGTTAACAGTATGAAGATTTAGCAGATTCTGCAAGGGGTATGCAAACTTTTGGGCATAACTATATATATATATATATATATATATATATATATATATATATATGTGTGTGTGTGTGTGTGTATATATATATGTATATATATATGTGTGTGTGTGTGTGTGTATGTGTGTGTGTGTGTGTGTAGTTAACAAAAAATCCATGTGTTCTTCATGTGGAACAGTCAAATGTCCCTACAAGGTGAAAATTGGCAGATATTAATATCTTGTAGAGCCATCAGGTCCTCACCAAGCTATAAACACACACACACACACACACACACACACACACAGAAACACACAAACACATACAGTAAGCTTTTGCCCTCTAGTGGTTCAGTTACACAACTACAAATGGAATGCAAACATTTGTTGTCCTGTAACAAAAGTAGAGACTAAATATTATCCTTTCATCCTTTCTTTTTAGGAGAAACAGTATGGATTCAAAAATATGAAAGGCTTAAACTACCTCCCACCTCTTCCCTTGGCTGACACTGTGTGATGTCATCTACACACTCACTCAAGGACGCATCACTCGTGTTATCAGGCAGTTGATGGCTCTTAATTATGACATATCATATTCAACAGAATAAGCATGACTTCAGAGTAAGAGTGGGAGAGAGATGGCAAAAATGGATAGAGTAAGAAATAGAGGGATAGAGTGGAAGAAAACGTATGGAACCCCAAGAAGAAATCAGACAAGATGTGAAAAAGATGAGGTAAAAAAAGAATGTGAGACATTCTCCTCCAGAGGCACTCAAGCTCCTCAGCACCACTGGCCTTCCATTTTTGGCCTACCAGTGACACATATTCATATTGTTTTAAACATTTTGGTTCTTTCCCTAACCCTTCCGTGCATTTTTAGCACCAGTGAACTGCATGAACCCCCCCCCCCCCCCCCCACTATTGGAATGGATAAACAGAGAAACTCTAGAGCCAAGCCAGTACAGGAGGAACGTACATCATGGGAAAAGGCTTTGATATTTCACCTTCAAACAGCTATTATTTTCTCATCTGTTCATTTGAGAAGGGGGAACCATCTAAGATTTGATCTAAGATTTGTCATGATTTAGGAACTCTTTCCATACTCATTACTTTGATTTGTACACAGCAGTAGACCGGCTGTCTCTGGCCTACATTCACTTACATTACTTACATCTTGCACTGCATTTCTACAGAATGTAATAAAACTGGATTCTGGTAAATGTACAAAAGGACAAGAAAAAAAGTTCATCCTCATTACGTCAAATGCACTCTATGCATACACGCTGTGTATTTGATTTGCATTTATCATTTATCATTTATTTCTAGTGATGTCATGCAGACAGTTAAAATCACATCCTGTTGCAATTAAAGTAATATACCTTCTGTACAAAATACTTTTTTTAGATCAAAGAAGTTTTTTGCCTTGTACAAAAAATATTTTTTTGTACAGATTTTTTTTTTCTATTACAAATACAGAAAATGAAGTCTGGGCATATGAGTTTAGTGTGTGTGTGTACTACAATTTCAAGTGAGCCCATGCTATCAGCTGTCATAGTGTCTGGTCAAAATAATGCCATCCTAGATGGTCACAAGAAGCCTGGTCAGAAAAATATAGAGAAATCTGCATCTGAAAACAGGAACGTCTCGGAGACCCAATTCGTTACAGATTTTCACATGCATTTGGTAGCGATTCAGTTGGCCTGTGGGCTAGAGGAGTCAATGTGCATTTGTGTATGTCTAAATACAAGGCTATCACTGTGTTGAAGAAATGCTGCCCATACTGGAAAAAAGTGCAATACTTTTTCCTGTTAAATGTATATATATATATATATATATATATATATATATATATATATATATATATATATATATATATATATATATATAAAGTATCTCACAAAAGTGAGTACACCCCTCACATTTTTTGTAAATATTTGATTATATCTTTTCATGTGACAACACTGAAGAAATGACACTTTGCTACAATGTAAAGTAGTGAGTGTACAGCTTGTGTAACAGTGTAAATTTGCTGTCCCCTCAAAATAACTCAACACACAGCCATTAATGTCTAAACCGCTGGTAACAAAAGTGAGTACACCCCTAAGTGAAAATGTCCAAATTGGGCCCAATTAGCCATTTTCCCTCCCCGGTGTCATGTGACTTGTTAGTGTTACAAGGTCTCAGGTGTGAATGGGGAGCAGATGTGTTAAATTTGGTGTCATCGCTCTCACACTCCCTCATACCATTCACTGGAAGTTCAACATGGCACCTCATGGCAAAGAACTCTCTGAGGATCTGAAAAAAAGAATTGTTGCTCTACATAAAGATGGCCTAGGCTATAAGAAGATTTCCAAGACCCTGACACTGAGCTGCAGCACAGTGGCCAAGACCATACAACCTGTGAAGTGGCAACCTGTGAAGCTCTGGTGAACTCCATGCCCAAGAGGGTTAAGGCAGTGGTGGAAAATAATGGTGGCCACACAAAATATTGACACTTTGGGTCCAATTTGGACATTTTCACTTAGGGGTGTACTCACTTTTGTTGCCAGCGGTTTAGACATTAATGGCTGTGTGTTGAGTTATTTTGAGGGGACAGCAAATTTACACTGTTATACAAGCTGTACACTCAATACTTTACATTGTAGCAAAGTGTCATTTCTTCAGTGTTGTCACATGAAAAGATATAATCAAATATTTACAAAAATGTGAGGGGTGTACTCACTTTTGTGAGATACTGTGTATATATATATATATATATATATATATATATATATATATATATATATA
This sequence comes from Ictalurus furcatus, assembly GCF_023375685.1. NCBI lineage: Eukaryota > Metazoa > Chordata > Actinopteri > Siluriformes > Ictaluridae > Ictalurus > Ictalurus furcatus. The sequence continues at coordinate 10,557,119 of NC_071259.1, forward strand.
TATGTGTGTGTGTGTGTGTGTGTGTGTATATTACACACACACACAAAAATAAGGAACTCAACAAAAACAAAACTTTTGCTTCCTAAATACATATGTACTGGCAGTCAATCAGAGGGTGCTGATGTGCATTTTGGGGTGCAATACTGCTACATGCATGGCAACTGGGAATTGAAAGAAATTGAAACTGAGTAGATGGCAGAACACCTTGCAAATCTTATGCCAGCTAATAAACTACCCAGATTGTCATGAGAAGTAAAATAAGAATAGGTCTATTTGTGTGTTAATCCTAACAGTGAATTATATATTAGATTATCCAAACTATTTTATGTTTATGAAGTATTAATTATTAAGTTTATATTGTATTACATATTCTTTTGCAATAATTGTGCTGGAATGAATAACAATTTTCATGTGGAATCCTGTAATCCTATGTGCACTTCTCACATTTTTTTTTTTTTTACACCACCAGCATAGTTAAGGAAAAAAGGCTGAAAAGCTTAGCGTAAAAGGCTAACATGTGCATCACCTCCATCACTTCACTTCAGCACCCCCCACATTAACTGTGTCCCTATCACTACTCCCCAGCCCAGGAATGCTGTCGTGATTGCCTGTGCAATTATCAGCCACTTTTGGTTGTTTTTCTCCCTTTCTCTTTCATTTCTTTTCTTTTACTTCCTTTCAAAGCATTTTCTTAAAGCTTTGATCCGAGTTGCAAAAGGGAAAAGAAAAAAGGAGAAGAGGAGGAAGAAGTAGAAGAAAAAGAAGAAGAAAAAAACAATTGGCCCACCTAGCCAAAATATCTACAGCTGTGGGTCCACCCATAGCAAACAGCAAAGTGCTCAAAATGGGCTTTATCAAAGGGTTATCACCCAGTCTAATCACGCCAAACTACCACAGGGTCCTTCTCCTTAAGCGGATGGCAGCCTGACAAAGAACTAATACTCTATCAATTCATTCCTTCATCACAACCACAGAACATCTCTATCTCTGCTACAAATCTTCCGCTGCACACTGGTCCCCCTTGATGCATAGACTTCTCATCAGCTACGAGGCTTCCTGGCTCCAGTGTTTCTCATCTGGGAAGTATTATTGGGAAAAAAGGGGACCGTCCTTCATCAGGGGGGATCCCCCAGGGACCCATGCTCGGCCCTATGACCAATTGCCATCTGGTAATCATTGAGAAGTCATCAATGAATGAGTGAGTGCCTGGCAGTTAGGCTCAACATGTAAGTGATCTATTATAAGGCTGGTTATCAATTGCTGGACGTCTGTTTGGATCTGCATTAGATCTGAGAGAGCGAGAGACATAGAGATAATGTAGGGAGAGGTAGATATGGGGGAAAATGCACAGATGTCAGAAAGTAAATTTTCTTTTATTTTAAAATGAAGTTTAATTTTAACTTCTAAAAAATTAAGATACACACACACACACACACACACACACACACACACACATATATATATATATATATATATATATATATATATATATATAAAAATGGAGAAAGCAATAATGAAGCATGGTGCTTTAGTTAGAGAGTGAAAAACAACTGTGTCTGGAAGGTATGCCAGCTAGCCACCAGGAACCAACCACCAACCGCACATCGTCAATGTGAACTAAACACATCCCCCATGTGTGTGTGGGTGGGTGTGTGTGTGTGTGTGTGTGTGAGCGAAAGCTTATAAAATATGCCTGTGGATTTAAAACAACAAATTTCTGTGATGGAAAAGGTTTGTTCCAATATCACAGACCTCTGATAAACAGGGCAACACAGGCTCACATTTTCACATCGGAAAAGTGAGCAATGTAATAAAGTATTACAAACCAGCTGGGTAACCCTTTAATTTAACCCTGTGTCATGACACAATCATAGCCATGTCATAAACGTGTCATGCATTATGTCATATGTTGTAATGAGTTGTCATAACAGATGTCCATTGATATAACAATGTTATGTTACCATTAGCAGTAATTGTCATCATGAGTATTACAACATTTAATGTTATGCCACATTCTAATTTGTGTTTATCTCTCTCTATTACACACACTTTGACAGTTCTAACAGCTGACATTTAAATGATATGATATGATACCATGACAGTCCCTTTATGATACATTGACATAATATATCATAATATTGAGTGTAGTATTTAGTCACAGCAGTTAACTGCATTTGAATACAAGATTTATGCAAAATATATGATTATTAAACCTATTTCTAGACAGTTTTACTCATTTCAAGCTTGAAATAGTCATGTTGTCATGATTCAGCCAAAAGCCTGTGCATTTTCCTGTGTTCCCTGTTTTTCCCTTCCCCATGTTTCCAGTGTTTTCTCTTCCTTGTGTTTCTGTTAGTGTGTGTGTATGTGTGTGTGTGTGTGTGTGCGCGTGTGTCTCTGGGTGTGGCGCTCAACCTCTCAGACTGTCTGATTGAATCATTGACTCACCTGCTTCTCATCAGCTCATCAATCAGCAGTGTATATAAACCCCAGTTCTTTAGCCACTCATCACCAGATTGTTCCAGCTTCAGTACGGTACACTTCCGGTCTTCCTCGCGTTTGTTTTCCTTGTTATGTCTTGTGTTTTTTGTTGTCGGGTTTCCCTGTGCTCATCCGGTCTGCTTTTCCCCCGCGTTCCAGGTTAACTGCTCACGCTGTCTGCATGCTCACTTTCAGATCACTTCCGGCTACGTCCAGTCCTGCCTTGCTGTGAATCTCCTGCTCCACGCTCAGCTTTCACGCTACCGACCTGAGTTCGAGCCCCAGCCTCGACAACTCTCTAACCTGCTCACACTCAGCCCTGCTCCCCCTTTTCCAGTGGAGCTTTGGCTGAGCACTCATGCAGCAGACCTGAGTTCGAATCCCAACTTCAACGACTCATTCTCACTTCATTCCCATTACACCCAAGCTTCTACAATAAATCCTGTTAACCTTCAGTCTCTGTTCTGCGTTTGGGTCCACTCATCTCTGGGTTTAATTCTAACAATGTTCTATTGACAAATAAGGTTTCTAATGTTTCTCATAATGGCAGAATGGAAATTGACTCATCTGACATTTTCAATCAGTATAAATGAATGAATTATTTTATCACTGCAAGTCTGTTATAAGATTAGTCAGGATACTGTTGGGTTTCTGTGTATAGAGTATCATGACTCTGTGTTTAACTGCTGGTGTGCATGGTGATGGGAAAAGAGAGGAGTGTGAGCCCCAAGCTGTGTAAACAATTCGCACTTCTCCACAGTAACATTGGTACTGAGATAAAATGGACAGCACAACTGAAGCTATTTTGATAGTAATACACTGTATACAACTGCCACAATAATATGATATTTAAACCTATAGGTAAAAAAAGAAATAGTTATGAAGAATTCTTCAAGTCTTTCATATCAGCCATTAACCACCACTGTGCAGTGTGACATTACAAATAAATTCAATGCTGAACACGGGCAGCCCCAAAACAGACGGAAATTCCCTTTTTTGGTCTCTGGTAAAAAGAGATCATAATTTCTAGAAAGAAGCTAAATCTGCCAAAAGAATAAGAAAATGTAAAGCTTGAAATGTGTAAAGCATATAAACAGACTAAATAATATTATACTTTATTTATAATAATCTCATAATAAAAAATATTAGATAAATGCAAGCATATGTCACAAAACCTTTTTTATACCGAGGCTTACCAATTATCATGTTAGTTCATGTTAGTAATTTCGCCTTAATCATCAAGCTAACACATCAATAAACAAAACACAAAGATGTAGGTAACTTAAACAAATCAACAACATGCTGCATTCTAAGAATAAATAATTAAAAATATTGTGTCTTGTGTATGTGTAATGCTGTCCAGCATTGTTATTTTATGGTGGTATTATCATCACAGACATGAATGATTCACACGTAGATTAATCATAGATTACAAGAATGGTCACTCTTTTATACTAATACAAAAAAGTAACTAATTACACAGACTAAAAATATGAATTATTCATGATATACAAAAAGGCCCGGTTCTATTTTAGCTATAGGGAAATTATTGTATTATGCATTGAGCAAGATAAAGCTGGATCTTGGCATCCCCTCCAGCTTCTATGGGAGAGTATTGGAGCTTATTGGTAGCCAACGTCATTCCATTGGGCCTATTGCACAGGAGACCATTCAGTGGTGGCTGAGAAGTTGGGGATTTCGTCCAAAGACGAAACCTCTTAGAGTAATCAGTGTCACACGGCGATGCCTACGTGCTCTGAGAATTTGAGTGTCCCCGGTTCCTAGCCTTGGGTCACACTCTAGGGGTGTCTCCTTAGCGCAAGATGGTAATGACAGACACCTCCCTCACAGGCTGGAGTGCGGTCTTAGACAGCTGCCCAGCTCACGGTCTCTGGAGCGGCTCTCATCTGGAGTGGCATATAAATTGCCTAGAAATGTGGACCATATTTCTTCCATTGAAATTCCTTCCTCCTCAATTGAGAGGTCACCATGTGTTTACAGACAACACAGCGGTGGTCTCATATATTGAACACCAGGGAGGATTATGTCCGCGCCCCCTGTTCAGGCAGGTCACATCTGTACGCTTTTCCCCGGATCACTCTGCTCAGTTCTGGCGAGAGTTCGCCAAGACAGTCTATGTCTGCTAGTAGCACCTTATTGGCCAGCTCGAATATGGCTCTCAGAGATAATATCCCTGCTAGATGACACTCCTTGGGAGATTCCCATCCACAGGGATCCACTGTAGACCCAGTGAACTGCGCAATAGCTACAGTCCTGGAGTTCTTACAAGAACGTTTCTCAGCGGGGTGGGTTCCTTCTACAATCAGGGTTTACGTGGCCACCTTTTCAGCCAGCCATGCCCCTGTTGATGGAGCCTCTGTGGGGCAACATCCTCTTACTTCAAGGTTTATGCGTGGTGTCAGGTGACTGAAGCTCATCTGCTGGCCGCACATACCTTCCTGGGACCTTTCTGTGGTCCTAAAAGGTCTGTCAGGTGCCCCATTTGAATCCTTAGAGTGGATATACTGTCTCAAGCCGGAGGGCTGATTTATCACTCTCGGCCGAAACTATGGAAACTTTGGGTCTGGCCCCTGAGGGGCATCAGCTCAAAGATTCTGGTCTCACAACTGAGGTTGTAGAGACCATGTTGAACCCTAGCGCACCATCCATGAGGAAATTGTATACGCTCAAGTGGCGGCTTTTTGTCTTGTGGCGTGAAGAACGCCAGCTTGAAAAATTTGCCCAGTGAACTGCGCAATAGCTACATTTCGGCCAGCCACGGCCTTGTTGATGGAGCCTCTGTGGGGTAACATCCTCTTACTTCAAGGTTTATGCATGGTGTCAGGCGGCTGAAGCTCATCTGCTGGCCGTGCATACCTTCCTGGGACCTTCTGTGGTCCTGGAAAGTCTGTCAGGTGCCCCATTTAAGCCCTTAGAATCAGCCTCTGAGAAGCTTCTGACTCTAAAGGTAGCTCTACTGCTGGCCCTGACATCTACAAGCTCTCTCAGTTGCCCCTTCCTGTCTTGACTTTACCCCTGGATTAGCCAAGGTCTTCCTGTATCCTAGGCCAGATTATATTCCTAAGGTGCCTACATCTGCTGCCCAGCCTGTGGTGTTGCAGGCTTTCTGCCCATCTCTGTTCCTCACACCGGAACAAGAGAGAATGTACCTGCTGTGTCCAGTAAAGGCTCTCTGTACTTACGTTCACCGCTCCGGCCAGTGGCGTAAGTCGGAGCAGCTGCTGGTCTGCTTGGCAGCGACAGTAGAGGTGATGCTGGGTCAAAGCAGCACATCTCCAATTGGATAGTGGAAGCAACATCTATCACTTATGAGGCGCACAGTCTCGCTACACCTCTGGGCATAAGGGCTCATTCCACTAGGGGGGGTCGCCTCCTCGAAGGCTTTGTCCAACGGGGTATCCTTACAGGATGTGTGTGCTGCTGCAGGGTGGTCTACGCCACACACATTCATTCGACATTACAGCCTGGATATTCATTCCACCCCGGGCTCAAGTGTCTTGCAGTGACCCTTGGGCTTGGGTCTTTATGAACAGGCCATACCCTCGGTATGACGGAGTGGGTATTCTCATTCCCATAGTGTTATGCTAAATGCAACGTGGAGTTCCCTTTGAATTGCGTCTTCACTTCAGATAATAGAGGCTGACGGCGCGGTTCACAGGTGCCATATTTATATCACACAATGCGCTTAATTGCCACGTCACCTGATCATGGTGGGCCTATAAAGAGGCATGAATTTACACAAGCTTCAGATGCCGGTCGCACATGAGGGGCACTCCTCATACTGTTATACTAAATGCAACATCTTGTTCCCTTCTCAGGGAACAGGGTTAACCCAGACGTTTTGTCACAATCCCTCAAAGCATTGCGGAGATACAGCCTCTTGTTCAATTTTGCTCATTCTTCAAATTCTTTGAAGCACCATTAAAAACGGTATGGTTTATCAAAATTCTGTGAATAGATTTTTGTGGGAAGTGCCTCTAGATGATGCAGGCCATTTTCGTGCAAATCGGCCCAATGGTCTAGGAGGAGTTAGAAAAATTAGGTTTTCAAAAAATTTTAAAATAGCAGACAGGAGTTTGCTCGACCACGACATAATTGGTATCGTTGTTCTCGGCTGAACTACGGAATCTATCAAGACCTGTCTCATGATGGTAGGCAAAAGGAGTCAATAGCTATTATCGTTTTTTTAGAACTAGCATTATAATTCTTGACCACAAGTAGGCACTGTCCCACAACTTTTTGAGTCTCTTCAGCGCATTGTGCCACAGACACATACCAAGTTTTGTAATGATAAGCCAAGTTGTTTGTAAAATACAGCATTTTATGACGTAATTCAAAATGGCCGACATCCAAAATGGCCAACATAGGAATTTTTCATATTGTTGGACTCTGTATGCCCCACTGAATCTAATGAGACCAATTTGATTATTTTAATGAGATTTTATGACAAACTGTTCAGAAGTTATAAGCAAAAATGTGCTTTTTTCATATCTCATGACCATTAGAGGGCACTGATCCGAAACTGAGCAGGCACCCTTGAGTCATAATGGCTATGACAAATAATAAGTTTGGTATGCATACACTAAAACGTTACGGAGTATACCCTCACTTCCATTTTGGCATGCTTGCTGTAGAATTCGTTGAAGCGCCATTCGAATATGGTATGGTTTATCAAAATTCTGTGAATAACTTTTTCTCGTGCGTGCATCTAGATGATGCAGGCCAACTTTCATGCAAATCAGACAAACGGCATATGAGAAGTTAGAAAAAGTATGTTTTCAAAACAATTAAAAATACCGGACAGGAAATTTGCTCAACCATGACATAATTGGCATCATTCTTCTCGGCATGAAACATATCTTTTTATGTCTCGTGACCACTAGGTGCTGTTCTTCCGAAACGCTGCAGCTAACCTCAGGACCTAATGCTGATGACACATACCAAGTTTTGTCACAATCCCTCCAAGCCTTATGGAGATATACCCTCATGCCCATTTTGGCGGGCTCGCAGTTGTATCCCTCGAAAACAGTATGGGTTAATTCCTTCGGGACTTGACCCCTAATAATAATAATAATAATAATAATAATAATAATAATAACAAAACTAACGAAAACAATAGGGTTCAAGCTCCGAAGGGGCAAAAGAATTTTAATATTTGACCATTAATAATAATAAGCATTATACATTTTCACAATTTTACAGGTCAGCTCTGTTCAAAATGAATTTGCACTCCATTAAGTCCTTTAATTTTGTTAAGACTTTCTTCCTGCACAGATCATGTTGGGTAAGGAGACAATTTTCATTGGGATAATTCCCGAAGAATGTGTTTGCTCTAAGAATTTTTTTCTCCATTTGATTCATTATAAATTTGCACATAGGTTTTTTATAACTCCCCATCATGCATTCCAAATGACACTTTTGATCATTTGTGTTCTAACACTCCTCAAATGTTATTGGTACCTTTGTCCATGTATTCTGGAGATGTCAAATGTCTTTGGAAAACTGAAGCATACCTGTTTTCTCTTTTAGAATGAGATATTAAAACTTCCCCAGTGTTTATCTTGCTCAGAGATGACTCATCTTTCAATCTAAACCACAAGAGAATACTACTGGTTGCTCAACTCCTGTTAAAAAAGGCATTTTTGTCTAAGGTCATTGATTTTATTGTGTGTGTCTCTTAGGCTTTTTGCTATTTGTTTGTTCTTGTTATGTTTGTTGTTATTTGTTATAAACTCTGAATATATATATATATATATATATATATATATATATATATATATATATATATATAGATATAGATATAGATATTCACAAAAAATATGTCTAAAATTTTGCAAGTTATGTGTAAGTTGAAAATATCACAATTTCAGCATGTGAAGGGATTTGCACAGCATGAATTTAAACTACAGCATTATTAACCCAACATTTTCACTGACAGATCTGTGTCATTTATTCACTTTGCAAATGTGTTATTTTATTTTTATTTTTTTATTCCACACTGTTTTTCACATTGTTTCTTATGGGATATGTGATTTGCTTGTTTGTATAAATCTGTGTGTGTGACACAAAGGAGGCAATAGCCAAACAATGGCAACACACTCACCCTTATCAATCATCTGTTTTCATTGGGGAAGTTTGACCTCCAACGTCAGGTGGTGTTTCATTTGTTTTTCATTTTCTTAGTCCAGCATTTTTACCAAGGGGATACATATTATGGCTGAACTAACAAATGTGTTTAAAAAATTAACTGTTAAATCTAAAGTGTACATCTCAAGCTGTATAAACAGTTAATTAATGCCAATCAGGTTTTGTTTAGTAAACTATTGTCTATAGCAGACATTCATATATTTATAAAATGTCAGCTCATAATGTACTCTATTATGAGTCCACCTCTGTGAGCCAAATTAGGATAGAGCATACAAATAGGAAAAACTATGCATAATACAGTTATCACACAAATTGTTTATAACTGAAACTGAAACGACAACATACAGATTTAAGGAAAATGTATATTAAGAAATTCAAGCATACTGGGATGAGTCCTAGAATGGTCTACTTTATAGATAAAAAGCACATTTTAGTAACATGATTGGGTATAAAATAAGAGTATCTTAGAGTGGCAGAGTCTTTCAGAAGTAAAGATGGGCAGAGATTCACCAATCTGCAAAAAATTGCGTCTACACTTTGTGGAACAATTTGAGAATAATGTTCCTCAACATAAGATTGTGAAGACTATTAATATCTCATCATCTGCAGTACATAATATCATCAAATGATTCTGAGAATCTGGAGAAATCTCTGTGCGCAAAGGACAAAGATGAAAATCAATATCACAAACCTGTGATCTTTGGGCCCTCAGGCGGTGCTGTATTAAATACAGCAAACACATACACCTCACATTTAAACACCTCAAGTGAGAATGAAGACACTATCCATGCCAAAATATCTTATATGTGACAGCTTATAAACAAAAATGTTAGCCAGAGATTTCTGCCATTTTGTGACAAAATGCTTCATCACCAGAGACATTATCAGCAAAGGATAAATGAATCCCTTAAATAAATTAATCCACTCACTTACTGTCCATAATCTTTATTAATAAATAATTATCTTGTCATACGTTCAAGTGAAAGTATGTTAGTTGCTGTTTTTTAGTCTAATTAATTGGGCCTCTGAGCAAGCACATTGGAGCTTTCACTTGTTCAAGATGCTAACTATAACTGCAGTAAAAGATCCACCATCCTAGTCTGCATAATGTAGATAATGAAAACAAAATAAATCATTTTGTTTTATCATTTCTACCAGACAGAAATGCAAAAGGCTACACACCATAGCATGAGTGAGAGAATAACATTGACTTGATTAAATGATTTGAAATCACATACGAGTTTCTGAATTTGCTATTTTAAACAGCTTCTGTGGCATTTTCAGTGGCCCAATTTGTGAGAAACTATTAAATGGTCTAACTGCCTTTTTGATTGAACTGACGGGAAGCTGTTATAGGTAAGGAATAAAATGCAGTGGTGCATATTTTTATGGAAAAATAATTGACAACTTGGTGTTGTGATGTGGCCTGATGCCAAGCCGATACCACCAGATTTTGTATCTGTTGAAGTTGCTAAAAGAAAGATTCAGCTTGTCATGATACATAGAAACTGCAAAGTACTTTGTCCTGAAGAGTTTCCTAATCCAAGAATTGTTTGTTTCAGGCTCCCTAAAAATCAATGTAACTGAATGTTTGGAAAACAAATCAGATCAACTGAATGTGGCATATTTGAATGATTTTCTACAACATATAATATGTATCACAATGTATAGCTAACAAACTGCCAGCAAAACAGTAGTATTGCATTAACAATGTGAGAACATATATATGCACATTTTACAATTTAAAAAATTTTGTGAAAAATTCTAACCTTTAATTTAATCACCACTTCCAGAGTTTGTAGTTGTTCTAGTGAAGATAACTGCAATAGCTCAGAAATTTGTATTGCTATATAACTCTAGTGCAAACACAACACACTGTTACCTTACATTTGTCTGAACAGAATGTTTGGAGAACAAATCAAATCAACTGAATGCAGCATATCAGCATATCTGAAATATTTACTGAAATACAGGTGAAATATTTATCCTACGAGTAAGAATTATTCGGAATCCTCTATATAACTCTGTTTGGAACCTTGCTATAAGCTAGTGGAGGAAAGTTAGGCTATGCATTATGGCTGCCGTGGTTTAGCTAGATGTGCAAATGTCTGTGCAATGATTGTGCAAACCGAGTTATGCTCATTCTGACAAAAAAAGCCCCAGTACACGAAGCAATGGAGGGGAAATACAAATTGAAAAAAGAGATGTTGGTGTTGGTGAGATGGTGTGTGTGTGTGTGTGTGTGTCTGTGTGTGTGTGAAATATTGGTACGAACACTGACGCTTGTTTTACGAGGCCTTTGCTTTCAGATTTCTTACTCTGTCCAGTCAAAATATCCAAATTTCCTGTTTAAAAAGTCCCATACCTCACAAGAAAAACAAGCTGAATCAAGTACATTAGATATACAATACCATAACCAAATAGTGCACCCATTCCAATTCATACCTCATAAATAATCTACAATCAATGAAGCTTGTTATCACCCTGCTATGAGCTGAGGTGAGGCTCTAGGGGCTACTCAGGTAAATAAGTGACTATACATGAAAAAACTGTAAAGGTCTCCATAATGGGCTGGCCTTAGAGAGATTGCTGACCTGGGACCTGCCGATCTAATAACAGCCAAGTTGGATGCTTGGCCAAAAATGTTGGACTCAATGACCTGAAATCTGTCATTCGACTGGCAATGCTATTACAGAGAGTGTACAGTATTAACAGAGGCTAAGGGAGTACTGTGCTGATCTAGGAACAGGCTTCAAAGAAAATTGGAGGTAAATCTTAATGGGAGTTGTGGATGAACTGCACTTTTAATTCAGTTAATTAGTAAAAGAGAACAGAGACAGAACAGATTAGAGGAGAGATAATTGCAGGACTGAGAAATAGATTAGGATTAGAGGAGTGGAAGACAAAACAGGGAGAAACTAGTGAGAGAGAGAAAGAGAGAGAGAGAGAGAGAGAGAGAGAGAGAGAGAGAGTGTGTGTATGTGTGTGTATGTGTGTGTTTTGTCGGTTTTGAGGGTTCATTGTGTCTAGACCAGGGGAGCAATAGAATGGCTCCCTGCAGGTAGTTGACTACCTGCAAGTGTGGTTAACCTAAACAGTCATTACGGTTCTGAGGGAGAACACAGGACAGTTAAGCACACATACACACACATCCTTGAATGCAGGCTGACTTTAGAGGTCAGCACCTGTGCTCATTATCTCTTAGCAGGCTTTACCCTTCTAATCAAAAACTGTAATTAAATCACAGGGACAGCAGTTTAATCCATTTAAGAGTAAGCGGACGTCCCTTGGGTACATTGCCCCTCAGCCCCATAATGTAATCCAACCAAACAACACAGTTAAACTCATGTGTATCATCTTTGCCTTGACTAAACTAATTGAATTAGACTAGATCTAAATGGCAGCCAAACCCATCCCATTTTACAGCCAGGCCAAGGCTGCAGGAATCTAGCATGGCCCAGACCAGAGGACAGGGTAAGTAAGGCCATAGATGACCCAAGCCAAAACCCAGGACAGCTAACAAGCAAATAGAACCCAAAGCAAACAGAACTGAGCACAGGGCAACCTGGGTCAAACTCAGAACAGAGAAACATGAGCCAAAAGCAATCTGGGCTTTGAAGGGTCCAAACCGAAGAAAAGCCCACAACAGCTTGGGACAATCCCAGACAGGAACAGGGCAGCGGAACCAGGGGGGCAGCCAAAACCAATGCAAAAAACAACTCACTAGTACAATTGTGGAAAGAAAAGTTTTATGGAATTAGATAATAAAGTGCCATCAGCCCTCCTTTTGTAGTTTAATGAAGTGTTTTGTTTGAAGAAATTACAGCAAAATTAAGCTGGTTTGTGCATGGCAAGAGAACGTAAGGGAAGTAATAATAAATTGACATCAGTACAGCCATCATCACTCTAAACATAATTTTTGCCATAATTTTGTCAACAGCATTATTATGATATTTGCAATAACCACAAACTATATTAAAATCATACATACTGGTATCTGCAATATTGTCACCAGTGGCACTATTGTTCATAAATTTTCATTACCTTAATTTCCATTGTCAAGATTGTCTCCAAGGACATGATTATCATTTTCATTTCAACAGTAAATATGGTTTTCTTTTATTAGTGTTCAGTGTAGGCATTTTGGCACTAACCTTCTTCTGCAGCACAATGATCTTGCGCTCTTTCACATCCAGCATGTCCTTCAAGTCATGTATTTCCCCATTCAGAGTGCCTTTCTCGTCTGTTACATCCTGCAGCTGCTTGCTCTTTTTATTCAGGAAGGACTCTTTTTCCTCTAGACGCAGCCTCAGGGCATCAACCTGAGTGAAATAATCCAAAATATTAGAAAATATAAGAAATAAAGTAATGTACTGACATTAACTGAACTTAAGAAATAAATAAATAAACAGAATCTGAATGTCTTCAGTAGTGAAATGAGAATACTGTGAAGGTGCATATGTTTAATTGTGACATGAAATCATTTCAGTCTGACAAAGCTTTTAATGAATGAATTGTAGGATACATACAAACATAACTCATATTCACGTACAACATACACACACTTTGCATCAGATATTTGAACATATCTTTAAAGAAAAATAAATTAACTTAAGTAATTCAAGGAGCCTTCCAAATCTTCTGTAAGAATATCTGAAACAAGAAGTAAGACTAGTTGACAGTGGAGGATGTACAAAACCATTGCTCAAATGTCTAAGTAGATAGTAAATCTAGTACAATGACACATGATTCCCAGAATTTTAATTAGCTGCTTTTGGCACATTCCATTAGCTTCAGAAAGAATGCACCTTTTATTTCTGTTACTACAGGCATACAGTTACCATTACATCTAAGACAGAAAGATAGAGACTGAATCTGAAATAATGAGAGATAGGGCACATGCATGCTTGCTGAGGCAAAGCCCATTACAGGAGTATTAGAGAAGAGCAGAGACCTACTCAGCTTAAGATGTAAAACTATTCATCTCATATTGCTCTTCTGGCAGTGGCCCAGCCTCATGACAGAGAACACTATCTCAGTCTGTCACTCTCTCTTTGCCTATCTATCTGCTGGCATCATTTGCTGCCAATGACACTGGTAATCCGCAGTCAGTTGGCAAGCCATAATTTATGAAGAATTTGTCCGCAATTCAGCAGGAAATCACTCATGTCTGCCCATTCTAATTTTATAATCATACTACACTCTTATAAAATACACCCAATGTGCACAATAACCAGTAAGAAGACCTACAATTGCATTTTTACAGGCACCACATTTTTCTGTTCAGCTTAAAGGAAATATACACACTGAATGACTTGCTTACATATATATATATATATATATATATATATATATATATATATATATGTATGTATGTGTGTGTGTGTGTGTATACATATATATATGTATGTATGTATGTATGTTTGTATGTGTGACCTTCAATTGTGCAAAAGATTTATTTTATGATTCATTTAAAAGTTTCTTGGTTTATACCTCTTTCATCAATAAGTTGGTCTATTTTCACTCACTTTAACAGTTTCCTACATTAAACACAAAATTCATGTTCAACTTCCTGCTAATAGTGGCACCTGAGTGATGGAGCAGTGCTTTAGTCTTTTAGTCTGTCCATCTCTCTCACCTCCTCATCTGTACACTCTGCTCAAACATATCAGGTTCCAAAGCTTAAACTTTCATGCTAACACATTTACATTTATGGCATTTAGCAGACACCCTTACCCAGAGAGACTTACATTTATCTCATTTTTTTAATACAACTGAGCAGTTGAGGGTTAAGCTCAAGGGCCCAACAGTGGCAGTTTGGCAGTATTGGGATTCAAACTCACAACCTTCTGACCAGTAGTCCAACATTTTTTTAAGCAGTGAGCTACCACCCTCAACCTCATCACCTCAACCTCATCTTTCAGATTGCTAACTAGCCAAGCCAAGTCTCTGCTGTAACTCTCTCATAAAGTTACATTTGCATTCTGGAATTTTGAGTCCAGCACTTGCTATCTCCACTACGTCTACATTGGATTTAATGTTTAATGTCAGAGAGGCACTGAAATAAGAAAAATACAACACAACAAAAAACAAAAGCACCAGAAATGCTAAGGGCATCAAACATATTTCCACATGAACACAATCAGCTAGTAATTGTCATTATTACTAATGATAAGAAGAATATTTTAATTATATAAATTATAATCCAGGCAGTAAGTTGCACTACTGATCAAGTCTCTTTTTTTCTTGTAAGAACATTGGCTGAGCTAGGATTTACTATTTTGATTTAACCAGCCATCCACCTGTAGCAGATTTCGTTAAACCTTTTGTCAAAAATGGAACAGCATTGGTATTTTAGATTGTATACTTATATATAGAGAGAGAGATATTCTACCATAATATGAGCAACAACTTGTGAGTTTAAGAAACAGACCAGAAACAAACCACTCAGTCCCAAACTGAAATTGTACAAGAACCTTATCTGTTACTCAAACATATTCAAATTAAATATTAGGTCAAAGCTGTTCTATTAAGGATTCACTTAGCCTCATGCTTACTGTCAACTTTAGGTATACACTGGGGGAAATAAGTATTGAATGCTTCCATATATATATATATATATATATATATATATATATATATATATATATATATATATATATATATATATATATACATATAATATATATATATATATATATATTTCCAATGAGGCTATTCACATGAAATTTTCACCAGACTTTGAGTATTTGAGTATTAACTCAAGAAATCCACACACAAAGGAATCCAAACATTAAAGTCCAAAATTAAGTTATGTGTTATAAAGAGGAATGACACAGGAGAAAAATATTGAACGCGCTAACTGAAATTTATTTAATACTTAGTGGAGAAGCCTTTGTTTGTAATGACAGCTTCAAGACATTTCCTGTATGAAGAAATTAATCGGCCACAGTATTCATTTACTTTTACAATTATTCATTTAGCAAACGCTTTTATCCAAAGCAACTTACAAATGAGGAAATATTCAGGTGTGATTTCTTCTAAACATTCTTCTAAACATATTGTATTTAAATCTTGTCCAATACTTATTTCCCTCACTGTAGGTGACTGGCATACATTCATAAGAAAAAAAATACAAAAAAAAAAACAACTTAAATAATGGTGGTTACCCACTCACTTGTAAGCAATAAAATTTTGCTAATACATAGAAATTAAGAGCAATCTGTGCATGAGTAGTCCATGAACATTTTTCATGGACTTCAGCATGGTGACAATACAATTTATTAGAAAAGGTTTAACTGATGCATTGACATGATTACTTGGTTTTATCTTGAGCTATATGAGAATGTGTGAGTCATATTAATATGTTCTCAAATGCATATAAACTAGGCTTTTATAACATTTCCCAAAATGTAACCTGCATGCCTTAGTCAAATTATCAAATCACTTCGGTCTCTGCCCCTTTTTCAACTTTTTATTTATTTCTACAGCCAAAATCATGGGTCATTGTGGCACAAGGGCTAAACACCAGCGAAGAATGAACATTGCATACAATCACATACATTGCATGCAATCATGGTCAAGAGCTTCAGTTAATGTTTGCAACAAACATTAAAATGGGGAAAAAGTGTGATCTCATTGACTTCAACTGTGGCATGGTTGCTGGTGTCAGACAGACTTGGTTTAAGTATTTCAGAAATTGTTTATACAGAATGGTGTGAAAAACAAATAAACATTCAGTGAGCAGCAATTCTGTGAGTAGAAATGCCTTGTTATTGAGAGAGGTCAGAGAAGAAATTTTAAGGAAGGCTATGGTAAATAATTACTCTTTACAATCAGCAGTAAAACATCTCAGTAGGGATAACACAATGAAACTTAAAGCTTATGATTTACAACAGCAGAAGATGAAGCTGGGTTCCAGGAATCTGAGGTTACAGTGGGCACAGGATCACCAAAACTGGACAGTTTTTGATTGGAATAAGATCAGGTGATTTTTTTTTTTTTTTGCACCATTCTGTGTAAACTCTAGAGACTGCTGTGGATGAAAATCTTAGCCGATCAGCAGTTTCTGAAATACTCAAACCAACTTGTCTGGCACCAACAACCATGCCATTGTCAAAGTCACTGAAATCACATTTTTTCCTCATTCTGATGTTTGATGTGAACATGAATTGAGCCTCTTGACCTTTATCTGTATAATTGTATGCATCATGCTGCTGTCACGGCCCCCAGGGACAATTCAATCTTTGGCCACTGATAATGCCGGTTCCTACTGTGTCTTCCCTCTTGTTTGTTTTCCTGAGCCTGTTTCCCTAAGTCTGTTGCTGGTGTCTGTCAATAAATCAAGAAGTTCTGTATTTGCATCCGCCCTTCACGACAGCTGCGGCAGGTGTATTGGTGTTCCTAATAAAGTAGGAGTGTAGCTTTATATGATAAATAGTACAATAGTACACTTCAGGCTGTGATACTGTAATTTTATCTTATATTTGCAAGGTTTAAGGTATTTCCAAGAATGACTAGTGATAGCAGATTGGATAAACAGGATAACTACAGGATCGATTGACATCTTAAGTAATAATCTACATTAAGTATAAACAGTCTTTTCTCTATCACATACACAGACCCACATATACACAATGTATGACCTAAGGTGTTTGTGTATAGGTGTCAGAGAGTGAGATTGTGCAGCCTGTATAGTGGGAGATCTGGATAAACATGGTCAGTCTGTTCTACTGGTCAGTATCCACAATGCTAAAAATCTGGATGCTATTCAGGGGCAATCTTAAATCCCATCTCTACATGATATCATAATGAGCTCATGGTACACGTCTTTGTGCATACATTTCTGTATAGATGTTAGTGTCTATGTGTTTCTTAGGACACATGCAGTTGATTGTGTGCATTTTTGTGTCTCTGTGTGGTCACATCTGAACATTGGCACATGCATTTATGTATTTTATTTGAAGCTTCAGGTGGTGCACAATTCTTTCGTTAGCCAGGTCTAGCTACATAAACATTTCTCTTTTGCCCAAGACATACATATTTACATGCTCTGTCATCACAACTCTATGTGTATTAAAATACATAGAGTATTTTAAATTGCTGAGAGATTACTGGGAAAGGGCTTTGAAAGCTGATCACCCAGACATTGCACAGGCTCCCTTGAATTGTTGCATCCCATAACTTCATGGTGGAGGACAGACATGCAGAAACAGCAAAACTAGCAAGGCATTGCTGCTTCTGTATGCCAAAGTGCTTTATTACAACAACCAAGGCTGGAAGCAATCTTGTTCAACAACAGCAAGATACTCCTATTGCCCATATTTGGGGGATTACATACATCCATGACTTAGGTATCATTTTTGTAAAAATTTTTGTGTGTGAGAACATTAACCCCGATGTGGACAAAGTGAAGTCTAGCTAGGGAAGACTGCATCGAGGCGTGTCTAGGAGCACTCACAGACACACATGTGCACATTAAAAACATCTCCATTGCGATGGCCTCTCCTGTTTTTTCACTCAGCACCACATCATTTAAGGAAGTCCTTGATACGTTTTCAAGATCTTGTGGTTTGCAAAACTATTAATTCTTGGCCAGGACATGAAGTGTGTGTTTTCTTACACACTCCTCTCCTCTTTCTTCATCCCCTAACTTCTAGACAGTCAGAGTGCTCATGACAGCCAACTCTCCTTTTGGCCTTTGTTTGGTAGAGGGAGTGAACAAGACAAAGAAAAAAATCTAAGGACACTGTAAAAAATGGAAGATCCAAAATTGAATCGTTCAATATTTTTAATTCATTATGTATCTGCTTACTTCTAAAACTGCTTTAGAATTGGAATTTATAATCTGTAGCATGGGCCAGAGATTTTCTAGCCAGCAGATAAACAGAACTACAAAAAGACACTCCACATAGTAGAGTCTAGATTCCTACTGCTAGTGGTTCTTATGTATAGATTCTTATGCAGTTCCAACCTTATAACCATAAAAAACGCAAGTGTCATTTCTAAAACATGGAGGATCCCTGCTCATACCAGCTGTTAAACATTTCTCTTCTGAATTGTCTCTTTCTCTCCATCTGTAACAGCAAAGTGGCACACCACAATCATTAAAATGCATTTATTTGAAAAAATTTGCTGTGAAATTAATCATTTTCCACTTTGCAGTGCAGTACTGAAATAATTGCTGTTTATGTAACAATTAATAACATTCTCTCAACTGAAACGCTGCAGAAATGGCATAAATAGCCCGAATCTACCTCAGATGTGGGCTGAGGGGTAGGTAATTGTTCAAAATATCTGATATTCTATTTGAAGTGGTTCTGCAGCCTGACTCCAGTGTCTGTCTGGTCTTCATCAGTAGCACTAAGAGCTTCCAAAGACCTGACCAGTCAGACAAATTATGTATAAAAATGCAACTTTACGGATGAAATTACAAGTGAAATATTGACTTCAGAGTATAAGGTCTACAAATGTGCAAAATATGCTTGGGAAAATAAAGAAAACAGGCATTACTGGACGTGATCTGTAAAAGTCAGGTGTCTCGTGGACATAGTGCATCTTTCTATTCATGCCAAATGCATATGGACATCTGTCAGAATTAGCTGACCATCTGAGGGAAAGCATTTATTTATGCATCATTAGTAATTGGCCTAAGTGTGCACCAAGTATGGGATGCATTATCACAGAATAAGCTCATGAAAAGCAAGAGCTTCTGGATTTATTAATTCCTAAAGTCATACATTCATTATGGACAGGCATATCAGAAAGCTAGCTTATCCATCACCTCTGTAATGCTTAGAAAGATTATTTTTTATTTCAGTCTTCTTTCTTCTATTACCCTTGATTTCACCCCAACAGTCTGACATCTAAACACAAGCTCCCCCACCCCCCGCCCCCCCACCCCCGCCTCCAAACCTTGCCCTGAGGCACTTTAAACCTCCACGATCTGGAACAAATACTGAGTTGAATACAGACAGAGTTCACAGAGAAAGGAGTATATAATTTGTTCAAGATTTTTAGAAGTGTGTAGGCAGTTATATATTTTTTTAGCCTTTTAGTGGTATAAAAGGTCTGACGTTATCCCTATCTGGTCCTATTAACTTATAAACGTATGTTTATATGGAAGCATAATAGTGCCAAATGTCCTCAAGGCAAAATGGCATGTTGAATTACATAAATTGAAAAAAAACATATCACAATAACAATACTTGAATTTTTCTGCCCAGCAATTTGACACAAATTGGAAGAAAAAAAAAACACAATAACAATGCTTGAATTAGTTTCCTCTGCAATTCATTGGGTTTGTATATTTTGATTGAAAACAAAATTCCAGCATTCAAAATTCAATGCACACATATTCACCTTCCTAAAATACAGTTCCAAAATATTCAGTTGTTAAAATACCATCTTAATTATTCGTCAGATAGTATTTAAACACATTACTTTTCAACCTCACAAATTCAGGCTGCAAAAATTCAGGTCTTAAAATTCAAGTCTTCACATCCGGGTCTCACAGGAAGAGCAATGGATTGCCGATGTAACATGTTCCTCTGGACCGGCCCCAAACTCTGGATGTTGTGTGAGTAGTGGTGGGATTGTGCAGACAAGCCACAAGAGAAGATTAACCTAGCGGACTGGCATAAAGTTGGCTTGACGTTGGATGTTCAATATTTGCAGATATGCGCAAATTAAGGGACCATCTCTAAAGTTACATACGACATTGGTATACACGTTTCTAACTTAAGTAGCATTCGAAGGGAATGACTTATAGTCATAAAACCAACTGTAAAGTGTTTTTATCAAAAATCTAAAAGGTGTGCATCATACCTGACACCTACAGGAACACATTCTAGTTGATTTTGTGACTGTAAGTCATTTTCTTCAAATGCTATTGAGCTTTACTTCATCACTATTGATCCAACAGTGCTTACTAGGATGTCCAACCTCTTACATAGAATTTTACAAATATTCCTAAGTTGTGAATTTCTATTACCTTATATGTAATTTCCTTAGACTGTTCCTTAGTCTTCATTTTCACTCCTGTCCTTCAGACGGACAGTCTTTTAAATGACAGTTCAACTGAGGTGTTTGGGTGTTTTGTTTTTTTTTTTTATAAAATGGGAGCTGTTTCAATATTTCACAGGTGAAGGCCAATTATATGTCCCTTGTGTCCTTGTTAAGACAATATCTTTTAAATGGAGCTTCTGGTATCTGGGGGCTTGAATACTTGAATAATTTGGACTCTGGGGGGTTGAATAGTTAAAAATGCAACAAATGACTTTTAAGTCCATCTTTCTCTAAATTAATTAAATGAATTTAATTTTGTAATATGCTTTTCTATTTATGAAAGCTGACAAGAAAACAAGTAAACAATCCCAAGGCTCCCCTTCATTTTGTTTAAGAACCAAAGCCTCGAGCGCAAAGCTTTCCAGAATAAGAAGTCCGCTCACCACTTGCTGCCACATAATCTCTCTCTGCTAGCTATTAGTGTATGTTTCTATGATGTTTACATGGATTTGGTCCATGAAGCCCTTGCCTGGTTGACTAAATGTAATGTGGCTGCTGCACCCATTTGTGTTTATTTGATCTGTGCTGAATTGGGTACAAATATATTTTAAATATTTCTACCCAATCAGAATCCTCTGCCTGATCAGCTTTGTTATAATTATCTTTTATGACACTTCCATATCTATACTGTGTAATTATACGACATTACACCTCAATTTATGATTTGCCAAGATAACTCATAAATGTTCTGTTCTGCTTTCTGTCACTGAAGCCTTACGACTACCAAGATCAACCTCAAGATCATCTGTCCTCATCTTACTTGACCTCTCTGCTGCCTTTGACACTGTGAATCATCAGATCCTCTTGTCAAGTCTCTCTGGTCTCGGCATCACAGGAACGGTTCTGTGCTGGGTGGAATCGTATCTCTCAGGGATATCACGGTATCATGGTGGGGAGGGGTATCTGAATCTCAGCAACTCACAACTGGGTTTCCCCAGGGGCCAGTTCTTGTTCCACTGCTCTTTTCTATTTATACAACATCTCTGGGGCCTGTGATTGAGACCCATGGCTTCTCATATAACTGCTATGCTGATGACATTCAACTCTATCTGTCCGTCCAGCCTAAAGATCCATCCATCTCAGCAGACATCTCTGCCTGCCTGTCTGACATCTTGGACTGGATGAAGGGACGCCACCTTAAGATCAACTTGGCAAAAACAGAGCTTCTCGTCATCCTTGCCTGCTCTCAGGCAGGGCCTCCCAGCCAGCTCCATCAAACCCCTTTGGATTATTCAGAATGTAGCAGCATGCCTCGTTTTCAACCAGCCCAAAAGAACCACACCCCGTTTCATCTCCCTCCACTGGCTTCCTGTAGCCACCTGCATAAAATTCAAGGCTGTGATCAAAAGTATAAGACAGTTAGTTTTACAGTAAATTAAAGTAAATAGCACTTGATATTTGGTTGCATAACCCTTGTTTGCAGTAACTGCATCAAGCTGGCAACCCACTGACATCACCAAACTGTTGCATTCTTATTTTGTGATGCTTTTCCAGGCTTGTACTGCAGCTTCTTTCAGTTATTGTTTTTAAGGAGTTTCTCCCTAAGTTTCTCAGTCTCATCTTCAGGATGTGAAATGCATGCTCAATTGGGTTAAGGTTATGGTGATTGACTTGGTCAGTCTAAAACTTTCCACATTTCCCCACTAATGAAGTCCTTTGTTGAGTTGGCAGTGCTTTTTGGCTCATTGTCTTGCTGCATGGTAAAGTTCCTTCCAATTAGATTGGATAAATTTTTCTGTAAATTGGAAGACAGAATGTTTCTGTAGACTTCTGAATTCATTCTGTTGCTACCATAATGAGTTACATCATCAATAAAGATAAGTGAGCCTGTTCCAGAAACCGCCATGCAAGCCCAAGCCATGACACTACCACCACCAATGCTTGATAATAGCTTGTATGTTTTGGCTCATAATACAATCCTTTCTTTCGCCACACTTTGGCCTTTCCACCCCTTTGGTAGATGTTAATCGTGGCTCATCTCTCATCATCAAAAAACTGACCTCAACCCCTGTCAATTGTCCAGCTATAGGCCAATATCAAATCTCCCCTTTATTTCCAAGATCCTAGAAAAGGTTGTAGCACAGCAGCTATGCTCATGCCTACATAGGAATAACTTTCATGAAATGTATCAGTCAGGATTTAGGCCTCATCGTAGCACAGAGTCTGCACTGGTTAAAGTGGTAAATTTCCTACTACTGGCCTCTGATCACAGTTCTGTCTCCTTGCTTGTGTTGCTTGAATTTAGTGCAGCTTTTGATACAATTGATCATACTATTCTCCTTTGTAGACAAGAAAATATTGTTGGCATTAAGGGAACATCCCTCTCCTGGCTCAGGTCTTAATTGACTGATCACTAACAGTTCATAGATGTAAATGGAGACTTCTCTATACATACTGAGGTGAAGTTTGGTGTGAGCTAAAGTTTCTGTTTTAGGCCCACTGCTTTTTACTTTACATGTGCCACCTCTGGGACAAATTATTCGCAAACATGGAATTAGCTTCCACTGTTATGCTGATGACACACAGTTGTATGTTTCAGCAAAGCCAGATGACAGACACCAGCTTAATTAAATTGAGGAACATCAACATCATGACCACATCACCCATATCTTATCCAGACTGCATATGATCCCAGTAAAATTTCGCACTGATTATAAAATTCTACTATTGACCTATAAAGCACTGAATAGCCTCGCGCCACAGTACCTGAGCAAACTTTCTGTCTTTTATGATCTGCCACCACTAATTCGATCAAAAGGTGCAGGCTATTTGTTGGTACCTCGAATAATGAAGGCTACGGCAGGGGGAAGAGCTTTCTCTTACAAAGCCCCACAGTTATGGAACAGCCTTCCAATTACTTTTCAGGACTCAGACAAGTCTCCATGTTTAAGTCCAGGCTGAAAACATATTTGTTTAGTGAAGCTTTTTGTGAATAGTTTTTTGTTAGGTAAATCAGCAGATCTAGAGGACTCACAAGCATAGAGTGTTGTGGTGAACTGGGATGCTTGGATTCCCTCCAATATTATATATTTATGTAAAGCTGCTTTGGGACAATGTCCATTGTTAAAAGCACTATACAAATAAAACTGCATTGAATTGAATCTCTGCATTTCTTTGCAATTTCTATCTGGCCTTCTGATTCTTATTGCTGATGAGCAGTTTGCATCTTATGGTATGGCCTCAAAGTCTCCTTTGAACAGTGGATTTTGATTCCTTCATTGGAAAAAAAAAAAAAAAAACAGGTATTTTTTTTCTAATCTTCAACTGTCCAGTTTCGATGAGCCTGTGCCCATGATAGGCTCAGATTCTGATTCTGAGAGGAGTGGAACCTGATGTGGTCTTCTATTGTTGTAGCCCATCCACCAGAAGGTGTGATGATTTGTGCATGCTGAGATGCTTTTCTGCTCATCACAGTAAAGAGTGATTGAGTTACTATAGCCTTCCTTCTGGTCATTTTCCTCTGAGCTCTCTTATCAACAAGGCATTTCCACACACAGAACTGTCACTTACTCAATGTTTTTTATTTACCATTCTATGTAAACTCTACATAACAGTCTCTAGAGACTGTTTTGTCTGAAAATCCAAGGAGATCAGTATTTCCTGAAATACTCAAACCAGCCCTTCTAGCACCAACAACCATGCCATGACTAATGTCAGAGAGATTACATTTTTCCACATTCTGATGTTTGATGTGAACATTAACTGAAGCTCTTGACTGGTATCTGCATGATTTTAGGCATTATGCAGCTGCAACATTATTGGCTGATTGGATAACTGCATAAATGAGCAGGTATACAGGTGTTCCTATTAAAGTGGATGGTGAGTGTATGAATGTTGTTTCATTCGAGTCATTCCTTTTTACCTCCAAAAGTAAAAAAAAAGTATATAAAAAAAAAAAAGAAAAGAAAAATAAAAAGTCAAAATGTCTGTTTGCTTGTAATAGTACAGAGAGAGGGGGGGAGAGAGAGAGAGAGAGAGAGAGAGTGAGAGAGAGAGTGAGAGACTTTTTTTTGACTTTTTACAATCCTTTATTTATCAAACGTCACACTTTGCACATTAAAGTCAAAGGTGACTCAGTACATTAATAAATAAATATTTAAAGGAGCATAAAAAAAAACATAATTAAATTAAATAAATAAATAAGTCAGCGCAACAACGGATAGTTGTTATGAACATTATCAGCCTAATGCTGGTGTAAAACAAAGTTCTCCCTCCACCACAGAACACAGAGTCTTCTCACAACACCACACTCCCTTGAACATCTCCAAGTCCCCCATACTTCTGTAAAAGTTAAAATCAATCAGAATTCTTGATTTTATCAGTCTGGAGAGGACTTTTATGGCATCGCAGTCTGTGTTTTGTACCATTTTTTTTTTTTTCTGCTCAGGTATATTGCCATTTTTGCCTGACCAAAGATAAAATTGATCAGCTGACATTTGAATCTGTTCTTTCTGATGTACTCTGGTTTAATATCATCATTAAAACCCAGTACACTTCGCCATGGGGTGTCCACTCTACCATTCAGTTTTTTCTTATTTAAAACTTTCACGCACGCTTTGTACAGAAGCTTACTGGACACTGTATCAATGTTCATGTCACCTCTGAACTCCAGGAGGGGGCCACCACACCCATCTAGGTCTGGAGCGATGCCCAGCTGGGGAAAAGATTCTTCCACTGTAGGCCCAGTCTCGCTTGTTTTGTTGTCCATCAGCTGAGCACGCTCCTCTGACGTTAGGGTGGACCTCCAGCGATGTAGGAGCTTATTCACAATGCATAGGGGCCATAGTCCCAGGCGCGCTGCTAAGTCCTCTGCCCGTGACAGGTCCGTCCCTGTGACGTTCACCAGCTGCCGGAGTGTCACAATCCCTGAGGAGACCAGAACCCTAGATAATGAAGGAGTGGTCACACCAGAGATGTCCAATCGCCCACCATGAACCAGGGGTTCCTCCAGCAGCCAGTGTGGTGTTCTGCACCCCTTGATTTGTTTTTTTAAATGGTTCCTTTTTTTAAAAAGCCCATGATAAAAAACTGGTAATCCAGCAAAGTCTAGTGCTCTTGTGTCCATTAAAAACAAAGTTCTGTCCAACCCCAGTCCTCCTACTGTGTGTAACAGCCTATAGGCTGCTGCTCTCCATACCAAACTCCTCGGTCCAGTGAGGAGTCTCTGGATGAACTGGAGTCTAAACGTTGCAGTTCTGCTGGCTATGTGGACCAGCCCCTGCCCCCCCTCCTCCTTGGGCAGATGAAGGACACTTTGAGGGATCCAGTGTAGTCTGTCCCAGAAGAAGTCCACTAGCAGGGCCTGGATGTTTGAGAGCAGGTTTGGCGGTGGATCCACACATGCCAGCTTGTGCCACAGGGTTGATGCTGCCAAGTTGTTGATGACCAGTGTTCATCCCCTGTAAGACATTTTTGGGACCAGCCACTTCCACCTGCTCAACCTGCCCTTCACCTGTTCAAAAACACCCTCCCAATTTTTATTTAAAAACTCAGTGCTGCCCAGATAAACACCCAAGTACTTAAAACCACCCTTTTTCCACACCAAACCAGCTGGTAATGTGGGCTTCCCACCACCCCACTCTCCAACTAAAATGGCTTTGCTTTTGGCCCAGTTGACCTTGGCAGATGATAAAATCTCAAAATCTTTTAAAACATCAATTAAAATATTCACATCAGTCTGTGCTCCCTGCATTACGACTAAGTCATCTGCATATGCTGAGAGACAGAGAGAAGCACTGGAGTAAGATATTTTAAAACCAGAAAGTTGATCTCTCAGTTTACATAAAAGAGGTTCAAATGCTAGGGTAGACAGCATGCCTGACAGCAAACAGCTTTGTCTAATACCTCTGTAAACTCTAAAAGGGGCACACAAACCACCATTAACCTTCAGTACACTCTCAATTTCACTGTACAAAGTCTTGATCATGGCTATGAAACCTGGGTTGAAACCAATGGTTTCCAGCGCCTTCCACAAGTATTCATGTTCAACCCAGTCAAAAGCCTTTTCCTGATCTAGAAAAATAAGACCAGTCTTTAAGCCCAATAGCCTGGAGACGTCCAAAATGTCACGAAGTAAGTGTACATTATCAAATATAGACCTGCCAGGCACACAGTACGTCTGGTCAAGGTGAGTAATTTGCTCCATTACCTTAGTCAGTCTTGAAGCTAATGCTTTTGAGAGCAGCTTGTAGTCAGTGCACAACAGTGAGACCGGGCGCCAGTTCTTCAAGTTTGTCAGATCTCCCTTTTTCGACAGGAGGGTCAGGACGGCTCTCCTGCAGCTCAATGGGAGCTCACCTCCCTTCACACTGTCTAGTAACACTTCTAGCACATCCTGCCCTACAACTGCCCAGAAGGCTTTGTAGAACTCTACAGGGAGACCGTCTATGCCTGGCGCCCTTCCATTCTCCATCCTTTGGAGATCCTCATAGAGCTCTGCTAACGTTAGCTCTACGTCCATATCTCTGGCCACATGCTCTGAGAGTTTTGGCAGGTCTTTAAGGAAGCTCTCCTCCATTATCTGTGCCCCTGACTGCTCACTGCTGTACAGCATCGAGTAGAAGCTAACTGTCTGCTTGTGAATTTCAGTGGGATCTGACAGAAGATCCCCTGATTCAGTTCGCACAGCATGTATGAATCTTTTCTGTCCATTCTTCTGCTCTAGACCAAAAAAGAACTTAGAAGGAGCATCCATCTCATTCATGCTTTTAAAGCGTGAGCAGACCAGCGCCCCCTGTGCTGTAATGCTCAACAGGTCATTCATTATAGCTTTTTTACTTTTGAGGGCTTCAATCTGCCCTTGATCTCCTGTGGTCTCCAAACACTAGAGTTCCACTATTCTAGTCTCCAGGGCTTTCAGAGATCTGACAATGTCTCTTGTGACATTAAGAGTGTACTGTTGACAAAATGCTTTAATTTGAGCTTTAGCCACATCCCACCACTCTTGTACAGAACTAAAAGCCATCTTTTCCGATTTAAAAACATTCCAGAAATAAATAAAAGATTCTCTAAAATTAGTATCCTCTAAAAGTGCAGTGTTAAAATGCCAGTAAGCACTCTTTGGTTTTACTTTTTTTTTTTTACTGACGATACACTGCACCATGCTGTGATCAGAGAGGCCTATTGGAACAATAAAACAATAAAATACAATAAAACAATAAAACATTTTGTAAATGTTTTTAAGTGTCAGCTGATGTTTAAAACCATAAAAGCAATCCAATCTTGCAAGGGAGAGTGCGTTATCTATAGAGTGGGCCCACGTGTACTGTCTCTGTTTTTTATTTAAATTTCTCTATATCTCTCTCTCTAGGTTGTCCGTCGAAGCAACGAAGACCATTTTGTCATCAGAGATGATGCGTGCGTAGATGGCTGGTGCTGGCTCAAATTTAGCCTATTACCCAAAAACACTTAAAATTTAACATAGAAGCCAATACTCACATCTACCTCTGAACCCAGTTGGAGATAGAAAAAAAGACACCAGTCGTGAGTGAGAAGAAGCAAGGGTCCAGATTTATTGTTCCGTTCCACCACACGAGATCCACACCGATGAGAATTCTCAGAAGTGATCTGATACCCTGAGCTTAAGCTCCAGTATTTATACTGTATTTACATAGTAAATAACCCATATGTTTCAAGAAGACTATGATATCAATACCAATAGGGTTAAAAAAGAGCTCATCTACCTTACTATTATGTTCTAAAAAAGGGCTATTCCACTTACCATTAGCTCAAAAAACAGGGCTTTTCAACTTACACATAGAATCAAAACCAGGGGTTTTCAAATTACACATAGAATCAAAACCAGGGCTTTTCAAATTACACATAGAATCAAAACCAGGGCTTTTCAAATTACACATAGAATCAAAAACAGGGCTTTTCAAATTACACATAGAATCAAAACCAAGGGTTTTCGAATAACCCCTAGAATCAAAACCAAGGGTTTTCGAATAACCCATAGAATCAAAAGTGGAGAGACAAAACAATCTAGAGTGACCTTGGTCTTACTATTATCTCGCGGGGGGGGGGGGGCAGCTTGACTCAGCTACCCTTATAAATGGCTCCTCATGGTTTTCTCTTAAAATTAAGGCCTTCCTTGCGAGACAAGAATCTTCACCATCTGAATTATGAGTAAGTTACATTTTCCTGTATTTCTAGTTTATAATTAATTTTCATATTTGCTCTATATCTCTATTTTTTATATATAGTTATACTGCTTGAAAAACGGTTTACTGTACTTCCTACTTCATAATATCATTATATTACCCTTCTACTGTTCTACATATCCTACTATTCTGTATTTTATAAAGATTCTATACTATTCTATTATTATAAGATATTACCCTTATAATATCTTAATACTCCTTTTTATTATTCTTATAAAGTTATAATGTTATGTGTGTGTGTGTTATGTCTACATGCCCGCCCTTGACTGTGCGAGAGTGTGTGTGTGTGTTAGCGCTCCTCAGCTCTTATACTTCTGTTTGACTCTTCGACTAATAAACCATAGTGTAGTACTCTTAAAGATCTTTAAAGTGTAAATCCAATTTGTCAATATCCGCCTAATACCGCTTCTGTGTGTCTAGGTGCCCATCGTCAGTCCTTCTTCTCCCCTTTACTGGATCTGGATCTGGACACTCATTATCAGCTTGCGCATCTCACTGCTGATATCATGGTGCTACTTAACTTTCTTCGCAGCACCCCCTCTGGAAATGGAAATGCGGGGTTCCCCCCCCCTCCGATACAGAATCTGCCCCGTGAACGTGTGTATTGACGCCTCTAACCCCCCTCCAGCTTTCAGTCTGAGGAAGATGTCACCTTCTCTGACCTGGGTCCCGACCATTTTTCCCTCTTCTCACCTGCCAGTCCGCCCCACTCTCAGTGGTCCTCTCACTTCACCTTCGCTGACCATCCCATGTCCCCAGGACACACCCCATTTTCTTCCCCCCACCGCTCTCCTCAAGATTACGCATCCACCAGTCCTGTGAATTATCAATAAACTTACATTTTACTCATACTAAGTCTCCCTCATGTTTATTTCATGTCATTTTTATCCACAACATTTCCCCCCTCTGAGGCTATAAAGCCTCATACACTACCTTAATTAAGCGGGTGTCTGTGGAGAAACTGGTTCTGCCGCACCCCATGGCCGTCCCCCGCTAGCTTTCGGAGGATTACTCTAACGACGCCATAATTCCTGCGCTGTCCTCGTAATCAAATGGGTCCCTTACATTGACCACTTCTACGCAACA
The DNA here is from genome assembly GCF_023375685.1 of Ictalurus furcatus. Classification (NCBI taxonomy): domain Eukaryota; kingdom Metazoa; phylum Chordata; class Actinopteri; order Siluriformes; family Ictaluridae; genus Ictalurus; species Ictalurus furcatus. The sequence goes on from NC_071259.1 coordinate 10,587,082, forward strand.
CTGATCAGAATAGGAGCTGAGGAGGTTTTGTAGACCTGGTGGGAGACGTGCTAGCGTTGTGCACCCCGGGGTCTCATAGTAGATTGGCAGCTGGAGAATGGGCCTTAGGACCCCCCTACGTCCACTTTGCGCCAGACCCATGTAGATGTACCTAGCCATAACTCTTAACCCTTAACTTACTTCTCCTTTCAACTATATATATATATCTTATTTCGAATCTAACTACCTTGATTATACGTTTGTTTGCCTACATCGATTATAAGTGTGATTAACTGAGTTCCCCTAATCATTCATTACTACTACTACTGCCGTCGCCAATTTACGTATGAGTGGCCACTACAGTAACTATTTGATTGGATCTACACGTCCCTATCTTTCTCAACTAGGCCTGTCAGCCCACAGTTTTGTCGGGACCTGCAGAGTCTTGCTTCCCCCCAAAAAACAAACCCCAATCCTTCGCAGTCAGGGGTGGGCGAAAAAAACCTCTTATGAGGAAAAATTCCCACCCTGCCAGCACTATGTGCTCGACAGCACCATTATACTTTTCTCGTGCCTGAGTGCATCATATCACAAACATTTTATAACAATACAACTTGACAGTCTCTGGTGGCAGTATCTCTCTGTTGTGGTTATCCACAACACTGGTCAGGCCAATCTTTGCACGGAAAGTCCTATGGCAGGTGGGACAGGGGATAGGGTGGACGTCTCCGGGAGGGTTGCTGACACAGGTTTTTCTGGCTTGCCTCTTTTGTTCGGCTGCAGCTGTCCAATTTGTCTCACACAGCAAAGAGCCCTTGTGGATGGAGGAGCGCCAGGCGTCACGATCCAATGCAGTCTGTTCCCAGGAGGCAGGATTTATGTTAAACGCTTTCAGTGAGGCTTTGAGGGTATCTTTGAAGCGTTTCTTTTGGCCTCCTTGGCAACGCTGACCTTTCTGGAGCTAGCCATAGAGGAATCTCTTTGGTAGACGCTGGTCTGTCATGCGTACCACATGTCCTGCCCAGCGTAGCTGGGTCGTCATCAAGATGGTGAAGATGCTAGGGAGGCCTGCTTGATTGAGAACCACAGTGTCTGGAACTTTGTTCTGCCACTTGATACCAAGGATTTTCCTGAGACTGGTGGTGTGAAAATGGTTCAGTTTCCTGGCATGACGTTGGTACACTGTCCACGTTTCGCATGCATACAGCAGTGTGGGGAGCACAACTGCCCTGTACACTTTCAGCTTGGTCTGGATGGTGATGCCTCTTCGGTTCGAAACCTTGGCATACAGTCTCCCGAAAGCTGAGCTGGCTCTCGCAATGCGGACGTTAACTTCGTCATCTATTGTGGCATTTTGTGACAATGTGCTGCCGAGGTAGGTGAACTTGGTCACTGTTTTCAGTCTCTGACCATTGACAGTGATGTTGGGCTCTGTATAGGGCTTCCCTGTGGCTGGCTGATGCATGACCTCAGTCTTCTTGGTGCTGATGGTGAGACCGAAGTTTGTACAGGCACTGGAGAACCTGTTAACGTTGTGTTGCATGTCAGTTTCTGTGCTAGCGTTAAGGGCACAGTCATCAGCTAAGAGGAAGTCCCTGATGATGTCTGTCGAAACCTTGGTTTTCGCTTGGAGCCTCCTAAGGTTGAACAGATTACCATCTGTGCGGTACTTGATGCCTATCCCAACATCACCGTCTCCAAAGGCGTCAGCCAGCATTGCGGAGAACATGAGGCTGAACAGAGTCGGCGCCAGGACACAACCCTGCTTGACGCCATTTGAAACTGGGAATGGCTGAGACGCTTCTCCGTTGTCTTGGACTCTTGCCTGCATGCCGTCATGGAACTGCTGCACCATGGCTATGAATTTCCTTGGGCATCCGTACTTGGCCATGATTTTCCAAAGGCTTTCTCTGCTGACAGTTTCAAAGGCCTTAGTCAGGTCGATGTAGGTAGAGAAGAGGTCGGCATTCTGTTCCATACATTTCTCTTGTAGCTGCCGTGCTGCAAACACCATGTTGATGGTACCGTGCTCTTTCCGGAATCCACACTGGCTCTCTGGTAGAAGTCCTTGGTCGAGGTGAGCGTTCAGGCGGTTCAGCAAAACCCAGGCAAGAATCTTGCCTGCGATGGATAGTAAAGATATGCCACGGTGGTTGTCGCAGGACTGGCGGTTTCCTTTGCTCTTGTACAAATGAATGATGGAGGCATCTTTGAAATCCTGGGGGATCATGTCTTGTTGCCACATCAGTAGGAAAAGCTGATGAAGCCTCTGTGTTAAAGCTGTGCCTCCTTCCTTGTAGACCTCTGCTGGGATGGAGTCTGAGCCGGGAGAATTGCCACTGGAGAGGAGACATATCGCTTTCTGGGTCTCAAGCAAAGTTGGAGGATAATCCAGTGCTTCACTGATGGGTATTTGGGGAAGACATCTGATGGCTTCATCATTGATGGCTGAAGGTCGGTTCAGGACGTTTTCAAAGTGTTCGGCCCAACGTTCGAGAATCTTCTTCTTATCAGTGATCAATGTTTTCCCATCTGCACTAAGGAGAGGACATGAGCCTGATGACGTGGGTCCGTACACTTCTTTCAAAGCGTCATAGAAACTCTTCATGTCATGTCTGTCTGCATAGCCTTGGATCTCATCAGCTTTGTTGCTTAGCCATGTGTCTTGAATCTGGCGGAGTCTCTGCTGTACCAATCTGCGTACATTTTTGTACGCATCTTTCTGGGAGGTGGACGTAGGGTTGTTGAGGTAGGTTTGATGGAGATGGTGTTTCTCGTTCAGCAACTGCTTAATGTCTTTGCTGTTCTCATCAAACCAATCTTTGTGCTTTCTGGTTGAAAGACCCAGAATTTCAGTAGCTGTGTCGTAGACCAGTTCTCTGAGAGATGCCCAGTCAGCTTCCACGTTCTGGCTGTCCAGAGAGGTGGATTCCAGACGATCGTCCAGAGCATCCCTAATAGACTGCTTGGTTCTATCACACTTCACCTTTGCAATGTTTAGACGTTTAGGGGCATTTTTCCCATGTGGGCGTCTCTTTGGCTGGATGCGGATGTTAAGCTTGGTGATGATGAGACGGTGGTCTGTCCAGCATTCGGCTCCACACATGGACTTGGTCACACGTACATCCTGCCTGTCCCTTTTCCTGACGATGACGTAGTCGATGAGGTGCCAGTCCTTTGAGCGAGGGTGCATCCATGACGTCCAATTACGGGTTGGGAGGTGGAATACTGTGTTGGTAATCAGCAGTTCATGTTCGGCGCAAGTCTGAAGCAAAAGGAGACCATTGCTGTTGCCGTGACCCACTCCGTGCTTTCAAAGCACTCCATCCCAGGCAGTGCTGTCATTGCCAACTCTTGCGTTAAAGTCGCTTAGAATGGCAAGCTTGTCTGTTCTAGGAACATCAGCGATGACAGAGTGGAGGTCCTCTTAGAGCTTGGACTTCACTTCATCTGGGTTGGTCATGGTTGGAGCATAGCAGCTGATGATTGTAAGGTGCTTTCTTCCAGACAGGAGGGGGAGTTTCATGGTCATGAGCCTGTCGGTGACTCCCTTAGGAAGGCCTGCCAACTTACCAATCAGCACTGATTTTACTACAAAACCGACACTAGCTTCACAGCGCTCGTTGTTGCCTCGACCACTCCAGAAAAAGGTGTATCCAGAGCCCCTTTCACAAAGTTCACCTTCGCTTGCGCGTCGGGTCTCGCTCAGGGCCGCAATGTCGATGTTATATCTGAATAGTTAATTTGCTATCAGAGCGGTTCTCCTCTAGGGTCTGTCCATGTCATGCCTGTCCATGACAGTGCGCACATTCCATGCACCAATGGTGAGAGGAACGATCTTTGTGTTTAGACCGCTTGATTAGGGCCCCCACCAGCCGCGGTAAGCTGGTTAGGGAAGTTTTGGAGCAGGCAATGTTTAGGGCACTTTTTCTAGCCCCTTCCTCACGCCTGGAGGTGAGCAGTGCGAGCCTAAATAGGGCTGCTCAGTCACTCAGGGGGCTGCCGGACTTCACTGCTGCTCCCTTTCGTGAAGAACGACCATATGGACTGGGCCGCCTGTGTGCAGGGTTGCCGCTACGGCTGCTAGTGTACCCATATCTGCCGCTTCATTGCTTGCCTGTCGCCACAGGACTTGGGGGTTGGGATAGATGGTAGATGACAAAATGACTTGCGCGGTGACTTGGTTTAAAGTGAGGAAGAGTTGTGCATTTCGTCGACCTCACTCTCTCGCCCAAAACCAACACGGTCCAACAGCAAGACAAGGTCAAGACGGCTGGAGTTGGAGTTGAGTGCAGTGGATGACCTTGATGTCCTTTGTGACTCGCCATGCTCTTAAAGCGCTCCACAACACTTTGCTGGGAATCGCCTTACTGCCCGTTGGCCAGTTACGTGGTTCTTCCGCGCAGATTGCCGAGTCCAGTCTTCACTATTTACCCATATAAGGGAGGCTTGTGGAGGACGGGAGCGTCTATCTTCCCGTGCAAGTCCTTATGACTTGTCCACTGTCCACAATTTCTCCATATATAATTTAGTTCGTGAGCCTCCATCATCTCCCACAGGCACTTACGGGAGGCCACATGAGGTTCTGTATGGTTCCTGTCCAAGTTATCTGTTGTGTAGTTAAAATCCCCACCCAAAATTAAAATATCGGCAGTGTTGCAGTCAGCAATGACATTGTCTAGTTTATTTAAGAAATTCATTCTCTCCACTGCACTGGTGGGAGCATACACACAAATAAAAACAAAACTCTCATTCTCATAAAAAGCTCTTACTTTTAAAAGCCTCACATTTAAAACCTCATCTACTGTATAAGAACTGGGAATAAAATTGCGAGCAAACAGTAAGGCAACCCCACCACTAATTGATGTATTGTGACTTAAAATTGCCAGCCCACCCCACTCCTTCATCCAGTTAGTGGCATTATTGACATTGCTATGTGTTTCCTGTAACATAGCTACATCAATACGCTTCTGCTTTAATAGCTCATATAACTTTACACGCTTTTCGTGTTCTCTTGCCCCATTAATGTTTACACTTGCAATATGAATCCCAATCATAAGAACAAAGTGTAGCTAAAACAAGCAGATGATAAAACCCATTCTAATATAAAACACACCAAACACTCTACTGGTCATCATCATAAGTTTCTTTGCTTACTTTAGTGATCAATTTCTTCAGTCGAAAGATTTCTGTGTCAATAAAAGCGCCTTCCCTTCTAAAATGTTTGACATCATGAATAAACTGCTTTATATCTGAGAAATAGTTTTCTACAACTTTCTTTTGCCACTTGGTGCTTCTTAAGAACTCTTTAATGTCCTCCACACGGTATCTAACTTCTCGCTGTTCTTCCTGAGAGCCAAAGTTAAAAACAGAATGACATGTAATCATCGCTGTCTGTTTCTTTTTCATCTATTTTAGTGTCTTTTTTGGCCTGTTTGCTCCCTTGTTCCTTACCTCGTTTTTTCCGCTTGTTCAGTACTTTAAACATGGGTTCGTCCTCCATCTCCACGTCTCCCCCATCCCCCTTCCCCGGCGTAGTGATTGGTGCTTCTGAGCGACTGCTCTGCACCCCTGTACCTGCCTCTGCCAGCGCAGGTATCTCCAGCACTGCGCCAGAATCCACTGTGTCTTTATCGGTCAAGGAAGGATTCTCCAGTTCGGCCAAGCAAGGCCTCTCCGGAGCCAGTTCAGGCAAGCAGGGCGTCTCTGGGGTTGGTGTAGCCCTCGTGGGTTCCTGGGCTACAGGCTGGGATTGGGGTTCGCTCTCACTGGGCTCTGGTGCAGCAGCAACTCCGGGGCTTCCAGCAGCGGGCTGACCTGCAGCCGCAGGGGTATGGCTCCAGCAGGCCCAGCTACATCCTGCCCCGGTCGCTTAGAAACACCGGGGTCACTCTGTCCCTCAGGACAGGCCCGGACAAGATGCCCTATTTTACCACATTTAAAACATTTCATATCCGAAGATACAAAAATGCTGTAGCCATAACCTTCTACACTGAATTTAAACACTAGGTTTAATTCTTCTGCTCCATCATTCAGAATCATAAAAAACATTCTTCTAAAAGACACCAAGTGTTTAACCAGTGGGGACTTACAGCCAAGGGGGATTTTCTTTATGGGGGAGACCAGTTGCCTGTATCTAGATAGGTCTTTCGATATGATCTCATCGGAGATGAAAGGAGGGACATTAGACAATATGATCTTTTTGGATGGGGAACTTAGGGAAGAGACCATCGTAAGTTCGTTGTTAAGTATAATTCCTTTCTGTACTAGCTTGTTTGCTCTATCGACGTCATTCACAAACACTACAATCGCATTGTTCATGCGGGAGGCAGAGACAATGTTCTCATGCCCCACCACTTCTCCTACCGCTAACACACAGTCCTCTACACTCGCCCTGCACACCACCCTCACACCGTGACGGCAAGTTAAACTCTCAAACAGCCGCATGCTTGGAGCCGCCATGCTCCTCGACCGCACGCACTTACTCGCTTTCACACTCATTCACACAAAAAAATAATTAATCCGAGATGTTTTACACGGAAAAAATTGCATTAAATGCCGAAAAAAGTTGGCAAAACGCCAACCGCTCTCACACGCTCAACACAAAAAACTCGCTCCTCTACCGCGCATGTGCATAGAGAGAGCGAGTGAGAGAGAGAGTGAGAGAGAGAATCAAGCACCAGTTAAGAGGTAGTCAAAACAAAAAATTCTATTTAATAGCCAAAACTCTAAGAGGGAACTTGTAGGTAGTCTGATAAATATGCTTTGGGGAACAGTGGTTGAATCATTGATGTGAATCAATTCAAACCACTCAACTTATCGCATCATACAGCATGCATAAGCTACAGAGGTATTTGCATGGAATACATTCTTAATGGGGACTGAGTCCCCAAGGATAAAAGTCTAAATCGCCATTGCCATACAGATTGGAACTTGTGACTGTATTCATTCATTCATTCCTTCTACTTTTCCTGGTGGGGTCATAGTGACAACAGCCTGAGAAGGTCAGCCCAGACTGATGCTGGCTATAGTTTCCCACTCCTCTTGTGGTAACCACCTGATGTTCCCAAGCCAACTGTGAGATATAGTCTCTGCACCATGCCATGGGTCTGCCTTGAAGTCTCCATACTTTGGGATGACTTTGATAGAGCTCTAGCAAGAACCAACCATGGAGCATCATTACAAGGTACCTGAACTACCTCAACTAGCTCCTCTCATTCAGAGAAGCAGCGGCTCTACTGTGAGGCTCTCTGGATTAGCGTACCCCCATGACAGTAATAGTAAAGGGCTGGTCCACTGTTTGAGTCACTATCCACACCTAGTATACACTTGCTCAGGTATACACTTGATATAGTTCATGGTCTTGTCTCTCCCTTCTGAGACACAGCACAGTTTACTACATCATCTTTGGCCATGTGAAAGTCTTTTTCTATGGCCTCTCCAAACTCCTCTCATGCCTAAGCATTCACGTTTGCAACTGTTTTTTTTTTGTTTGGTTTTTTTTGGGGGGGGGGGGGGGGGCTACAGCTGCTCTGGTTCTCATATAACTGAATCATATTAAGGGCAGCACAGTGGCACAGTGGGTAGTGTTATCACCTCACAGTTCCAGGGTCTCTGGTTCAAACCTGACCTCAAATTAATATCTGTGTGTAGTTTTGCTTGTTATCCCCTTGCCTGCATGGGTTTCCTCTAGGTTCTCTAGTTTCCACCCATCTCACAAAAATCAGGGCTCTACAGTGTGACCATTTCAGTCGTTTTTGTGACTGAAAAGTACTTTGTGCAACTGTGAAAAAATATATAGTCACACCGGTGCGAGTGTCCTGTTCAGAGTTGTATAATACAATCGGAATAAAAACTACAACTCCAAAATGCATCTAGCTACACCACGCGTAGCTACTTTCGCACTGCTTTTTTTCACTTCAGTCAACCGAACAAGTTGCAAACACTACAAAGAAGCCATTATGATGACAAGAGTAACACTGTACATCATCTGCTTCTCTCAACTTGCTAATCTCACAAACCGCAATCTTTTATTGAACGCGCAAAATTACCTGAACCTGCGACTGTGACATGCTAGTGTAGCCACAGTGGCGTCGGGTGCCAGTAAATGAATAATAATGCTAACGCTACAAGGTGGGTGTAATTCAAATTATTTATTAAATAATCCTCACCAGTCATAATCAAGAGTATCAACTGTTCAGTTAGTAAACATACAGTACGCTGCCGCTCTCCCTTCACCAACTCTAATAGACAGTGCACTCACGTCATTTAAGCTCACAGTTGCCAGATATCACTAGAAAAGTCAACTCCAATTTCCATGTTTTATTTTAATCCCCAAAAAATGCAATATTATCAGCAGACATGGCAACACTGTACAAGGGGCCCCGATCTAAAAGGAATAACTGATAAACAAACAAACAAAAAACTAATAAAATGTAAAGACAGAAAATGTGCTTAGTTATAAATAAATCATGTAATATAAAAAAATAGATGTTATAATAAACTCATAAAATATAAATAAAATGAGAAATAAAATAATGTTTAATTAGTATGGGTTGCATTTAATATCAATTTGACATTAAGCTTAGTTCGCTATTTCCTTAGAAGGCTATTAGCCTTCTTTTTCCTAATATGGATCATGCTTGTGTTAGTCTACTTTTAATTAGAACTCTTTATTGTTTAAGATATTTAAAAATAAATATAAATTTAAAAATAAATATTTGACCTTTTATTTGCTTATTTATTTATTAAATAATCAACAGTATTTCTCATTACTATTATTTTAATTCAATTAACAGTGACCATGAGCAGAGAGCTTACATTTAACTGTTTATGATAGACCTCCTGATTAAAGCTTAAACAAAAAAAAGATTGGTATCTGGGTCATTATCGGTCAATCAAGATGACAAGAAATCGGTATCGGCTGTAGAAATCCTGATCAGAGCATCATCAATGAACACCTTTAAACTAAAGCGTTTTGCATCTGGCAGATAAATTAACTCACCCAATCACATCCTATATGAGATTATTCAGATAGGCCTATATACACAATATACCCAGAGCAGTTCGAGAATTGGCTCCAGCCCAGAACCATGACAGTGGAAAATGGCTAATAATGTAGCTTTAAATATATTTAAGAGGACTAGACTTCACATTGAATTTTTATTGTATTAGTTTACAAGGTGGAATAGGTTAACAGTTGTTGTTTTTTGCATACAGCCTTTAAAATTAACTGAAAATATTAAATTTAGTTTATCAGAAGGTAAATTAATTTGTCATCGCTCACACTAAGTTCCTAAATTCTGTCATAATTGACAAGCTCAAGTTTTCTCATGCCTACTTGTGCGTTATATTATGGCACATTAACGTTACCATCTCTAAAAAAAAAAAAAAAAAAAAACTAAACTTCAACCATGCTCCTAAATTTTTGACTGTGCTCCTACATTTTTGTAATTAGGAGCACAAGTGCTCCTAAAATAAATTGTTACCGTAGAGCCCTGAAAATATGCCAGTAGTTGGACTGACAACAACAAATTGCTCCATGTGCCATTCACACAGTGTGTAAATGTGCATGGCATCCTGAGATGGAATCCCATCTCATTATGTATTCCTGCCTTGCATCCCAAGTTCCAAGGATAGGCTCCGAATCCACTGTAATTCTGACAAGGATAAAGCTATTGGTGAAGATGAACATTAATCTAAATATCTCATTCTTCAACTTGATGGCTTTCCTCACCACTGGTTTGCACCGGCACATTCTAAGCTTACTAGAATGTCCATAGCTGCCTCTATAATTTAAGACTTGAACATCAGTCCAACCTCAGTCAGTAAAATGGAGAAGCCCTTTCAGAGGTGGTAGTTAATGTCCTCTCTCAGAGAAGCTTCTACCAGATGTTCCAATGTTACCTGTAAGCCTCTCCTGGGTTCACCAGGTAAATCGGGCCAGTGCGCTGTGCGATGCATCCGGGGCAGTGGTGGCTTGGGGGTTAAGGCTCTAGGTTACTGATTGGAAGATCGGGGGTTCAAGCCCCAGTGCTGCCAAGCTGCCATTGTTTGGCTCTTGAGCAAGGCCCTTAACCCTCTCTGCTCCAGGGGTGCTGTATCATAGCTGACTCCAGCTTCCTGTCATGCTAGGGTATGCAAAGAAATGAATTTTGCTGTAATGTATATGTGATCAGTAAAGACTCATTATTGTTATCCAAATCACCACCAAGTTGAAAGCTCTGCCACTCTCTTTACCTGAGTGTTCAAAACACATGACCTCAAGTTTGATGATACAATCAGAAAATCATCGTTGAAGTATGGCCCAAGGTGCTTTGTCAACAACTACATTGCATTTGTAATATTTGGCAGATACCCTTATCCAGAGCAACTTACAGAAATGAAAGGTCATTTATCACAATTTACTTAAGTGAGTAGGTGAGAGTTAAGGGCTTTGCTCAAGGGTGCAGCAGGGGCTGCTTTGCAGGGCTAGAATTTGAACTCACCACCTTCCACTCAATAGTCCAATGGCTTAATCACTGAGCTACCACTGTGACATGCACAGAAGTCTAATAAAATTTTACTGCTCTGGTTCAGAAGGCCTTTCCTCCTGATCATGTCCCTCCAAGTATCTCTGTCATTCCCAACATGATCAATGAAGCCCTCCGGTAGCAGTAGGGAGTCAGTAACAAGCACCCTCTAAAGCACCTGCTCCACTTTCTCCAAGAATGTTGAATATGCAGTCAGAGTTTTCCTTCTTAAGATCTGTTCGACAGTGGAGGTTGTGCATCACTTTTTCCCCTTACTAACAGTATATTTTACACATGGCAAGACTGAGGTTTCTTGGTTCATTCTTACTTCTCACACACAAGAATACATATGAAGTATGTATATCCACATTCGATCACATTCATACTGCCAGACACATAAATGTATTCACAAACATTCCTACTTTTATATATCCTCAGATCACCTTTTAATAGACTCTGGTTGCTTCAAATATTTGTTTGGGTAAAATTTTACAATACAAACTATTAAAAAATAAAGCCCATCAGCAACAATGACCTTAAAAAAAAACCTAAAAAAAAAAACTTTAAATGCTGTTCGAACTGATCATAGGGCTTCCATTGCTCTACAGGGAGCCATGTAGAGCACACTTCTTGGTCATATTTTCCACCTTCACATACACACAGTCTCACTCACAGCATCCTATCTGCCATTAATCATCATTATCACCCAGCTCGGTACATGGTGATGGGACATGCTTCAAATTGGTATGAGCCTCTCTACGCTTTATTATTTTTCCTGCCCACTCCCAAAACCTTCCCCCCTCACATCCTGCTCCTAATCTTCGTCTGCTCCTGACATTTTTACGGCTTGACATTTTCCGTCTTCAAACAATGACAGGTAACAGGAGGATTAATCAAAGGTTAGATTTTTGCACTGTAAATTTTAATTACACAAGCCTGCATCCTGTACCTAGATGGATCATATGGCTATAGTGGGAAGCAGACAGACTGTCTATTTATTTAACACAAACAGAAATTCCTTTCACACATGCAGAAATTAACATCTAATAAACGCATGAACAAACATCTTGTGTATAGGGATCAAGTCCAAGGACTGAAACCCGTAGATCCTAAGAAAATATACAGCCAGCAATGGCTGTCTCTATGGCCCTGAAATTTATATCTAACAGATGATGGTGTTGTTGCTATGGGAGTCTCAAAGTTATTGTTTCAGATCCAGATTGTTTTAAAGAGAGACTTATGTAATTAGATGTTAAATGTATACAGGTGTAGAGTTATCACATAAAAAATGTATGCAAATCTCCCCATTATCTTTATCTGCACATGCAATAAAGCCCAGAAGGCAATTATTTGTATATTAACTCAAGGTCAAGAAGGTTAAGAAAAAATATCTGTCTTGGATAAGATATACAACAGCAAAGTAGTGGAATTGACAAAAGTGAATGCAGCTTCCTCTTCCAATTGCTAAAAACAGCACAGAGGTAACTATCCATCTAAAATAATCACTTCTACCCCTCCCCAATACAGGTTCTGAGAAACACAGACAAACATACTCCTCTCACACAGAGAGGAACATTTAGATCTTTGGTGACCTCTCACTCCAGGCCAAGGGTCAACCACACTTTTCAGGCTGAGGCTGATGTGTCCATTATGCTGTCAACTCATTGGCTGGATGAATGGGAGCAAATAGAGCTAATTAGAGTGAGATTTTTTTCCTTTTCCTTTTTTAGCTACCTTCAGAACCTTCTGTCACACCCAGATGGACACAAAATGTGTTTGTTGTTACTGTTTGTATGTTTTTTGTTTTTGTTTTGGCTAAATTCCTCTAGTCATTAATGAACTAAATCAGCCAAGGTGCAAAGGTGTTTTCCTTTAGGTAATTGATGAAAAGAGGAAAAGTGAAGATTTTATCCTCATCCCTCTCTTGGCTTTCCCTCTTTTCTTCTCGTCTTTGGGAAAGCAAAGAGACCACTCCTGCCGGGGTCTCTGGATGTGCCTCATATAGAACAGATGAGGACAGATGAATGAAACGCTGAAAACTTGACTTTGTGGTTTTTGGTAAGAATGCAAGTATGCTTTTGAATTATAGCAAACTTTTTCAATTTGGATACCGATGCATTCAACTTTAATCTAATAATTAAATGTATGGGAGCATTTTCACACACATAAATGGCTCAGCTCATATACAACAGATCTGGTGAGACAGTCCATATATACCACACGTGAGAGAGAGAGAGGGAGAGGGAGAGAGAGAGAGAGAGAGAGAGAGAGAGAGATTGTGTATGTGCTGGCTTAATGTAACCTGGGGAAATTGCTAACACATGTCAACAGCATAAGTGATGCACAGTGGACCCCCTTCATTTACTGAAGCCCCTTAGGCAAAGAAAAATAAAGAGGAGACGGCGAGAAGGGGGAGGAAAGGAAAGGGGTGCAAGAGACAAAGACTGGATGCTAGCAGGAGAGGGGGAGGGGACGTCATATCAATATATGTCAGTTAGATTCAGTCATGCATTTTGTGGTTATTTGATTAGTTGATTAGAAAGTAGCAAACTCTGAAATTGTTACGTTTCATTTCAGGCATTGATAAGCCTGGCAGCTAATATAAATAAAAGACTTGGATGGATGCATTGCAAAATGGATGCATTCCAATACACAATGCAAACATTTTCTAAAATGGTTTAATTAAAAGAAAAGATTTGTCATCAGTATACTAATATGTCTGAAAATTCTGCTTTGTTGTACCGATGAAGCACTTAATGGTATGGTGAGCTATATAAGTGACTCGTTCAACTGCAGTGCAACGCCACAGTCTGGTGGATTTGTGTATGTGCGTATAAGAGTAGATGAATAAGCAAAATGGGCCAGTGATGTGAATGGTTGTGTGTAAACCATTAAATAACTCATCAATGCTTCTCTCTACCCTCAGTTACTGTTCTTTATTGCTTTTCCACATGGACACTCCACTGCTTCCAAAACACAGAGGCTCTTTTCTTTGGACGGGGTGTGTGTTTTGCACTGGGCCGCATTGCTCCCACTGCTCACTGCTCCATCTGACCTGTTTGAGAGCAAGCCATGGAACTGCAGAACACAGAACCAGCAACCATTCTGAGGGGAATCCAGGACAGAACCTGAGAGCAACACTGCCTTCTAACAGTCTTTATCAAAAACATAAAGAGTATGTGTATTTCCAAGAGGTCTCTGTGTGTTTTTTGATGCTGTAATGTTTATAAGGGTCAGTGTAAATGGGACTTCATCCAAGCAAAGCACAGATGTCATTGACCATTTTTGTACATGATAGGCCCTACATGCAGTTTTCAAGTGCATACATTGTGACAGTTATTTGTGACAAAATAACTTTGCAATTGCAGTGGAATTATGGGTTCATAAGTGGAATTAGGGACATAAAGAAAATAAGTGAAACAAATATTCTATTTAAATAATTAATTTTTAAGTGAAACAATTATGCTTTTAAAATAATTTTTAAATAATAAATACATTAAATTAAATGTATTTAATAATGAAATAATTAGACAACATATTTCTATATACCAAACAAATTACTATAAATAGTAAAAAAAATAATAATAAATATTTGCCACAACGCTTCTTTGCCTTGGAAAACTCTTGTACAGACACTACTGCAGAGGACATAGGTAAGGGTGCCTTGCTACTATATTTTCATTTCTTGATATTTCTTTATATTAAATTTACTAATGTCATAATATAATAATGGTGTTAAACAAGATATATTATATTATATTATATTACATTATATTATATTACATTATATTACATTATATTATATTAAAGACCACAGCCAAACTGATTTGACCATTTGAAAACCCCTCAGAAAATCTGTAAGAACTTCTTCTGAACACTGTGCAGACTTCCTAACAGCAAGGTGGGTTATAATATTCTTGTTTCGTTCAGAAACACACCAACTGCATACACATGCTGAAAGATGTTTGCTAGCTAAAACATGCACATATACAGTGTTTTATAATACCCGTTTCAAAGAAATAACAATACATGTCACAAGTGATCTCACTTTTGATTATAGCCTGTTTTATAGCCAATGCATTCAAGTTACAGTGTCCTTTTACATTTGAATGAAAAAATGGGGACTGTACACACCCTGTGTTACCAAATCTTTTCAAGGGAAATTAGCTAAAGCATGCTCAAGAAGTGGCTAGATGATGCCACAGATTAATTTGCATATTAATTTAATTATCATTATCATTTGCATATCAAAAGATGTTACAATAAGTACATGTTATGAGGAAAATATAGAATAGAATAGACATTTCTTCCATATTCTTTACATATATTATTATTACACAATGTGCTTTCAATAATACATTCCTTATAGAACAATTTAGAGCACTAACATTGAAAAACTAGATATAATGATATCATGAACGGTCCCCTCTTAAAGTATTGGAACAGCAAAGCCATTTTTTTTTCGCTATACATTGAAGACATTTAGGTTTGAGATCAAAAGATTAATATGAGATGACAGACCAGAATTTCAGCTTCATGTTGATTTCCTACTTTTGTACTGCAGCTTCTTTCAGTTGTTGTTTGTTTTGGGGGGTTTTCCCATCAGCCTCCTCTTCAGGAAGTGAAATGCATGCTCAACTTGGTTAAGGTCTGGGGATTGACTTGGCCAGTCTAAAACCTTCCACTTTTTCCCCCTGATAAAGTCCTTTGTTGTGTTGGCAGTGCTTTTTGGGTCATTGTCTTGCTGCATGATGAAGTTCCTCCAAATTAGATTGAATGCATTTTCCTGTAAATTGGAAGACAGGTTGTTCTGTAGACTTCTGAATTCATTGTGCTGCTACCATCATGAGTTACATCATCAATAAATATTAGTGAGCCCCTCCCAGAAGCAGCCATGCAAGCCCAAGCCATGACACTACCACCATCATGCCTGACTGATGAGCGTCTGTGTTTTGGATCATGAGCAGATCCAATCTTTCTCCAGACTTTGGCCTTTCCATCACTTTGGTAAAGATTAAGCTTGGTTCCAGAACTTTTGTGGCTCATCTCTGATTTTCTTTCTGAATTTCAATGTGGCTTTCTGATTCTTACTGCTCATGAGTGGTTTGCACCTTGTTCTTGTTTCTGCTTCTATAAGTCTTCTTCGAATGGTGGATTGTGATACCTTCACAACTTTTCTTTGGAGGTTGTTGGTGATGTCACTAACTGTTGTTTATGGGTTTTTCGTAACAGCTCTCACAATGTTTCTGTCATCAAGTGCTGTTGTTTTCCTTGGCCAACCTGTGTCATGTTAGTACACCAGTGGTTTCTTTTTCAGGACATTCCAAATTGTTGTATTGGCTATGTCCAATGCTTGTGCAATGGCTCTGATCGATTTTCCCTCTTTTCTCAGCTTCAAAATGGCTTGCTTTTCTCCCACAGACAGCTCTCTGGTCTTCATTCTGGTTTATCAAAGGAGCCTGGACCAGATCGACCCAACTTACAAATTCAGCAGCAGTCAAGTGATCATGGACGAGCTTACACCCAAGGGTTTCTCCGGCACTTGTTATGGCAAACGGAGTTGGCTAGCTGGATGCAATGTAAGTCATGCATTTTATTGTTTTCCTTGTTTGCTGTTTCAAAGTCCTGGCACCGAAATGTTGTGATAACGATGGGGGTATGAGACTTAAAACATCTGTTTAAAAAATACAAACACATGAACGTAATCGCAACCATCTTCACAATGCTATGAGACTGACGTTTTTTGAGAAGCTTAGCATTGCTGAACAGCTAGGTGAAGGCTACAAGATTGGCATTAGAAGGCATGGGCAAAATTTATTTTCAAGTAGTGCTACAGGCCATTGTTTAGGCAACATTACAGTGTTTTTTTTTTGAGTGATTACCTTGATTACTTTACTACTGATAATAAACCCACATTAAACTCAAATTCACGGTACCTTACTGCATGCTTTAACAGTTGAGTTTTAGCTAATCAGTGGTGATACACTATTATATCAGTGTATCGGGGCAGTGGTGGCTAAGGCTCTGGGTTACTGATTGGAAGGTCGGGGGTTCAAGCCTCAGCACTCCCAAGCTGCCATTGTTGGGCCCTTGAGCAAGGCCTTTAAGCCTCTCTGCTCCAGGGGCGCTGTATCATGGCTGATCCTGTGCTCTAACCCCAGCTTCCTGATATGCTGGGGTATGCGAAGAAAGGCATTTCACTGTGCTGTAATGTATATGTGATCAATAAAGACTCATTACCATTATCACCTGTTAAATGGCTATTTAACAATTACATTCAGTCCCACATTACTAACAGTGTTATTTTCAGTTTGTTTGGGCCCTCCCCAAATTTGTAGCACCAACCGACACTGATCAAACCCAAATGTCGTCTATGTATAGCAAAAACAATAGAATTTGCTGTTCCAATACTTTAAGAGGGGACTGTACATGATCAGCTTATACAGCTCTACCATCTGACCTAAATCTTCAACTTTGCAGTACCTTTGCAAAGCTACAAAACTCATAAACAAACATGAAAATTACACATTATATGGCAAGTTATATGACTTAAGCATTTTTTCCAACCAGCAAGATCCAGCCACATATTTTGCTCATAACAATAAAATTTCTTCAGCTGTTGCAAAATGTGGTCTATACTAGGCCCGGTTTTAAGCAAAACAAAGTAATATTTAACCAACTTGTCATTGTACTTTAATAAGCACAGAAAATTGCACAATTGCCCTGAGTCAAGCTTTCTTTTTAGCAGCATCCAAGCCAGACACCGAGAGACAGTGCCACTAATAGCCAATTAAGGTCTTATTTTTTGACAGTGAAAAAACTTTGCGTGTGTGTATATGAATGTGTGAGTGAGTGCACATGAGTAGTCATCTGGAACAAAATAGCCTGTCTAGAACAATGGCCAGAATTATAGTCTCCAAAAACAGTATTTAGTGGTTAAATTCTGGGATGTAAATGATTGTGCAAGTAACTGGATACTTATTTGAAATTGGTTACCCCAACATTTCTAATTCATTTAGTTCTGTATTAAATATTTTAGTTCCCTTCACTTTTGGTTCTCTTCAGCAAACATCCTTGCAATATATCTTAGATGAGCATAATAAGGTTAGACAGTACATAGAACTCTGCTGCAGTTACCCACAGGTTTCTTTTAGAGTGTTCCAATAAAAACTCTCTCGCAGTGCAATGGCTACATTTCCCCATATGCTCACAGGGCATCAGTGAATCTCGTTAGCAAAAAAATGTCTTTTATCTCTCTGTAATTTTATTTATTTATTTTACAAAATTCAACAAAAAAATGCTGTATGCAGAAACAGATAATTGTGAACCATATGGCACATTTTTAATGAGGTGTAACCCCTACTGGTCAATCAGTCACCAAATTTTCACCATTAAAAATTAAGGGAAATACCTACTTGGACATATTAGATGAGGATTTGGTTTCACAGTGCACAACACCTGGAGTTAAATTACAGCTGATATCTTAGTACAAAAACCTATGACTAGCATATGAACAAATAATACTGCAATTTTACATATTGTAAATTTTAAATAAAATCCATGGCATTTCCAAGTGACTCTTTGTCACATGCATGATTGTCAGTGATTCATGAGAATAGGATTATCTGAGATTGCTAGTATGTTACAGCACACTGCTGCCAGAACAAGTACTAATAAAACTTTTCCAACAGACAGCAAAATACAAATACTAATCCACATAATGAACTGCCCATACCATGGTTGTAGTGGTGTAGACTGAACTGGTGTCATATCACAGCAAACCAGTTACCACATTTCCCATCCTGCACTGCGGCCTACAAACATGGCTGCCATGGACCTCAGTTCCCAGAACACACATTCATTCTAATCACGCACACCTGCATCCAATATCACACACATCACAACACAGTTTAAAAGGACTTTCGAGGCATTCACTCTTTGCGAAGTATTGAGTGTATTCACTATGCCAACCCTTTGTTCGTGTTTCGTTACATGGCTTCTGTTCTTGCATCTAGTTTCACGTTTTGCCTTGCCTAGTTTATGCCCGTTTGCCGATCGCCTGACCCATTGCCTGTTTTTGAACCCGCTATTGTCTCACGATTTGGATTTGTCTGCCTGCCTCTCTCTAAATAAACTCTTATCTGCATTTGCATTCGTCCTATCCTCCCTTACGTTCCGGTACGTGACAGAATACTTCGACACAACATGGAAGCAGCAGGAGAGCGAGGAGAGTGTCACGCCAGAGTACATGGGGATGTCTGGCCACCATTCATGTCAGTGCAGTTTCCCCAGTGGACTGACATAGACCTCCCAGATCCGAATTATGGATTGTGTGACTACCCGAGGCAGTTCATGTTCCACTGCCAAATGTACTTTTCAAGCCTGGAGAACCCCAAGCCGGACAAGAGGCAGTGGCTTGGGTTCATTGTGTCCCGACTTTATGACCCGGCCTACCAATGGGCAGAGCATCTGGCCACTACAGGGTCATCACCAATGTAACTCAGTTTGCACAACTATTTCTAAAGGAGTTTGGGATTCCAGAGCAGAACTGCAACTTGGATGAGCTTTTGAGAGGAGTCAGTGTAACGGCCAAGCCTGATCTGCCGTTCCACACTTTCTATGAGTGGATCGACAGGGCGGCCTCCACAGCTCAGCTTCAGCCCCGGCCGACAGGGCGGCAGTGGGGGTGACACAGACCTGCAAGACCGAGGGCTGCTGTAAAGAAGCCCAGCTACACTGTCCCACCTGTAGTAAACTCGGGATACCCGGATCACATTTCTGCTCTCAGGAATGTTTCAAGGGCAGCTGGCGTGCCCACAAACAGCTCCACAAGAGAGCAAGAGCAGAGCTCCAACCTGAGACCCACGAGGTGGTCTCGCCCGCAGAGTTCCAGCTGGAGGTCAACGTGGTGACCTCATCTCCAGAGTTCCAAACTTAGACCCCCGAGGTAGTTTCACCTGCAGAGCTCCAGCCGGAGGTCAATGTGGCGACCTCAGCTCCAGAGCCCCAGCACGAGACCCATGAGGTTGTCTCATCTCCAGAGCTCCAGCATAAAGTCAAGCTCCTGCTAGAGGTCAACGAGGTGACCTCCCAAGCCATGTTCCTGTCTGAGGTCAAAGAGACGGCCTTCCAAGCCATGTTCCTGTCTGAGGGCGATGAGACGGCCTCTCAAGCCATGTTCCTGTCTGAGGTCAAAGAGACGACCTCTCAAGCCAAGTTACCGTCCGAGGTTGAAGAGACAGCCCCTCAAGACAAGTTCCTGTCCGAGGTCAAAGAGACGGCCTCTCAAGCCAAGTTCCTGTCTGAGGTCAAAAAGAGGGCCTCTCAAGCCAAGTTTCTGTCCGAGGTCGAAGAGACGGCCTCCCAAGCCAAGTTCCTGTCCGAGGTCAATGAGATGACCGCTCAATCCAAGTTCCTGTCTGAGGTCGAAGAGACGGCCCCTCAAGCCAAGTTCCTGTCCGAGGTAGAAGAGACGGCCTCCCAAGACATGGTCCTGTCTGAGGTCGACGAGGAGACCTCCCACACCAAGTTCCAGTTAGAGATTGACGATGTGACCGTCCACGCCAAGTTCCAGTCTGAGATCGACGAGGCGACCAACCAAGTTCTCCTCATGCCTGAAACCGTCATCACGACTGACCAGGTTATGCTCACACCTAAAGCCAACGTCACAACCAACCAGGTTCTGCTCACGCCTGAAGCCGACGTCACGACCAACCAAGATTTGCTCCCGCCCGAGTCTGCTGACACGGACAATCACATCACACACATCACAAAACAGTTTAAAAGGACTTTCGAGGCATTCACTCTTCGCAAAGTATTGAGTGTATTCACTGTGCCAAGCCTTTGTTCGTGTTTCATTTCATGGTTTCTGTTCTTGCATCTAGTTTCTCGCTTTGTGTGTTTTGCATTGCCTAGTTTATGTCCGTTTGCCGATCGCCCAACAAATTGCCTGTTTTTGATCACACTATTGTTCACACTATTGTTTCACGATTTGGATTTGTCTGCCTGCCTCTCTCTAATTAAACGCTTATCTGCATTTGCATCCGTCCTATCCCCCCTTACGTTCCGGTACGTGACAACTGGATTAACCAATCAGGATAATTTTTCTAATTTCTGTTTGAAAACTATTAGCCAGCTAGCTACACTCTGAGTTTAGAGATATCGAGGAGACAGCCAATCAGTACGTTTACATGGACAACAATAATCCGATATTAATCTGATTAAGACAATACTCTGATTAAGAAACAACCATGTAAACAGGGATTATTGATTATTATTCAATCAAATTAATCAGACTAAAGTCTTTCTCGAAGTAAACACATTGAATTAAGACATGTGGTGTATTTTAGTCGCATTATCGATGTGCATTACAGACATGTAAACACCTTTATCATACTATTAACGTTGTATGGGAATTTTCACCGGATTTTGCAACAGGACACGTACACATGGCAGTGCTCAACTGTTTGACGCCAAACAAGCGTCCGAAACCGCATACTTACCTGTATTATTGTAGGCAAAATACATGTATTTCAGCTACTATATAGTAGGTAAGTATTTGGTTTCGGCCCATGCAGCCCATGGCTTCAAGCAGTCATCTATTTGCACGTATAGCATGACAAATAATTAACTGCACTTGAAGCTTTCATAAAAGGTTAAATTAAACACCCAAAACTGTATATGGTACCATAACGAAGACGAACTGTATGTTGATACATGAAATTTTGGAGGGAATGTCGGATGGCGTGACATGGGGACGTAATGATGTGTGCCATTAATCGATCTATGTTCTATAACATGTAAAACGAGAACATGAAAGGAATATTCTAAAAGCAAATATGTGTAAGTGTTTTAGTCGGTCCACAAGTGGTAAAGAAGAAGAAGAAGAATGCCTACAAGCACAAAGGAAAAACTACAGAAGATGGCGACAAGTTTAGTTCTGCACTGACTCGTTGAGAGGAAAGGTGGTAAGAGTCAAATATGGAAATACTTCACATTCGAAGCGGATGACAACAAACATATAATTGATGCTTTGAAGCCGGTGTGCAACCGATGCTATCGTTCATTTCAAACAAAGCGAGGAAACACCTTGAATTTGGCAAAACACCTGAAAGACAAGCCCTATATTATGTTTGTTTGAGGCAGCTGGCATTGTGGTAGTGAAACCAGCTAACATTATGCTCCATGTAATGTTTGCGATAGCCAGTTATTTGTTAACGACACTAATGTTATAAACTACCTCCTAATGGGCCACCATGCATCGCCATTCAGCCTGTGTCCTGTCAGCAAAATATAGCTTAATGTCACAAATAATTCTTGAAATATTAATGGTTTTAATAAATCTTTTTGGCCTGCCACCATATTAGTGAATTTAAACTAATGCTTGCATTCAGAGTATAAGGGGTGTGTGTGTGTGTGTGTGTGTGTGTTTAGGAGTGCACCTTAGCACTTGTAGCCTCCACTGTTTTATTAGTGATTGTCAGACAGTGTTTGATAACTAAAATATCCCCCTCTCTCTCTCTCTCTCTCTCTCTCTCTCTCTCTCTCTCTCTCTTTGCCAGTATCAGCCAGAGGAGCATGTCCTCCAGGAGAGTTTTTACTTTTATTTTTTTCATTTTATTTTTATACCACACCATGGTATCGACTTTGGTATCGTATATCATATACTTTTGGTGGTATCGGTACTGACTACTAGATTTTTGGTATCGTGACATCCCTAGTGCAAAGAATGTAAAAAGTTCTTGGTTTTGTTACAGTACTGTTCCCTGCAGTACTGTCTGATGCAAAAGGACTATTATTTGCTGAGTAGAATTGTTATAACTTCTTTCAAAGAATTACTGTTCCCAAATAGGCCACTAAAAACACACAAGCAAGCCATTCCAAAAAGGCTGGTTAAAATCACATAGGCATGTCTGCCTGAAACTAGCTAAGGAAGATTAACAGATTTGTTGCCTGCTCTACTAATATCAATTGCTGCTGCTGTTGAAAAGCTGTAACACGTTCTCTGAGAACTCTATAGTGCAAGGTGTTGTTTGGCTGCCATATGGCCAAGCAAACTATTTCACTGTCTAACCACATCAATATCAGTTCAACCTCTATTACACTAACACAACATCTATCACACACTAACATACTGACAAGTCCAGTAAATGCAGCTCTCTCAATCATATGCAAAGTCACACTGAGCAACACTGCATGCTTCATTAAGAGCCAAAACTTGGGTGAGAACCAGTACCAGTGTACTTGGTGAAATTTAATATCCATACTCTCTGACAATTAGACATACACTATATGGCCATATCTGGGCCTTCCAACTGTTGCCACAATGATGTTCAAAAAGCACATATGGGTGTGATGGTCAAGGGTCCACAAACTTTTGGCCATATAGTGCATAAAATTAATACTTATGCTTATTAAATAAAGCTTAATATAAACAGCAAATTCAGCAGAAAAAAAGTTTGTTTTTTTAAATACTGATTTTGGGTCTGCTAAAATATTTAAGAGAAAAATTTGTCCTGTCATACTTGTTCTTCAGGTGGTCACACATGTTGAAAGGAAACAAATATATTCATTCAGTTACTAACATTTTATTCTCTCCATACCTATTCACTCGAATGTATCAATTGTTTTAACACACATTATACTGAAGATTAGGTGATTATCTAAACCTGACACAGTGAGTCATAATCTTGGTGAATAAACTTGATGCAGTTAGCTAGCCAATACAACAACAACAATAAACTGAAAAGAGTAGGCAGTATTTCAGACTAAGCTAACAATCTGCTTAGTCATGATTGAGTAAAAACAAATCCTTTTAGTAATAGCTCTTGAGTGGTGTATTGGTAACACATTTGAGTGGCAAACCAAGATTTGAATCCTGATGGTGCTTTCGTATCATTTTACTCTTAAATATTGATTTGGTTCAACCTAATTTACCTTTCTACGGTTGAGGAAAATCACAGATTTAGTACATAATCTATTGTTAGTCTGACAATAACACAATTATGGTGACATCAATGCAAAATGTTACCTAATTTTTAAGTAGATCTAATGAATTATTTTTAAAAGTTAAGGTTGAAACTCCCTCATGCTCTCACCTTCCTATATTAAATTTTTTTAATGAAAAAATAAGAATTTGAGGCAAGACATCATAAAACACGCATTAGAAACATATAATGTAATCAAATTTACTTTAAAGAACATATTTGTCTAGATTCATCTGCATTTATCCTTTACTTGATGCAGTAATATGGATTCCTTTTTTTTACTTAAGTATTCGCACACATTCACACACTCACTAACCTCTGTCTGCATGATATTTGCTCTTTGCTCCTTTGCTGTAAGGGACTCCTTCAGGACCTCAATGTGCTGCTTACAGTCTGAATTCTGATTGGTCAAAGTATCCAGTTGAGTCTGCAGGGCCAATATCTCTGACTCTTTTTTTGATAAGTCCTGCTTCAGCTGATCAATCTGAGAAAAAGATTTTCAAAAGGGGGAAAGCAATGAAGAAGGGACACTTAAAGATCCATGCAAAACAATGTACAAGTAATTCATGACAAATTACAATATTGCAACGCTAGGAAAATAAATAAAAGCTAGTATTAAATAGTACAGAGTCAGTGCTAAAATGAAATTTGTGTATTACAATTAGATTTCCTATAAAAACCCAAGAACACATAATGCACAAAGAAGCCACCAAAACACATAGCCATTGTTATAGTCAAATATTTGGCTAATATCCATCATTCAAATGTGTTAAAAACAACATACAAAGGCACAATAAACTCAAATCTAGTTTTCCTATTTCCACACTTTCTTTGCTCCACTCTGTTAGGTCAACAAGCTTGCCAAATTGCCAACTCCCTCTACTGCCAAAATATTATTTAACTTAATTTTGGTGTAAATTGATGGTCATATCACTGGAACACCAGTGATGCACACACTGGCATACAAGTCATGTTTATTCATCTAGAAGGAACAAGGAAGAAATATGGTGGTACTGAAAGCAAGGGTTTACATACTTTGCCACTCACAGATATGTAATACTGGTTCATTTTGCCTTAATAAATAAATGACCAAGTATAATATTTTTGTCTCATTTATTTAAGTGGTTTCTCTTTGTCTACTTTTAGGACTTTTGAAAAAATCTGATGATGTTTTTGGTCATATTTATGCAGACACATAGAAAATTCTAATTCACAAACTTTCAAGAATCACTGCAAAAACTTGCTGTGAATGTGGAAAAGGACACAGTGGGGGAAATAAGTATTGAATGCGTCAACATTTTTTTCAGTATATATTTTTCCAATGAGGCTATTCACATGACATTTTCACCAGAATTTGGTATTAACTCAAGAAATCCACACATATAAAGAAATCCAAACATTGAAGTCCATAAATGAACTTATGTGTAATAAAGAGAAATGACACAGGAAAAATGTATTGAACACACTAAATGAAATTTATTTAATACTTAGTGGAGAAGCCTTTGTTTGTAATGACAGCTTCAGGATGCTTCCTGTATGAAGAAATTAATTGGCCGCAGTATTCAAGTGTGATTTTGGCCCATTCTTCTAAACATATTGTCTTTAAACCTTGTTCAACTTGATTCAAGTCAGGTGATTGACTTGATTTTTTTTTTTCAATGAAACCAATTGAGAGTTTCCTTTGCTGTATGCTTTGAATCATTGTCCTGCTGGAAGGTCCATCCACATCTCATCTTCAACATTCTGGTAGATGGCAGCAGATTTTTCTCAAGAATCTCCTGGTAAAGGGATCCATTCATCATTCTTTCAATTATATGAAGTCTGCCAGTACCATGCGATGAAAAACAGCCCCACACCATGATGCTTCTACCTCCAAATTTCATTGTTGGTAGTGTTTTAAGGTGATGTGCAGTGCCATTTCTTCTCCAAACATGGTGTGTATTATGACAGCCAAAAAGGTACATTTTGGGACGTATGGTGGCTTAGTGGTTAGCACGTTCGCCTCACGCCTCCAAGATCCGGGGTTTGATTCCCACCGGGGCTGTGTGTGTGTGTGTGTGTGTGGAGTTTGCATGTTCTCCCGGTGCTGTGGGGGTTTCCTCTGGGTGCTCTGGTTTTCTCCCCCAGTCCAGAGACATGCATGGTAAGCTGATTGGCGTGTCTAAAGTGTCCGTAGTGTATGAATGGGTGTGTAAGTGTGTATGTGATTGTGCCCTGCGATGGACTGACACCCTGTCCAGGGTGTACCCTGCCTTGTGCCCGAAGCTTCCTGGGATAGGCTCCAGGTTCCCCCGCGACCCTGAAAAGGAGTAAGCGGTTGAAGATGGATGGAAAAAGTTACATTTTGCTCTCGTCTGACCAGACTACACTCTCCCTGTATTTCATAGGCTTGTCCAAATGAATTGTAGCATACTTTAAATAAGCTTTGACATGCCTTTCCTTTAGTAATTGAGTCTTGTGGGGTGAGCGTGCATAGAGGCCATGGCAATAGTGTGCACTGCCTATTGTTTTCTCTGTGACAATGGTACCTGCTGCCTCCAAGTGTTTCTGGAGCTCTTTCTCATTGGTCCTTGGCTCTTGGGCTACTCTTCTGACTATTCTTCTCACTCCCTGGTCAGAAATCTTGCGAGGAGCTCCTGTGCGTGGCCGGAGTGATGTTGCTTCCACTTGCGGAAAATGGCCCCAATGGTGCTTACTGGAAGATTCAGAAGTTTTGAAATACGTCTGTATCTGATTCCATATGTTTCGCAACAGTAAGGTTGTGAAGGTCTTGGGAGAGCTCTTTGCTTTTACCCCTCATGAGATGTTTCTTATGTGACACCTTGGTAATGAAAAGCCTTTTTATAGACCATCAATTTACTAACCCCACTGATATTAATTTGCACAGATAGGCGGTATAATTACTTTCTAACTACTTAAGGATTTCAGCTGGTTCCTTGCCTTACCTTGCCTTGGAGAACTGCTTTTTCTTAGTGTGTTCAATACTTCTTCCTGTGTCATTCCACTTTATTACACATAACTTTATTTATGGACTTTAACGTTGTGAATTCTTTATATTTGCAGATTTCTTGAGTTAATACTAATGTCTGGTGAAAATTTCATGTGAATAACATCATTGGAAATATATTTACTGAAAAAAATGTTGATGCATTCAATACTTATTTCTCCCATTGTGTAGTAAAAAGCTAAGCAGAGGGAGAGAGAGAGAGAGAGAGAGAGAGAGAGCGAGAGAGAGTACTTTCATTTGGTCTGAAATCTTCTGTTGCTGAGGGAGCAGGTACGTTTGGTTGTGTGAGCAAGTAGTCACTTGTTGAGTTGCCAGACAGACAGGTGACTTAAACCTATCCTAAAAACACAAAGAAGACAAACTCTAAATACATAACTTGGCAAGAGTTTACAATAAGGGTTGCACGATTATTAAAAATAACAGTAATAAAAATAATATGTCTATTAGGGTTGCACGGTATACCGGTACTACGGTAGTATTGGGATACTAAATACTAAAAATACTACCGATGCCACTGTATTTTTTAAACAGTAGTGTGGTAGTTAACACTATTTTTGCTAAAACGACACATCCCATTGCTTCTGCAGAATACACAATGGTTAGTGACACTTCCTTTAACCTAAATTCGTTATGTTAATCTTTAAAGATTTCCACTTTGCTACCAAGCGAGCTAAACTTACACTAACCACTGTGTGTAAATAATAAAATTAGCTGTGTTTGCTAGTGAGCAAGCTAACGTTATGCTAACCGCTGTGTGTAATTACTAAAATCAGGATTTGTACAAGGTGCTTGAACGGCTTGAATTATAAAAACTATATTGAGAACTATATTGTCATGTCAAGGTATGCTTATATGCTACAGGAAAAATAATAAGTATCTACTAGTGCCATTGCCCCCCCAGCCCCCCAGCCCCCCCCCCCCCCCCCCCAATTCTGCAGCCTATGAGATAGACTTGCCACACACCAATTCTTCTATTTTGCTGAAACAAACTCTTTCCTCATGAAATGAGAGAGTTAGGAAAACACAAACAAGATGTTCTGCTCACATCTTCCACACAAGTTTTTCTTTCTCATGCCAAGAGTGTGCATTTCACATTGAGGTCAGAAATCTGTTTGATAGCATGTGAAAAATTATGGCACTCCAAGTTGGTCCTCATCAAAAGACCATTGTGAACAGACACATAGAGGCCATAGAGAGATAATCGGGGTCACAGGAACTCAAACTCAACCTGCCACCCTTATCCGTTATTGAACCTTTGATTCCTACAATTCATCAGTGCCTTGGCCCCAAGTGCTGAAAGCAGTGGACCCCTGGTTTATAGGACAGATGAATGAGTGTCAAGTATGATTGAGAGTGATGGGTATGCATGAATGAGATTGTAAGGAAGTATGAAACACAGAAAGAAAGACAAAAAGTCTCTAAAGGTGTATAAGAACTTCTCAGTGCATGCACTGGTTTTGCAAGAATAAAAAAGCAGAGTAAAGATAATGACAATGAGAAATTTTCAGTGTTTTTTCCTTTCTTCCATCAGATCTAAAGTTTCATTGCAAGAGACATCTTCTCAGATCAAAGATCATGACAAAAGCAGCAAAAAAAAAAGCAGCAAGATCAAATTTAATTAGAATAAAAATGTCCTAATAAAAACCATTAAAGGTATTATGACAATTTGGGAAACCCTAGTGCTTTATAAATAAATCATAAACACTTTGAGGCTAGAGTAATTTAATCTTTCATTCTAGAAGGGCTGATTCTCAAGTCTCAAAGGTCACCACAGAAGAAGTTCAGTCATCTGATACTGTTGGTGTAAGCCAACACTGGTACTGCAAACTCCATCTGTGTGTTCATCCCTGAGACAAACCATGGAGCTTTAGTCATTTATACACTGAATTATTAGTTTCTATATAACAAGTGAATATACTGAACCATAGAGCTTACTGTCAATATGATCAAAGCACATACAAGTGTCCTTCAATCATCTTCAGTAAGGTAAAGGTTGATCTGGAGCCTATGCTGGAAACAATTGGCATGAGGCAAGATACACCCTGGATGGGACACCAGGGCACCCCACATACACACAATCACACCTATTATTTATTTATTTATTTATTTATTTATTTGGGGGGGGGGGGGGGGTCAGAATTCCAAGTTCCCAAACTGAAACCAATTTATTTACAATCATATCCAATCTTTATTACCCTATCGCTCCATCAAATCAATATTTATTTCTTTTAGTATCTATTTATTCATATCATTGTATTTCGTTTATAACTTTGTACATCTCTGCTTGTATCAGTCCAATCCTTCTTTAATTCATTAGCTTATATTTACCCAAGCCTACATCCACCAAACCGCACTTTCAGTCAATTCCAGGGAAAATAAGGAAAGTGACTTGATTGATCTTTGTCTTGGGTGAGGGATAAACTCTAACCTTGCTCTTCATGAATTTGGAGTGGTTCTTGTAAATGTCAGTTTGCTTGAGCATCTCATCTCTGTTGTCCGTGTTCAGGAGACTGTTGGTCTTCAGCATCTGGATCTCATCTTCCAGTTCACGGATGTTCCGCTCCAGTGTGGAAATTTTAGTGTCCTACATGGGATATGTGTGAAACGTACATCAGCCACACAACTGTAGGAACCAAAGACTTAAATGTTGTTTGAAACCACTTAAAGTATCTTAAACTTTACTTAATCATACTTAAAGTATGAATAGTTTTGAGTGGCAACTTGGTGTTCAGTGTCTTGCCCAAGGACACTTCAGTATGTGGTGTCATGTGGGCCAGGAATTGAACCGCCAACACTACGATACCCTGCGAACCCTAGTGGACAATCCACTCTACCACCTGAGCCACAGCCACTCTAGTACTTACAGAGGTCAGTTTAAATTAGCCATGGAGACATGGAGCTATGAAGAAGATGGGATTACTACTGAGCTTCATATGCGACACTGCAGATCCAGATGGAAGAAGAAAAAAAAACTTTTTTTCCAGGTCACTAGCCTTCATACTCTATCATCTGAATGGGGTTTCCTACACTTTATATATGAAGCTATCTGTCATTAGTAATGTCTCAAAATCACTACAGTTACTGATGTATCCATGACTTTTAGACTGGCACTCAATGCATAATGTATAGAAAAGGAAACTATAACACTTCAATGAAAATTTGCCAAAAAGTGAAAATAGACACAGAGAAAAAATAGACAGAGAGACCTAAAAAGAGAGCTACCGCAAGTTTTAACCACTAACACACAGTGAACTTGCTCTTCTGACCAGATTATTTCTATGCAAAAAGGTACTAAATTCAGGACCATTGAAGCAGAACAACCAACTATTCTTTTAGAAAAATACCAACGCACATACACTCACTGGCCACTTTATTAGAAACAGCAAATTAATACTGAGTAGAATCCCCATTTTCTCTCAGACCAGCCTCAATTCTTTGTGCCATGGATTCCACAAGGTGTTGGAAACATTCCTTTAAGATTTTGGTCCATGTTAACTTGATCACATTTTGCTGCACAATTACTGCAGATTTGTCAGCTGCACATTCATGCTGAACCACTCCTTCTACCACATCCTAAAGGCTATTGGCTTCGGATCAGGTGGCTGGGGAGGCCATTGAAGTACAATGAACTCATTATCATGTTCATGGAACCAGTCTGAGATGACTTGTGCTTTGTGAGATGGTGCATTATTATTCTGGAAGTAGCCATTATAAGATGGATAAATATTTTGCCATAAACAGATGCAAGTGCTCAACAACAAAACTCAGGTAAGTTGTTGCATTCAAATGATGTTTGGCTGGATTTAAGGAGCACAATGTGTTCCAAGAAAGTATTCCCCACACTACTACACCACCACCACCAGCCTGAATTGTTGAGACAAGGCAGGTTGGGTCCATGGATTCATGATGTTTATGCCAAATTCTGACCCTACCATCTGCAGATTCAGCAGACCAGGTGACATTTTGCCAGCCTTCAACTGCCCAGTTTGTGCAGTCGAGTCTTTGCCTACTGTAGCATGATTCCTATTCTTAGTTGATAGATGTAGAACTCAATGTAGTCTTCTGCTGTTAAGGCCCACCTGCCTCAAGGTTCATCATGTTGCGCATTCTGAGATGCTTCTACGCTCATCATGGCTGTATAGAGAGATTATTGGAATTACTGTCGACTTCCTATAAGCTTGAACTATTCTGGCCATTCTCTCTGCCCTCTCATCAACGAGGCATTTCTACCGGCAGAACTTAACTTACTCTCACTGAATGTTTTGTGTTTTTTGCACCCTTCTGTGTAAACTCTAGAGACTGTTGTGCATGAAAAACCTAGGCAATCAGCAGTTTCTCAAATACTCAAACCAGCCATTATGACACCACCAACCATGCCTTGGACAATTCACTGAGATCACATTTTGTCTGATGTTTCATATAAACATAAATATCTAACTAAAGCTCTTGACATGTATCTGCATGATTTTATGCTGATTTTACATGATTGGCTGATTGGATATTTATGAAAATGTGCAGCTCTGTATGTATTCCTAGTACAGTGACCAGTGAGTGTATATACAATGTACAGTTCAAATCTGAAATGCAAAAATAATAATAATAATAAATAAATGAATAAATAATGAAGTGGAAAAATCTTAAGAATGGAGAATAAGTAATGAAAACATAACATGAACATCTGAAAAATGTTAATTCTCACTTGAATTTTTTCCTAGTGAAAATGAGTTTCCTAGTGAGTGGCTCATGAGCACTAGGCAATACAGCATTTTCATATTCATAATACTCATTTTCTCATAGCTGATATTAATCATCATACTTGATGCATCTCAGGTCTATTCTTTCAATATTGAAAAGGTAAAGGCATGTAGACCTTGAGATAATGGTAGTAAAGAATAAAGCACAAATATTTTCCATTTTTCATGAAGACACAAAGCAACAATGCGATAAGAGTGGCAGTCTGTATATTAAAAAAGGGTTTAACAAGAGTTCTTATGTAGAAGAGATGGAAGGGTTTGATAATTAGCATATGTGTACTATACCTGCCAAATAACATCAGGGTCAAAACAGAAAGGATGTGATGTGCTCTGGAACAAATTACAAAATACACATATTTCAGCACACTTATAGACACACATAATATGCAAAAACAAACAAACGTATAAACTGACCAACTGTTCACAAAGAGAAATGTTCCAACGCAAATAAAAAATTCTGGCAGGTCCAGTTTAATGTCAAGTCACAGTGTGGCAAGTGATGCAGCTCTATAGCTATGGCTGCACGATTATAGCCAAAATGATAATCCCGATTATTTTGATCAATATTGAGATCTCGATTATTTATCACGATTATTAATCGATTTTAGTGACAACATATTTTTATTGCACTTTCACATTTATTAAGTTTTCTCATGCCACAGTATAACACACAAGTAGGCATGAGAAAACTTAGCTTGTCAATTATGACAGAATTTAGGAACATAGTGTGAGCCATGACAAATTAATTTACCTTCTGATAAACTAAATTTTATATTTTCAGTTAATTTTACACACTGTATATGCAAAAAAAACACTGTTAACATGTTCCACCTTGTAAAAAAATACAATAAACCTCGATGTTCAGTCTTTGAAGTCTGCTCCTCTTAAATATATTTAAAGCTACACTATTAGACATTTTTTGCACTGTCATGGTTCTGGACTAGAGCCAGTTCTCGAACTGCTCTGTGTATACTGTGTATATATCTGAATAATCTCATTTAGGATGTGATTGAGTGAGTTCATTTACCCGTCAGATGCAAAGCACTTTAGTTTAATGGTGTTCATTAGGGATGCTCCGAACAGGATTTTTACAGCCGATACCGATCCAGATACCAATCTCTTTTTTTGTTTAAACTTTAATCAGGAGGTCTGTCATAAACAGTTAAATGTAAGCTCTCTGCTCATGGTCACTGTTAATTGAGTTAAAATAATAGCAATGAGAAATACTGTTGGTTAATTGATAAACAAGCATAAAATATTTATTTTTAAATATCTTTAAAACAATAGAGTCCTAATTAAAAGTAGGCTAACACAAAAATGATCCATATTAGGAAAAAGGCTAATAGCTTTCTAAGGAAATAGCTTACTAAGCTTAATGTCAAATTGATATTAAATGCAACCCATAGTAATTAAACATTATTTCATTTCTCATTTTATTTATATTTAATGGTTATTATCATATCTATTTTTTATATTAAATGATTTATTTATAACTAAGCACATTTTCTGTCTTTACATTTTAGTAGTTTTATTTTTGTTTGTTTATCAGTTTTAGATCAGTTCCCCCAGTACAGTATCCATGTCTGCTTATAATATTGTGTTTTGGGGGATTAAATCAAAACATGGAAACTGGAGTTGACTTTTCTAGTGATATCTGGCAACCGTGAGTTTAAATGAAGTGAATTAGAGTTGGTGAAGGAGACAGTGTACTGTATGTTTACAGACGGAACAGTTGCTACTCTTGCTTATGATTGGTGAGGAATTTTTTAATAAATAAGTCTGAATTAAACCCCACCTTGTAGCGTTAGCATTATTATTAATTTACTCCACGCGAAGCCGCTGTGTCTACACGAGCAGGTGCAAGTTCAGGTCATTTTGCGGGATCAATAAAAGATGACGGTTTGTGAGATAGGGAATTTGAAGCAGATGATGTACAGAGTTACTTGTCATCATAATGGCTTCTCTGCAGTATTTCCACACTTGTTTGGTTGATTGAGGAGATGAAAAGCAGTGTGAAAGTAACTGTTGCACGGTGTAGATGCATTTTGGACTTCCTGTAGTTTTTATTCCGATTGTATTATACAACTCCGAACAGGTCACTCGCACTGGTGCGAATAAATATTTATTCACAGTCGCACAAAATACTTTTCAGTCACAAATGTGAGTGAAATGGTCGCACTGTAGAGCCCTGAGTTTATCTGCAAAGTTTTTTCCCGTTCGGCATGATGACATTTAATGTTGCCGACATACTCTGTAGTGCCATTTAGCATCATGTTAAATGTTAATGATTTCTCCTCACGCAAAGCGCTGGAGCCCGAATCGAAGTTGGCAGCTGGAGCGCTAAAATGCTAAATCTGTTTCGGGGTTTGGGCATTACAAATTGACGCCATCTCTGCGCTGCTCTATGGTGATTGGCTGTAAGTGTAGGAAGCGCTTGATTTGATCTGCAGTGGAGTTTTCTATTAGTGGAGGACGAACTTTAAACGGTAATATCGCAGTCGATCATGTTCATTTAATCATGCACAGTCAAAATCGTAATCGCAATGTTACGTAACGAGACTGGGACAGGAAGTAAGCGCAGGAGGGAAGCCTTTATTTGATACTCAAACAGAGGACATGGAACGGAAACACTAATTGAACTAAGGCCTGAACACTCCTTAAACTAATACATGAACGTTCTTTAATCTAAGACATGAACCCTCCTTCAACTAAGACATGAACGTTCCTTAAATTAAGGTAGGAAACCCTCATCTAACTTAGGCATGGCATGAACACTCTTAACTGAGGCATGGCATGAACACTTAACTATGGCATGACATGAACACTCAACTATGGCATGGCATAAACACTCAACTATGGCATGGCATGAACATTCAACTATGGCATGGCATAAACACTCAACTATGGCATGGCATGGATACTCAACTATGGCATGGCATGAACACTCTTAACTGAGGCATGGCATGAACACTTAACTATGGCATGACATAAACACTCAACTATGGCATGGCATGCATACTCAACTATGGCATGGCATGAACATTCAACTATGGCATGGCATAAACACTCAACTATGGCATGGCATGGATACTCAACTATGGCATGGCATGAACACTCAACTATGGCATGACATGAACATTCAACTATGGCATGGCATAAACACACAACTTGCTTGGCTTGGTGTTGCTTTGCTGCAACTCTTTACCTTTGTCTCTCTTAGTCCAGTCCCGATTCGCGTGGGTAGATTCCGTTTAGTTCAGGTTAATGCCGCACCACGTGTGCAGCGACATGAGGCGTTTAAATAACTAACATGATTAATCTAAACCAAAGACACCTGGGTTAAATCAAGGACATCCTCAAACAGAAACTAGAACTCGGGCAGGAAGCGAATAAAAATAAAGTCACGTGAGCCGCATAGCAACCGCGCCGCAGTGCCATCTGCCGGCGGTGGCGTAACACACGATCGATATTCGATTAATTGTGCAGCCCTATCTATAGCTGTTCTATAGAGCAGCTCATACTACTCATTGTCTGACACAGTTCATAAGCCAACATTTGAAATGTGTCTCAGGTCAGGTGACAATTATTTCAATAGACACAGGTTTAAGACATACTGTATGTGTGGCAGCCTAGGAAAACCAGTCACATGTCTATTGAAGGAAAAAAAAAATTGGCTTTGGCAAAAACATTTTTTCTGCCCATAACATACTTTAATACCTCAAATTCATAAAAGGAAACCAAAAATATATTTCACTCAAAGCCTTGTTAGTTAAGTGTGTTTCCTTACAGAGTGAATGTCAGGCTTTGATCATGTTGGATAGCTACATATGTATAATCAATTCAGGTTGTAATCAGACACTGGCTGTCAATATTTCAACATGCTCATGCACTCCTAAATGGAAACTTCTGGAAATTTCTTCCTTTAAAACTCTATACCTTCACTTGTGATTGAGATATGTGCAAAAGAGAAACACATTTCAGTTCAGGTATGTAATCTTCATAAAAGTCTGTAGTAGAAAAGTGAAAAAAAAAAAAAATATATATATATGAAGGGTTTTCCCGGGCTACCACATATACACCGACACATATGTATATCAAGGTAAATATCACTGACAGATCTACAGAAATGATCTGTTTTCAAAATTTTATGGTTATTTGTGAATTTGTAATTTTTTAGTCACATGATTGTTTTGCATCAGCATATCAATATATTCCATAAGCTTGCCTTCAGCCTATGATCCACACCTAGTCCAGTTTCTACTCTCAGGAACTTGTATGTTCAGCAAGCCTGATTTCTTACAGAATTTGTTGGAACATAAACAAGTGAGATCACTGTTGCTGGATTTCCTCTGACTTCTCATAAGTTGTCTTGTGCAAATTCTTACACATTTTCAGTTCTAACTCCACAGTTGAACAGACTAACATAGGAAAAGTAATATCTAATTGTAAGTGATAATAACATTCAGGTACTTAGTAAAAATGATGAGTGTTCCTACTAAGATCCAATAGCAGGCAATTTTTAGAAGAAACAATAATCTATTTTAGAAAACATAAAGTCATCCATTATAGCAAAAATACACCAATGTGAATGTGCCTATATAACTGATGCCTAAATTTAATCCGCCCTAGCGCATAAGACATTTGCATAGAGTATAATGAGTGCACTAATTAATAACAATACTCAAAAGCTAAGAAATGTAGATTTTCATGAATATAAGACCTTTATAGATGCCTTAAGTGTTGAGCATTTTTAGATGTTAAACTACAATGTTCATTGGTTTTGCTCAAAAGGAAAAAAAATTCAAACATCCATCTGCCAAGAACACTCATTACTAGTTAAGTAGTCATAGAAATGTCATTGCTACAGATGCACCCATTCGTGACCAGTGAGACCCTTTAAAGTCACTGCATTTCATATCTATAGATATACAGATCATCTGAGTGTAGTTTCAAAAAACAAACACATAAGACCGAACATAACACAAGCTCTACTGAGGCATCACCATAGAAACCATTCTTTTATACAGCCCTGTGTGTCCTGACTCGTTTGCATGATTTTGCTGTTTACATGTGTTTAACAAGCACAGACAGAAACTGTTTAAAAAAGATACAATGTACCTGAGGTCCAGGCATCTAACATTAGCCTCAGATATGTGTGAAAGTATATGTGTGGGTACGGGTGTTAGTGTGTGAAATGGGTAACCTTTTTTCACAGCTCAGCACTGACTTCAAAGTCAGCACACAGAGTGAAAGCTTCCATATGTGACATTTGAAACAAATTGAATAAGTGTGCTCTCTTTAAGCAGAGCAACATGAGCTCTTCCTGCCATTGGCCTTCACTAGCAAGCAGTACCATATGGACAGACTTCAAACTATCCTCTGATCATTTACCAGTTTTTGGTAAATTGTGTTAGCTAGTAGTTTGGTTTTGAAGTTTAAGGATAGGATTGGACAATTAATATCCAGTCCTTGGACAGTAAGAAACTTGTGTGGTAACTAAACTGTTCTTTAAGATCTTCAGAAAGAAACTTATTATAGTGAGCATAAATATAGTTATGAATTTATCATTAATTTATATACAGTTCTATACAGTGTATGTTTTTTATAGGAGAATGGCAGCTGTCATGAAGTATAAGAAAGCCAGACTCCAGCACTTTGCATGCATCTGTGTCAGCTGTTCATGGCAGTCTACAATTTTTGTTACCAGCATCTTGAGAACAACCAATGATCTACAGACCGTTTTTTTCTCCTGGGGTGGAAACCTGAGCCATTTCTGATACCTCTATGAATCCTATACGTCTCAGAACTAGCCTTAACTTGATATTGTCATTTGTAATAATCAAAACGGGGAAGTTTTCTTTTATTTTTAGTGACATTATTAAAACATTATATAGTATAATGTTCCAACTGAGCCTCAATTGTTTTAACATCAACAGTAATAATTAATAGCTACTAATTCAAACATCTCTGAAAATATCCATCCAAGAATGTTAGTGCTTATGCTCTTACCTTCATGTCAATGACACTGTGTAAGGCTTTGCTTTTGGGTGGATCTGTCTGTTGGTTTCTCCTATGAAGCTCCTGAGGAGGAACACGATAGAAACAAGCTTGCCTGCTCATCATCTTTAAACACCAGCACCCTGTTTTCCTGTCCCAATTTCTGTTTCACCCTCACCTTCTATCCCTGTGTAACTATTGACAAATGCTGTGGGTCTACTCTTCAGGCTCTATTCCACATCATCTTCTTTTAGTTTCCTATCTGCATTCTTGAATTTTCATCTCTGTCTCTAAGAATCACAAGACCCTTCCTGTCTCTCCCTCTTTCTCTCACACTGATGCTGCTATGCACTTTGATTGTTCAAGGCACAGCTACAGGTGCAGCTCTATTTTTCTCACTCTCTCTCCTTCTCTATCCGCTACAGTCTCTTGTCTCTTAGCATCTCGCTTTCTGCTGTTCTGTCAGCGGTCACTGTGCTCTAGATCTCATAACACATGCTGCCGGCAAATGTTCAATCTGTCTGTCTGCCTATATCAATAATTAATGTGAGTCATGTATGCAGGCACACACACACACACACACACACACACACACACACACACACACACAGACTCATGCACAATAAACAGCTCCATTTGCAGTACACCTGCTCTTTATAAAGTAAATTCATGCACCTGCTGCTCATGCTAACACTGACAGAGATATGGTTGCCACCCAACTGGTTTTTACCCAGACATTCCGCTTTTTAAGCTGTGTCTTGTTTTAACTGTTATTTGTCTGTTTTTTGCAATGCATTCCCAAATTGTGGGGGAAAACTACGTTGGTCAGTTCATATGGCAATTTTAGATTCCCCTCAGAATCTCAGTCTTGTCAAGGCAGAAATCTGATTTAATTTTGGCCCTCTCATGCTTTGATGACTTTAAGCTTTTTCTGAAGAAAATCCACTGCTAATTCAAATACAGTGTAAGCTGGGAAAAACATTAGGGTTGAGTCTAATGGAATTTTTACCTAAAATGTTGGGACATAGGGTTGTCCCGTTCAGTTTTGGCATGTTGAAAAGATGGAAATCTTAGTCAGAGATAAACTGGAATAAAAGTATTAGAATAAAATTGATCTGATTGCTTTCAAATGAGGAACACTTTTTTCGCCACATAACTGCTAACATACATAAATAATGTGTAAATAAATAATATAACTTTTGTAATGCTTTTCAGCTATTCATTCAGCTCTGTTCCTCATACAAAGCCTTTGTTTCATGTTTGTTATTTCTGCCTTGTTTGTTACCACGTTTCACGATTATCGTCTTAGCCTTTGGATACCTGTTTGTACATCGCTTGACCTACTGCCTGACTTCGGATTCCATGATTAAGATTGTGATTTAGATTTGTTTGCATGTGCCAGTCTTTATTTTTAATAAAAGCATTCACCACAACTGTTGCCGTCTCTGCTGCCTGACACTATGCTGAGAACACCAGGTGTGAGGCAGGTTGCTCAAACTACCAATTATTTACATTTATATTTTTTCATGGCATTTTGTCAGCATATATGTAACCTTACAAAATAATATAAGTAATATAACTAAGAAGACTTTCCTGTGGTGGAAAACTTAATGACAGTTGTGAAGCAGTGACACCCGACATCCGTAAATTTTAAATAAATGTCTCCAAGTCTTGTATAAACAATTATATATTTTTTTGTTCAATAAAAACACCCTAGCCTTAGATTATTGTGTTTTCTATCTGTGTTATTATTAGCCTTGCATTATTGTGGAGCCATACAAGTTCCTGTGAATCTCATGAATGAAATTATCATTTAAATTACAGCCGGGACTCCTGTTAGAGCCGTGCTGTTATGGAAAATTAATCAACACTTTCTGACCAAACAGATTTGAGAATTCAACAGGACCATGGTATAAATCGGTTTACTGGTTATTATCATCATCATGTTGTGTGATTAGTGCTGGATTTTCAATAGTGCATCAGTGATTCTCAGCTCCAGCCCTGGAAGCCCATAGCCCTGAAAAGTTTTTTGTTGCCTGAAAACCATCCTAATCATAGAGAGCCTGGTGACTGGGGTTTGTGGGCTCAATCATGTGTTTGTAACAGAATAAACTCAGCAGAACTCAGAACTGGTCTTGAGAATCACTGGTGTACAGTATGCATCATGTACAGTTCATCACTATTAGATGATAGCCATCATAATAGCAAAGACTGTTTTTATGAAACATCACCTTTCTCTGCAGATTTCAGCCACTGTGAAATGATAAATTTCAGCAAATGAATTTTGTTTGGTGCAGGTGTAATTTATTACGGGGGGGCATCTTTGCTTCTCTTTCTCTGGCTCCATTTGCATGGTGTACCACTATAGGTAATGACCTTTCAACTCCCTAAGGTTGATTGACAGCCAGGATCTAAAGTTGCCCTATAGATTACTGTGCTTGTCAGCAGCTCAAAGAAGGCTTTGAAATGCCTTCCACTTAACTCACACACTCTGCAAAACACACACACACACAAACACACACAAACCGAAATACAACCCCAATTCCAAAAAAGCTGGGATAGAATGGAAAATGCAAAAAAAAAAAATAAATGTCATTTGAAAATTCAATTCACCCTGTACTATATAGAAAACACATTATTAACAAATTATTTGATGTTTTACTTTGTGAATTTGATTTATTTTTGAAAATATACTCTTATTTCAAATCTGATGACTGCAACACACTCCAAAAAAGTTGGGACAGTCAACTGTTTACTGCTGTGTAACATCACCTTTTCTTTTAATAACCTATTAAGCGTTTGGGCATTGAAAACACCAGTTGGTTAAGTTTATCAAGCGGAATTTTCATATGGTGGCTTTTGGACCTGATGTTGAGAACAGCTTGGATGGTCCTTTTCCTCTTTGGCCTGGAGAACACGGCGGCTGTTTAATTTTTTATTTTTTTTAATGTTGACTCATCGGACCACAAAACACAATTCCACTATGCTACTGTCCGTCTCAGATGAGACCGAGCCAGAGAAGTCGGCAGCGTTTCTGGACAGAGTTGATGTATGACTTCTGCTTTGTATAGTAAAGCCTTAATTTGCTGTGGATGCATTGGCGAATGCTGTTGACTGACACAGGTTTATCAAAGTATTCCTGAGCCCATGTCAGGATATCCATTACAGATGCTTTTAAAGATAGTGACGTCTGAAGGATCGGAGATCAGATGCATTCAGAAATGGTTTTTGGCCTTGTCCTTTAAACATTGAGATCTGACTGGATTCCTTGAATCTTTTAATTATATTGTGCACTGTAGAAGGTGAAATGCCCAAAATCCTACCAATTTGTCTTTGGGGAATGTTGTTCTCAAAGTGTTGGATTATTCACTGACGCATCTGTTGGCAGATTGGCGAGCCTCGACCTATCCTTGCTCATGAAGGACTAGGCCTTTTTTGGAGGCTCCTTATATAGTATTATTAGACGATTGCCTCACCTGTTTCCTATCACATTCTTATTTCAACTTGTCACATCGCTCTTAGTCCTAAATTTCTCCTGTCCCAACTTTTTTGGAACAAGTTGCACGCATCAACTTCAAAATAAACATTTATCTTAAAAAAATATGCAGCTGATTAGGTAAATACCTTGTCTTTATATGTTTTTTGTTTAAATATAAGTCAAAGTATATTTACAAATCACTCCTCTTTGTTTTTAATAGCATTTTCCAAACTGTCCCAACTTTTCGGAATTGGGGTTGTACACACATTTTGCAGACAGTCCATAAAAAGGTAGAAGAGCAAAAAGAGACTAATTAATACACTTCTTTCTTTTTTGTAATGATTTTTGTATAATCATTGTAGTCTTGTATAATATTTTGCACACTTTGAATGTGTAGTGATTGATAACTTATCAGTGGTGTATACTTGAGAATAATCTACAGAATATATAGGAAAAAAAGCCATTAGTCCATGCCAACATTCTTAAAACAAATTTAACTTGTAAATAAAAATGATTCAGATATAATCTGGTTCCTGACCAATTTTGAAATAAAGTACATTTGTTCTATTTTGTTATTGGGATACATTTAAAAACTGAGACATTTCAACAACATGGTGTCTTTCAGTCTTATCTTGATGTTTGGCTACCCTGGAAAAACCTCATTAAAAGAAAGAAAATACAAAAAAGAGTTTTAAGTAAAGGCTTTCTAGAACACAGCCTATCCCACTACCTGTCCTCAGGCCATGAACGCATCCCTTTATTAGGAATTACAAGGGTTTACCATGCTCCACCATTTAAGAAGCTGATATACCAATCAAAACCTTCTTAACCTGAAGGTCAAACAGCCTCTAGGGTTTCTATTGTTGCTACAGAGTTTGACCCACC
Source organism: Ictalurus furcatus (assembly GCF_023375685.1). NCBI lineage: Eukaryota > Metazoa > Chordata > Actinopteri > Siluriformes > Ictaluridae > Ictalurus > Ictalurus furcatus. Next base: position 10,628,679 of record NC_071259.1, read on the forward strand.
TACGCAGTGACAGATCTGGTACAGACCTCATTGTTTAGGATTCCTTACAGCTTTTTTCTGGTTTAAGGAACTGGTAGAGATTGAACAGTATAGCTTGATGTATCTGCTGTCTTAGGACAGGAGTAGAGAGAGGATTAAGTCATGTCAGAAAGGCATTGACCTATCCAGATCAAATAGATTATCCTTGTCACAAGGGTCTTCAAATGAGCTGCACCAAGACATGTAGAGAAAGTTTCAGGAAGGGGAAAAGTTGTGTTTTTGTACATGAGTAATCCACTTTTTTGGCTGTGTGTGTGTTATTCTAGATCTAAAATTTGGTAGTGCTGTTCTTACCAGCACTACGTGTAGCCTAAATAATCTTGAGATGAAAACTGCATTAAAATATATTTAACCAATTGTCTTCTACTAAAGAAAAGGCAGCACCAAAATAGTCTTTCACTACTTTAAACATATACAGTGGGGGAAATAAGTATTGGACATGTCAACATTTGTTTCAGTAAATACATTTCCAATGAGGCTATTCACATGAAATTTTCAACAGGTTTCAGTATTAACTCAATAAATCCAGAAATATAAAGAATTAAAATAAAATGTTTATTAGTATAAACATTAAAGTCCATAAATAAAGTTATTTGTAATAAAGTGGAATGACACAGGAAAAAAAAAGAATTGAACACGCTAACTGAAATTTATTTGATACTTTGTGGAGAAGCCTTTGTTTATAATGACAGCTTCAAGACTCTTGATTCACGAAGAAATTAATTGGCCGCAGTATTCAGGTGTGGTTTTGGCCCATTCTTCTGAACATATTGTCTTTAAATCTTGTTCAATTGGATTCAACTCAGGTGATTGACTGGGCCATTCTAACACCTTGTTTTTTTTTCTTCTCTGAAACCATTTGAGAGTTTCTTTTGCTGTATGCTTCGGATCGTTGTCCTGCTGGAAGGTCCATCCATGTCTCATCTTCAACATTCTGGTGGATGGCAGATTTTTCTCAGGAATCTCCTAGTAGTGTCCCTAGCAGGACAGCTTCCTCGGCAGGACAGGACAGCGGGACAGCTTCCCCGCGGGTCTCTGGCTGGAGCTCCGAGGACGTCAAGTTGACCTTGGGCTGGAGCTCCGAGGTCACCAAGTTGACCTCGGGCTGGAGCTCCGGAGCTGAGACCTCCCTGTAGGTCTCAAGCTGGGTCTCTGAGGTTGCCAGGTTAACCTCAGATGGGGGCCCAGAGGTCACCAGGTTGACCTTGGGCTGGATCTCTGCACGGGCTTTCCGGTGTAGGCGTTTATGCTCCCACCAGCTGCTCTTGAAGCATTCCTTCGAACAGTAGAGCGCTTCTTGGAGACCCAGTTTCTTGCAGGTGGGGCACTGTAACTGAGTCTCCCTCCCACAGCCCTCAGACATGCATCTCCACCACGTCGACTGGAACCTGACGCGAAGCTGCGGATTCGGGCATGTTCACCACTTGGGAGCTGCGGAGTACAGTCTTTATTTGCCACTTAAGTCAACACACGAGGAGGCAGGAAACAAGGTCTAAACATAAAACTCGAACTCAAGCAAAGAACAGGTAACTTAAACAGGGTGTGTTAAACATTTCTCCTTTAACTAGAAATAAGGCGGGAAGCAACAAACTTAGAACCAGACCTTGACATGAAACACTCAATTAACTCAGGCATGAAACACTCCTCTAATTATGGCATGAACACATCATTTCACTAGAGCATGAACACCTCACTTAACTAGAGCATGAATAAATCATTTAACTAGAACAAGAACACTCCTTTAACTTAGGCACGAATACTCATTAAACAAAGACAGAAACACTCTTAACTATGACAAAGCATAAACACTTTACTATGGCATGGCATAACCACTCTTAACTATGACATGCATAAACACTCTTAACCAAGGCATGGCGTAAAACACTCTCAACTAGGCATAGCATAAACACTCTTAACAAGGCATAAGCTAAGGAACAGGAAAAAAAAGACAGCGCATGGCAACATCACAACCTGGTACCATCATTCTGTCCGTCCTTTCTCTACTTTACTTTAATGCCACGCAACGTGCGCAGCAACACAAGGGGGTTTAAATAACCAGTCAGCATTCTCTTAATTGCCGACAGCTGGCAACACTTGACACAGTTTTAGCGTCCATGTGCACTTCAAGCATGTGCGCGCTCTGAAGCCGCTCGTGCACGTTGTCGCCACAGCACCATCTGCCGGCGAGATCATGACAGTGTCATTCCACTTTATTACATACAACTTTATTTATGGAATTTAATTTTGTGAATCTTTATATTTCCAAATTTCTTGAATTAATACTGATGTCTGGTGAAAATTTAATGTGAATAGCCTCACTGGAAATATATTTACTGAAAAAATGCTGACACGTCCAATACTTATTTTCCCTACTGTACAATTATCCATTGTGCTACATTTTCAGTGCCACGCTGAATACTTTTTGTTGTTGTTGTTCAAAACATGCAAACAATATGTAATGAGCATTTCTGACAGCATTTGAGTGTCCGTAAATTGGTTGCAATGAACTACAATACAATATTGTCTACTTCATGCCAGACAGGAAGTGACCAAAGAACCAGAGAGGAAACCACATGCCCAAACGACAGTTTAGATACAATCAGTACCAGCTAAAGCTAGGAATGTGAAAAACACTTGATATACTTTTCCACTCTAATTCTGTACAACTACTACTCCACAATACACAGCCTCAGGAGCATGTGTGTGTATGTCTTTGGCATTTACTACATAATTGGACCATTTGCAGCCAAAATTCTTCATTACTGGAGAGCTTGAAACAGAAAACAAAGGTGCTCCTTCCCTCATTCCCTCTCTCTCTTTTAACGGATCTGTCTAAAGAGGCTAGAGTTTAAACAAAACATTAAACCATTACTACAGACACAGTAAATGTCACAATTAATCTCTCAACTAAGATCCTAACCTACACATTTATAAAAAAAAAAGTGAGATTTGTGAGAAGAGAAGAGAAGAGAAGAGAAGAGAATGTTTTTGCTGTCATAAAACAGCAGGCATTGAAGGCAGGTACAAAGCAAACGTGCTGATCCAGCAGATAACTTTTTTAAACCACTTAGGTACACACAAAAAAAAAAAAAACACAAACACACACACACACACACACACACACACACACACACACTGCCTGAGCCCACCTAGGATCTCCCTCTCAAACACACACTGCCTCTTTATCTTATGTAACAGATAAATCACTATTACTTGAGTATTAAGAATGAAATGGCACATGTTCCACCTCTCATTGCAGGCATAAGTTGAGTAAAAATACCTCAGTGTAAAGGAAGGAACTGGAGAAGAAAAAGAGAACTGTGACAGATTGGACCTGATAAAAGAATGAAAGACACACTAATGGACAGCTTGGCTGACATGTCGATGTTCCCACATTTCCTTCATTTGAGCATGTTGAAGCGGGACTGAAATTTCAGTCAGACTGAAAACCACACTTCTCCCAAGAACATCAAGGTTAGGCCCAAAAAACAAGGCTCATGCAAGCTTTAGAGAGAGCTTTTATTTAATGGGACATTTACCTCCGCACTGTGTACCGGCCTTGCTGCCCAGACTGTGAGATTTCCCAAACCAAAAGATTAAAAGGGGGGAAAGAGGTTCTCTACATCCTGAAGTTGAAGTGAGAGGTTTGATTAACAAATCAAAAACAGAAGATGCAACAAAACCAAACACACAATAGCAAATTCAAAAACACATCAAAATTAACTCAAAATGGAAAGAGTAAGTTCATTAAACTTCAACTTAATTAAACATCACATGCTTATTGTTGATTGGACACAGTGTATGACTATTAAACGAATAAAAGCATTAGTAGATTAATTTAGGTTCATATTTCCTCCTACTGTAAACATCTTCCAACTCCCCATTTTCTGTGGTGTTTAGACTGACACGTGCTGTAGCCATTCAGCAACAAGCATGTGATATGCAAACAGTTATATACCCTTTATGTTTTGAATTACCGTTGATGTGTTTTGAATTTGTCGTTTTCATATTTGTTGTGGTGTTTTAGGTTTTGCTGTTGTATACAGATCCGTGTGCGTTGCGTTCAGTCGTTTTTGGTTTCAAAATTGAAAAACAAAGTACAAGTGATGATTCATTCATGATTTTTTTGTTTTAATATCAACAATTGAATTACTAATTAATTATGTTTAAAACTAAAAAATGCTACATATTTCAAATATGCCTTGTTTATAGTTTCTTCCCGTCTTATTTTTTGAGTTGGAGTTATTTCATTTTGTGGCAAGCTCACATAACCCAAGTGTATTTTAACTAAGTGAAAAAAGTGCAGAATCCATCAGCGGCTTCATCAGACATGTTGCTTCATTACATGCTTTTCAAAGGTAGTAAGAGGGTTACAGTAAGTGTCACTATCTTGCCAGCAGATGGCGCTGCGGCGACGACGTGCACAGTCAGCTGGAGAGTGCGTGCACGTGCTTGAAGTGCGCATGGACGATAAGACTTTGTTTGCAACGGACATGTGCACTTATTTTGGTTTCTGTTCTGTCCCCGCCCTGTTCAGTTATTGGCGGAGGTGCGTGGGTGTGCTTTGAAGTGTTGCCAGCTGTCAGCAATTAAGGTAATTGTGACTGGTTATTTAAACCCCTCGCGGTGCTGTGCACGGAGGGCAGTATTAGAGTAAATACGGATAAGAGTAATGGTGGATAAGAGTAATGGTGCCAGGCGGAAATGTTTCCATGCGCTGTTTAGTTTCCTGTTCCTTAGTTCATGCCAAAATTAAACGAGTGTTTCATGCCATAGTTAAATGAGTGTGTGTTTCATGCCATAGTTAAACGAGTGGTTCATGCCATAGTTAAACGAGTGGTTCATGCCATAGTTAAACGAGTGGTTCATGCCATGGTTAAACGTGAGTTTCCATGCCCTGTTTAAGTTCATGTTTCTTATTTCAGCTCTAGGTTTATGTTTAGACCTTGTTTCCTGCCTCATAGTACTTTGACCTTAGTGTGAAAATAAAGGCTTTACTCCTGCGCTTACTTCCTGTTCGAGTCTTGTTTTGTAACAGTAAGGGAGGATGACATGTTCACCGGGGAAATTAGCTGGGTTTTTCACGGTGATAAAGTTAGTTTTAGGTTCGATATTCGCTGGATATTCACTTTCCCCTGCCCTTGTTCTATAGAGGCGACAGTCTTACACAGATATCAATACAACCGTTAGTTTTAATAATATTCAAATATTAGATACGGGCATAAAACTTTTACAAAAAAAATGCCAGCGCGTATTAGAGCTGCATATTTACACCTGAGAAGGTTCTGACCAGTTATCACAGCGCAAGTGGCCTAAGAGACCGTCAGGCAATTCCACCCACTGAGTTAAAACTTCGCAAGGCCCGGTTCTTGCCAGCTAAAGAAGGTGGGCAGACTGAAGCCACCTCATGAGTGTAGAACGCGCCGTTGCTTTCAGGCAATAAAAATATAGAAAGATACTGCAATTTTCTGGCGTTATTTTGTGATTGATTGTGGCAGTCTACATCCCTTCCTAAAACTTCTCAACACACAGCCCACCTGAGATTGCTTTTGACCAATACACAAATTGTAAAGAAAATAAAAGATTAATGTTGTCTTTGCCTATATTCTGATTGAGTGGGCAAGACAGACGTTTGGGTGGGCTCAGACGTTGACGTTGTCCATGCATTAATTAAATTGACATAGCTATTAACATACAAAGTAATTTAAAAACACATTTTACATTCTAAAGGCTGTAGCAGGCTCACAATGAGATGTTTGACCTATTCAAATAATTGAGTATTGTATTTGTATAAAGGGAGGTACTGGCAAAATCTCACCTGTAGTACATCAGTCTGGCCACTAGGAACCTACTTCAACTTTTGGAATGTGAAAAAAAAAACATTTAGGTAAATTATATAGATAAAACATTTAGGTGAGATGTTTTTAAATGACTTTTGTACGTTAAATCTTATGTCATTTTAATGAATGCATTGACAACTTCGACGTTTTAACTCAGTGGGTGGAATTGCCAGACGGTCCCTTACGCTGTGACGCCGACTCAGAACATTCTGCGAGCATGCCACAAAATGAAATAACTAACTCCAACTCAAAAAATAAGACGGCAAGAAACTATAAACAAGGCATATTTGAAATATTTTGCATTTTTGAGCATAAATGGATTTTAAACATAGTAATTTAGTAATTCCATTGTTGATATTATAACAAAAAAATTCATGAATGTGTCATCATTTGTATTTTGTTTTTCAATTTTGAAACCAAAAACGAATGAACGCAATGTACACAGACTTATACATGTTTCTTTTTTATATTCATAATACTGTACAATGCATTACATTAATTCTGCATTGTCACAGGCTGCTACCCCTCATAAGGAAACAGCAAAGTAGTGGAATAAGTCATGGTTCATGTGTGCATGATGGCAAAAAAAATAGTTTAGGCCTCCCTAGGACTTAGTCTGTATAATACCTGCTTCATCTCATATCAATAATAATAATAAGAGGAAGAAGAAGAAGAAGAAGAAGAAGAAGAATTGTTATATTTTATAGTTATATTAAAAATGAAAAAACTCAAAACTACAACAGCATGGATACTGTTATTGTCTTCTTTCATTCCCATATAGATATACACTCTCAAATTATCTATATTTACAACAGATTTCACACAGGAGGAAGATGTTTATGTACCAATAATCTACATATCTAATATCTGTACATATTGTACAGATAACCCTGCTGTATTTCAAATCACTCATCATTACTATGTAAGCAACAGAAGTCTGCTGGTAATACACCTCTCAGTCTTCAATCCAAAAGATTCTCCAGATACACTTGTGCTCTCTTTGTGTGCCTCTACCTCTCTCAGACACGTTTGCACATGCTCAGACAAGCGTGTTTGAAAAGTGTTTTTCTACAGTCCACCAAGATCCTGCAGCCAGTTAAAATCACTCAGCTCCTGGATCCACTTTAACCACTTGCTCTATATGTGTTGGTAAGTGTGTGAGTGGGTGTGAAACAAACATATCATGCCTGCCTTCACACTCTTGAGAAGAAGAAAGCAAACATACATACCCAAGGGAAAGCTCAGTGGATATGGGAATTGGTGACAGAAATCACACTTTGCTACTGATCCAAAACTACTTTTGGTGGTTTTCTGCATGGGAGTTGAAGTTAAACCTCGGGCTGGGCCACTGTTTCCAGATCAGCACGGCACTCGTTCTGGAACAGGTTACTCTGAGCTCTGCTGTGCAAATATACTTTGTTCTTCAGATGCTGATTGGTACATGAAAAGATGTGCTGAAAGCAAGATATCAGCAGTCAAGTGGAGAGAAGCCACGAAAAGAGGATTTCAAAAGCAAGCTGAGTTCAAAGCAGAACACTGCACCAAAAATTTAAGCTCTGTTTTCCCGTGCAATTAAGACTCTATTTAAGTTTTTTTTTTTTTTTTGCATAAAAATAAGAATTGTTAATCCAAGCCAACTGCAGTGTGGTTCAAGCACACTCAGATATTGTTAGAACCAATCAAACAAAAAATTTTTTTGCAAGATACCAATGCCAAATGGCACAGCTATTCTGCAAATAAGGTGTAAATTACATAGGACACACCACATGAAAATATGTGTGAGGTTTCATGGACAAAGCAAATGAAAAGACAATTTGACCCAAAATTGAACAAATGCTGCCACACAGTGGTCAGTGCATGAACTAGTGCCTCAGACCTCTGTCAAGAATCTGCATAAAACAACAATTATTTACAACGCGTGAAAGATAATTTTAGACATAATATTAATTTAGCAAATTCTGAATAATTAACCTACATACCCAATAATGTATCTATTCCAAGACAAATTATGTAAATGTAACACTCAAGAGGCAGCCATAGGCATAATGTGGTACTATTCATAAGTTTTTTTTAACACATATTAATAGAGTTAATTTACATTTCTACAGACTTCCCTCAATGGCCTTCTCTCACAAACTTGTTTTATAAGACATGGTTTTGATATCAGCCAGCTGGAAATGCATTTGAACAAAGCCATCAGCAGACAGTTACCAAGCAACAGATCTAACAATAGTAGGGGGTGCCACAACTAATCGATAAAATCGATAATAATCGATAATTAAAATAATTGACAATAAATTTCATTGGATTAGTTAGGTCTGTGATGTTACTGTGGATGACCCCATCAATGACTTCAATTCACAATGGTGAAAAACACATTTCTATGAATAAAACACATCTGAAAAACAGCGGCAGTCATAGTCAGCTGCTGCGGGAAAAGTGCTCGATCCAGGTTGTCCAAAACATGAGGATGCTTCATATTAAGCGCTTCGAACAAACTCATAAGTGTATTAATGTGGCTTGTCGTGTCACATGCTGCGACAGATGCGTGTTCTGTTTAATGTCCTCCAGACATGTTTTCTTCAGTGCAGAAATTACATTTTTACATTTATACACTTATACCAGTATTTCCATTATCCATAAAGGCCTGTCCTGACAGCAATTGAGTCTCCATTAAACTTCACTGAATGAGCACAAGTCCACGCATGTGTCAATCAAACAGCGCACAATAGAAAGGAAGCTCAATAACTCTGACTAAAATATTCATTTTGATCAAATATGTTGTTTGATGCTATATTTAGCTTTATTTAGAAAGAAAATTAATAGTGTTTTTTATGAGAGCAGTAACTGTAAAGGGGTTATAACATGGTTCAACATGGAAATTGTATATAAATTTACAGACATTTACAGAATAAAGTAACATGATACTGTGTTCAAATGAGTGAATGTGTGTGTATATTCAACTTCTTACCAGTTATCACTTAGTTTCTGCTTTTGTTTTTCTTTTTTAGCATTTTAAATATAGTGATTTAACTTCTGCTTTAAAAGCCCGTGGACAATCAGTTGTTGTTGTTTTTTTTTGTTTTCAAAATGTAATGTTAATATTTTTAAAAATCCTTTGCACAATGTATAGCATAGCCCACATAGATATATTTAATACCTTTTTCATAGCCTTCAATTTGCACAATGTTTGAAGGACGACATTGGGCAGAATGTGAAATATGTTTTTTCGAAATACAGAAAAAAAATTGGCCTTTTAATCCAACTAATCGATTAATCCAAGAAACAATTAACAGATTAATTGATTATCAAAATAATTAGTTAGTTGCAGCCCTAAACTATAGATATTAAACATTATATATATATATATATATATATATATATATATATATATATATATAAACATACACACACACACACACATCAATGACAATATCATTTAAAACTTCAACTAATTCATAAACTTGGTAAAACCACAGTTAAACAAAACCAACTACCAATGAACTTGACTGCAACAAGCTTTCTTATCCATATGTTCTTCCATGATTTTCACTCAGTCACTGTGCAAATAGTAGTGAGGTATGTAGAAATAATGTAGAGATAATTGTAGACTTGTAGTGTATATGGCAAACACAAACATACAAAGACGTGAAATTACAGAGTATTACTATTCTATTATATTAGATCTTTGCTGAGATTTGTTGAGTTATGGCTTGCTTAGTTAATACATTCATCAAAGATTGATTTTTATGGAAGATACCATTACATGAAGGTACATTAGGACAATTAATGTATTTACAAGCCAAACCAGTCAGTACTGTATCAGGGATGTTAGGCTGGATCTGACATTTGGAAATGGATACATCATGCACCAGCTCAGATACTCCATGTCAAACATCATCATGTGCCAACTTTAGGCATGAATTAATTCTGGCTACACAATAACTGGCAGGAGCCACAGCTACTTAGAAGAGAAAAGAGTATGAGAATGTAAACCTTGGAAAAATTTATTAATTGATTTAAAAGGATTGATTTAAAATGCATGTGAAGCAAAAATCATGCTAATGAAAATTGCAAGTGAATTAAAACGTGATTGACTACAATTTTATTTTATAAATTCAAGGATGCTTTCACAAGGTAGATTTATCAAATATGAGCCAACATCTTTATTTACCAGCTCGATCTGTTATTAAGTACTTTTCACTAAAAACACAAAACTACTATTGACATGCTGGCTGGCCACACAGAATTGTGGAAGTACTAAATACTTCAAATATTAAGTATACTACTTAGCATTATGTGGTCTGGGACCCAGCCTTTAAGTGCATTTATGTGTGCACTCACATCCATGAAATTATTGCACGCAGTTGAGCAAGGGCACAGCACAACTCATGTTAAGAAAAATTATTCCATAATTTGCTTCCAATAGTATTAGCCCACCAGAGAAGGAAAAATTCCATCCTGTAGCTTTAAATAACAACAACTGTTGATGTATGCTATATAAATCTACCTATCTCACACTCAAAGATAAATGAGTTCCTAGGCATGCTCAGTTCCTAAATGTAGCTCCTTTAAGTGAATTAAAAATGGATTTTTTTTCCTTTCAAATAATGAGCTTAATGTAATGATCTAATTTTGCTTCTGTGCCAGCTATTTAAATGAAAGAAGAGTAGCACACCCTAATAGACTTCAGCAACACATCCTTACTAGACCAAGTTTAATGATGCCCGTTAATAGGGTGTAGACATTTCTGGCAAGTGCATACACACACAAGCTCCACTACAGTATATAAACCAAAATAGAAACCTGTCTACAGTACAGTTTTGAGCCTACAGAGAAAGTGCCCTCAAGAAGCTCTTTCCCACCTTATTTGTATCTTTCATTCTTTCCACTTTCTACCTGGGCCCAGAAAAGTAAAGAAATACCATTTCACCATTCCTTCTCAATAATCAGTTTGAGTGTTTTTCCTCATTAATCACAGGCTTATATTCACTGTATATTAGCTGTATAAACAGTGTTCAGAAGGTCACTAAAACAGCAAGCACATATAACTGCCAACTTACCTCCAGTAGCATTTATGCTCCAGATACACACTCTATAATTAAAATTAATGCTAGGCTCTAAAATTGTGAAGAAAAAAAAAGTGATTTCTCAAAATACATGTTATTCTGTTTTTGCACATGAGGTGACATGTGAGAATTTATCAGTAACAGCTCGGTCTGACAAAGATGGCTTCAGTTATGCATGTCCCAGACCTCTTCACAGAGGCAAGACACTACAGGCTGAGAAGATTTAGAGGGTAAAAATAAACCTCCTCTTTACAGTGAGGTTATTTGTAGCCTGTTAATCACTCTATACAAGATGCTGTTAGAATAGAGATGGTTGTGTTGATAAGATCAGAAATCACTATGATAGGCTATGCTATTAAAAAGGGCCCGCATTTTCACGTTCTCACAAAACCACACCAACAGTGCACTGCATAAGTAATCGGTGGCTATTACAGCTGCATGTCTGCATCTCCCTTGCACATCTTGATGTGGATCTTAGTTTCCCCTTCTTCTTGACTGGGCCATTAAGATTCTTGGTTTTGAACAACTCCAATGTAGCTGTGGCAGTATGCTTAAAGGCATCATGCATGACATATTTCAATTCTAGATTGTAATGCTACAAAATGTGTAAAGGTTCAAGGGGGTGAATATTCATGCCCAACACTGTAGTTCTCCCTACTCTCAATATACCCGATCTAATTCATTTATGGTTTGATATTTAAGTGATCAGCTAGATCAGGTGTGCTGGTAGTGTAACAAGCTTAATATTTGTTTCTCCAATAACTCACCTCTTTCAGGTGCTTGTTTTCCTTCTCTTTCTGCCCTAGCATGTCCCCCAGGTGACCAAGCGCATCCTCAGCATGGCAGAACCTCAGTCCCTCTTCATCAGGCAGCCCAGACTTGGCAAGACCGTTTTCCTGAAGCATTTCCAGCAGCTTTTTGATGGATTCATCCCGGGCGCTCAGTGTCTGCTTCTGCGTTTTCATGCGCTGCTCCATTTCCTCCACAGTTTTCCTAAGAAGGAAAAGCTCCTTGGTTTGCTGCTCATGCTCAGCTTGGAGATAATGGAAGTTGTCTTCAGTGATCTCCAGGTAAGGGAAACAGTCAGGAGGTGAACCTAATGAGCCTGCACTGTTCTCTTGCTGCAGGTGCTCATTCAAGTCTCTCTGGGTACAAAGCTCCTCCTGTAAAGCCTGGATGGTCATCTGGATGTGCTGGGAAATAATAATATAGAATATTAATGTAGACAGACAGACAGACAAACAGAACAATAAATGTGGCAACATTGCATCATCATCCACAGGCCAAAAAAGAACTTAGGATACAAACCTGAGGTCTCGCAGCACAGTGTGTTATATTACATGTACAAAAGTATGTGGATGCCTGCCTGCAATATTCATATGTGCTTTTTGAACATTAAATTCCAGATTTAGTCTCACTTTGCCATTATAGTAACCTTTACTCTTCTGCAAAAGGTTTCCACTGGATATTGGAATGTGGCTTATGGGGATTTGTTCCCTTTCAGCCACAAAAGCATTAGTGAGGTTGGGTACCAATGTCGGGTGAGGAGGTTTGGGGTGCAGTCAGTGTTCCAATTCATCCCAAAGGTTTTCAGTGGGGATCTGTGAGGGCAGGCCACTCTGGTTCTTCCACACCACTATTAGCAAACCATGTCTTCATGGACCTTGCTTTCAGGAACACTGTCATGCTGGAACAGGTTTGGGCCCCTTAGATCTACTGAAGGGAATATTAAAGTTACTGCATACAAAGACATCCTATACCATTTTTTGCTTTCAACTTTGTGGCAACAGTTTGGGGAGGACACACATATGGGTATGATGATCAGGTGTCCAGAAACCTTCAACCCTATAGTGAATATTATGTGGGCACTAAAAAGGTAAGAAAAAAGATGCAAATCATATGCTTATAATGATACTTTTTATCTAAATGAGCAGCTTTTACTTTTTTATTTAAATTAGCGCTTTTTTGTATTCCCCAAATACTATAAATAAATAAGCCTATATATGAAATAAATGTCATAATTTTAATAGACTTTCAAAACCTATTTTTCAAAACCTATGGCACAACCAACATGTATTACAGAAGTAGCATTTTACAAAAAGAACAACAACAATGAGGTGATGCTGCCTGTCCTTGAACACATCAAGTAGATCGGTCCTCTCCCTGAGACACCATCTCACACACATCCTCATTCATAGATCATGTTCTGGAAATAACAAACACAAAACAAAATGCTCCTACTCAGCCACCTTACTTCTGTATGGTATGGCATATCTCCATGCTCTGAGCCCCCTCCTGCAGGAACAGCTGGAACTGGCGGTGATTCAGGCCACGCGCCCGAATAAAGTTCACTGTTTTCATGACTGTGGTCATAATATCATCCAGCTCCAGAACCTTTCCACACAGAGCTTCTTGATGGATGATGCATTAATACGTTATCAGGGGCGTGTGACAGTTACTTTTTTGCAATTTCTCCTTCATTAGTCCAAACGAGCCTGTTTTTCCTCCACACATCGCAGGTGCACCATCTGTAGTTAGTCCCACCAACTTTTCCCACGGCAATTTATTTTTACTTATGGACTTCTCCACTGCATCAAAATTGTCCCGGCCCGTTGTGGTCCCATGAATGGCAGCTACATCCAAGAGCTCCTCAGTGACACAGAGGTCCGGCTTCACGCCTGTAATAAAAATGGATAGATGCGCTGTATCCATGTTGTCCGTGCTTTCATCCACAGCTAATGAAAAAGATAGACAGCTGCGTGTCTCTTCGGCCAGCTGTGTTACTAAATTTCCTTTGTGGAGATTTCTCAATTCCAAATCGCCTTGATGGGACTTTGCTGCAGATGTAGTTTATGTGGCCCTCAGTATGATTTTTCTCCTTCGAATCTGAGAAATAAAGTTTTATTCATTTGTTTTGGATAGCGGAAAGGCCTACATTACCCATAATCCTCGACCACAGATGACACCGATGATTCTCCAATCAGATTGAAGCTCACAGCGTCATGTATCGCCGTGATCGGGTTATTATTGGAGTGAATGGACGGCTGGAGCGTCTGCTCTGAGCATCTCTTACCACCGCGGACGGGTTTACATTGGAGTCAATTGAGAACCCCTTCTAAAGCCTCATCCTGGAACCATGTCCTTTTCGGCTATCTCTTATGATTGCTAAGCTATACCTGCAAGACACACACCTTTGAAAAGATGTTTAGTGTAACTAGGCTTCCAAGAGAAAATTGTTATTGGTCATTATAATAATAATCATAACATCCCTGGCATTTAATTTTTTCTGCACCAATAAGATATTTAAAAAATATATAAACAAATAATGATAATGCAGGATATAATGTTCTCTTAAATATGGATATAAGGGAACAAAACATGATATAATGTTCTGTGAAATATGAAAACTACATGGAATTGAATAAACAATTCCAATACTCAAAGTAGTATATCAGGCTTTGATAATTGAAATCATTACGTTAGACCATACAGCTGCATATGCTTACAATTTTGGAATGCATAGTCCATAGCACAAGGTCGCTTATTAAATAATGACTACATTAAAATGCTTTGCAATGTTAAGTGGTAATCTGGTGGTAGTATTTAGTAATTTTGCAGAGCACAGACTTTACAATAGGTGGCAGTAGTCTTTTACATCAAAAAGTGCTTAAGGTTTTTCATGTCCTGTGGGTAGTGGTATGTTGAGGCAATGTAAAGAGAGGTAATGTAAACAATTCATCTAATGCAAAGTACCTAAATACTCAGCTTTTAATGTAAACAATAATTATTTAAAAACAGGATTCAAGGGGGGGAAATGAGTTTTTATATAGTCTCTCTTATTTAAATAAACAGTACAGAGGACTGTACTGGTTAGGGTCAAACGATCAGGCAAACAGGCTAAACTAGGCAGGGCAGAGAATCGAAGAACAAAGTCAATAACCAGAAAAGCAAACACGATATAAGGCTTGGAAATATGAAATAATACTAAAGTCTATGTAGTCTAGAATAATATTAAAATCAAAACTCTGGAATAACACAAATGGAATTTTGGGAATTAAGTTGTGTTTAAAAGTTTTTAAATAAATCAAAATAATTTTGTATAATAATTTTGGATAATTGTATAATAATTTAGCATATTTAAAGTAGACACCCTTTTTGCCTAGAATTTCCAGAAATGTATTCTTGACATTTTCTCAACCAATTTCTTGAGGAATCACCCTGAGATGCTTTTTAAACGGTATTAAAGCCACTCCCACCTATGCTGGGCACTTACTGGCTGCTTTTATGAGAAACATTTCAGTCAAGTGTCTCCAAACTTTTGACTGGTAGGGTAGTGTGTGTATGTGTGTCTATTTATATATATATATATATATAGTTACCTGATATTTACAGCTAGATTTGTTAAATAACTAAAAAGGATAACAGCAACTGCAAACCGAAGAACTTGGAGCTATCTATGGGACAAAAGCGAGCCATTTTGAAGCTGAGAAAAGAGGCAAAATCAATCAGAGCTATTGCACAAGCATTGGCCATAGCCAATAAAACAATTTGGAACGCCCTAAAAAATAAAGAAACCAGTGGTGTGGTTTACAGGTATCACAATCCACCATACAAAGAAGATTTCAGGAGCATAAATATAAAGGCCATACCACAAGATGCAAACCACTCATCAGCAGTATGAATCAGAAGTTCAAATTGGAATTCACAAAGAAATACAGAGATGAGCCACAAAAGTTCTGGAATTAAGACTAACCTCTACCAAAGTGACAGAAAGGCCAAAGTGTGGAGAAAGAAATGATCTGCTTATGGTCCAAAACATATGAGCTCATTGTTCAAACACAGTGGGGGTAGTGCCATGGCTTGGGCTTTCATGGCTGCTTCTGGAACAGTTTCACTAATCTTTATTGATGATGTGACACATGATAGTAGCAGCAGAATGAATTCAGAAGTCTACAAAAACAACTGTCTTCCAATTTACAGAGAAATGCATCGACTCTCATTGGGAGGGACTTCATCATGCAGTAAGATAATGACCCAAAACATGCTGCCAACACAACAAATCAGGGGAAAAAGTGGAAGGTTTTAGCCTGGCCAATCAATCACCAGACCTTAACCCAATTGAGCATGCATTTCACCTCCTGAAGAGGAGACTAAAGGGAGAAAGCCCCAAAACAAACACCAACTGAAAGAAGCTGCAGTAAAAGCCTGGAAAAGCATTACAAAATAAGAATGCAACAGTTTGGTGATGTAAGTGGGTTTTCCGACTTGATGCAGTTATTGCAAGCAAGGGACTTGCAACCAAATATAAGTGTTATTTACTTTAATTTACTTTAAGACTATATGTCATATACTTTTGATCACCTAAAAATTGTGTGGTCTGCCACCAAAGGTGCTATGTTCTAAGTCACATCTAGATGTATATATCAAGAAATGAAAGCTGAAATTCTTATCTGTCATCTTTTGATCTCAAAACCAAATGTCTTCATTGTATAACAAAAATAAAATAATTGGCAGTGTCGCTACAATACTTTCATAGGGGACCATTATGTATGCTAAGAAAAAATAGTTCATCAAGGTCTCATAAAAAGTACAGATGTTTTGGCCAAAGCAGCATGAGATAATGTTTTTGATAGCATAGAAAAGATTGATACATGTGACCATAAATACATGTGATATAGCTGGAAAACCAGATAAGCTAGAACAACTAAATATACGGCAGTTAGTAAGCATGATACAAGAATGTATGCTGTTTCTCACCTTGACCACAAACTTTTGATTACAAATCAAAATATTACTCACAAGAAAACACAAATTATGTCATGAGGCCAACAGTGTAGTGTAATGTACTTTAGTTAAATGGATGTTTATGTGATGAAAAAATAAAACCAAGGTAAATCATGTCAGAACTGTTTCCACCCTCAATGTGAAATTACGACATAAAAATTAAGTGAAAAACAACCAGAAACATTTTTAGGGAAAAATAGGAAATATAAAAAATTACAATAACCCAGTTGCATTAGTGTACACACCCTTTTATAATTGGGGATGTAGCTGTGTTTAGAATGAACCAATCAAATTCACTCTCATGTTCAAAAGTAATTATCATACAGCTGTCATCAGTGAACTTATTCTGATTAAACCCAAATTAAGACCAGCTGTTTCTATAGAATTTTCTTGACCTCTTATTGCTTTCATCTGATTTCTGAATGAATTGGTTCGCAAAGATCTTACAAAGCATGTATGGTATCTCACTTGTCAAAAGATATAAATCAGTAGAGAAATATAAATGAATTTCCAAAACATTAGATGTACCATGGAACACTGTGAGGGTCATCATCAATAAATGGAGAAAATAAGGCACCACAGTAAGTACCAAAAACAGGACATCCCTCCAGAATTTACAAAAGGACATGACAAAAACTTACCAGAGAGGCTGCCAAGAGACCTATGGCAACATTAAAGGAGCTGCAGGAATATCTGACAAGTACTGATTACTCTCTGCATGTGACAACAATCTCTAGTATTCTTCACATGTCTGGGCTATGAGGTATGCTGGCTATACAGAAGTATTTTCTCACAAAAAACATCCAAGCCCACCTAAATCACCAGCAAAAATTGTGGCGAAATGTGTAATGGTCTGATAAGACCAATTCCAAAAGATATACAGTCACACAACTCCAAAAAGTATGTTTGGCACCAAAAGAACACCATACCTAAGGTGAAACATGGTGGTAGCAGCATCATGCTTTAAGGTTGCTTTTCATCAGCCAGAACTGGGGCTTTTATCAAGGTGGAAGGAATTATGAATCGCTAGAAATAACAGTGAATTTTAGTGCAAAACATTCTGCTATCTGCTAGTAAGCTGAAGATTAAAAGAAATTTCACCTTTCAGTATGACAGTTACCCAAAGCATACATTCATCACCAGAGTCGTATCACCCTGCAGCTCTCACCTTGTTTCCCACTGAAGCTAAACAGGATTGAGCTGGGCCTGTACATGTATGGGAGACCTCCTGGGGAAAACTAAGGTTGCTACTGGAAGTGGTATTAGGGAAGCCAGTATAGGGTGCTCACCACGTGGTCCGTGTAGGTCCTAATGCCCCAGTATAGTGATGGGGACACTATACTGTAAAAACAGCACCATCTTTCGGATGGAACCGAGGTTCTGACTCTCTGTGGTCATTAAAAACAATGATAAAATAAAATAATTTTAAAAAATTATAATTTTAATTAATGGGAATACACTTCAAATATATTTTTCTCATATGAATTCATGGGGTGCCAATAATTGTTGCACACCTATATTTAACAAAGTTTTTTTTTGATAAACCTGTGTTGTGTTTGTGATTGTTTGATATTCATGAGAGCTGAACATTTTTGTTAATTTTTTTAAACAAAAGATCAAAAGGTTAAACAATAAAGACAATTTTCACAGCCTTCTTTGCTTATATTTACCAAGAGTGCCAATATTAGTGGAGGGAACTGTACCTCACAATTTTCAAATCTAGAATGTATTTGCAAGAAAGAGTGGGAACATTTTCCTAAGTCAAGTTATGCCATGCTGATAGAATTTTACACAAAAAGAGTTAAGTGGTGTAATAAAATCAAAAGTTGCTTCAACGAAGTATTACTTTAGGGTGTGCACACTTTTGCAATTAGTTTTTTGTTTTGTTTTGTTTTTTTTTGCATTTTTTTTTCACTTTATTTGTATACTTTGCAATTTCACATTAAACGTGGGAAAAGATCTGACTTGATTTATCTTAGTGTCATTCTTTTACTTCACAAAAACCTGCCATTTTAACAGTGGTATGTAGACTTTTTATATCCACTGTACAATATCAGTATACAACTAACTAAAGGTAAGACTGAAACA
Organism: Ictalurus furcatus; assembly: GCF_023375685.1. Classification (NCBI taxonomy): domain Eukaryota; kingdom Metazoa; phylum Chordata; class Actinopteri; order Siluriformes; family Ictaluridae; genus Ictalurus; species Ictalurus furcatus. Next base: position 10,647,499 of record NC_071259.1, read on the forward strand.
GTGAGTGACATCTTGAGCACGCCTCGGTCTGTACTCGGGGTGGCAGGGTAGAAACTTAACTATCATGGCTGCCTCATGCAACACGAAAATGACCAGTTGTGTGCAGAAGGAAGGGCAAAATTACAAACACAATCATCAAGCCACCCACATCCAGTAGCACAATATGTACCAATTACAGTTCAAAGTTCTTCACTAAAAGAATGCCAGTAAAATACCAGGCTTTAGGAAGTAATTGCCATGGCAACATACAAAGAGAACATGCAGCTTGGCACAGGCTGCTATCAGACCAGCACAAAGTGTCTATTTAACTCAGAGCATTTGGAGTTGAGGCTTCTTAACCTCTTGTGCTTTTTAGCATTTCCAAAACTTAAGGCTTATTATTCAGCAACTACATGAAAAACAATGCAAAATGATTAAGCTATTATGAGTGAGGAATGGAAGTGTAAGGATTAAATCTAGTGCTAAAGCTCAGAGCAGAAATGTGATTCTGTTTGCCATATGGTCTCTGAAAATGCTGACCTTTAAAAAGCACCTTTAAAAACTATGTTGCATCTACTTTTAGGCAATTTTATTATGGTCTTTACGTTAGTCCTGGGAATGCAATGCCCCATACAGTTTAAAATGTTTAAAACGTTTTTATGAGTTTTTTTTTTTTTTTTTTAATGATTTATGAGTTTAAAAACAGACAGGTTTTTTTTTTTTTAACTCAGGTTAATAAGGTGATGGTTATGTTGGACAGCAAAATAAACACTGAAAAAAGCTGGCAATTTAATCCATTCAATGTACATGATTTCATTTGACTTCGTGTTCTGCATTAATTATTTCATTCATTAATTCATCTTCAGCATCCACTTTATCCTGTTCAGGGTCACTGCGAATTCACAGTCTATTCCAGGAACACTTGATGTGAGGTGGGCATACAGCCTGAATGGGACCATGCACACACACGTTCATACATCGGAGCAATTTAGCATAGCCAGTCCACCTACTGGCATGTTTTTGGGAGGAGGGAGGAAACCGTGTAACCTGAAGGAAACTCATGTAGACATGGGGAGAACAAGCGAAACTATGCAAAGGCAATAACTCAAGTTCAGAATTGAACCAAAGACCCTGGAGCAGTGGAGGTGCCAACCCTATCCTCTTTACCACTATGATGCCCTGTATGTTAATTAGATGGCTGGAAATACAATGATTTCTACCTGCTATCTGTAATCCTGTTGTGTCCAGATGTGTTTTAACTGATGCACTGGAAAGCTAAAAAATGATGATCTGTTAGAGTGCATTAAAAAGTATGCAAACTTTACTGTTTCCTTATTTTGTTTTATAGAAAATTATTGCTATAGACAGAAGTGGGATAAATCCCCAAATCCAGGTATGCCAAGTTTATTAACCAAGAAGACATAAAGCTGTAATCACTACCAAAATGCTTCAACAAAGCACAGAAGAATATGTGTAAATGTGAGGGGTTTTCTTTACTATTTATTTTTAAACATATATTTTGAAATTAGTTGAATGTGTTGAAAATTAGCAAAAATAAAAAAAGGCATATGGATATTAATTCATTTTATACAGTATGTGCACACAGCCTTGTGAATTCTTACCTGGTTCTTGTCCTTCATTACACTCCTCTGCTCTTTCACCATGGATGTGTTTGCCACACTCTCTTTCCTCATCCCTCGTTTCTTCTTTAATTCAGGACTCCAGAAGGTTTTGATACTGCTGACCGAAGAACCAATAGTGCTGTCTCTCACATCTAGCTCTCGCTGGAACATGGCGTTGTCCACTTGCAATTCCCTTAGGTGCTCTATCAGGGAATTTCCTTCTCTTCTGGCAACACCTCGCACAGCTTGTCTCAACAATGGTGAAGAAGGCCATTGGTGCTGTGGGAGGAGCTGCATGGCTCCATGATCTCCATATGCTACTGTATCTAAATGAAGATGCCCCAAGGATGAGCTGATGCTGGGGCTACTGCCCATGATGGTAGCCTTTCCACGGCTTGTAGTGCGGCCCAATGTCATAGTGCCTTTAGGGTAGGCAGTGGAGGCTAGAGCCTCATGATCACTCGTGTAGACAGGGCCAGAGGCTGCATAGACAGCATTGAGGGACTGGATGTTCTCCATAGAAAAGGTCTTTCTGCTACCTCCACACTCCCTGCCTCTTCTGTCAGCATTTACCAGACAGTGGCCCATTCTAGGAGAAGAATGGAGATGGGGAGAATGCAATGGAGTAACTTCAGCATGGTCAACTGACTGTGCACTACTATACATTATGGTTTTTAACTAGTAGAGATGTATCCAAATGAAACTTCAAGCTGGTTCACATGTTTGTCTCCTTCTTTCTTGGTACAGTGTTGTCACAACACTGTTGTTCATTTTAAAGCTTGTAATGCTAAAAGCTTGTAAAGCTTGGAATGCTATTTTCAGTTTAACTGAAAATATCCATATGCTTACTAGATCTATTTCGGCATGATCAGTTCATTTCACCTTAATCAAAACATCATCTCTGTCTGTGGAATTTTCTGTGAGCACCATGAGAGGCCTGAAGGCAACTACATCATCTTGTCTCATTTCAAGTTACTGACAGGAGAGGAACTATGTAGAGTGTCACAGCAGCATAAAGGTCTTCCTTAGAGACTCAGAGACTCAGAGACTGTTAATTGCTTCGGATATATGAAAGCTCTCAGGTCATCTGTTATATAACCTGTAGAGAGAGAGAGAGAGAGAGAGAGAGAGAGAGAGAAAGAGAGAACCAATTGTCACTATATGTAACTTATGGTGTATCCATAAAACAAATCCTTTTTTTTAAGTTACAGAAATAAGCCACATTGACAAATCCGTGTGACCTAATTCCTTGTGAATTGTTTAACTGCTTTATTATAATCTATAATATTAATTTAAATTACAGAGCATTATAGTTAATTATACTCAAAATGTAAAAGATGTGGAATATAAAAGCATTGTAAAAGGATATTGGCATTTTGAGGTTAGTTTTATTGACCATTGGGTTCTTTTGTCACACAGAACTGGACAGTGGAGCAGTCAACATCATACAATACATATAGTATAAACACAAGCAAAGAAAATGATATTTAATTCTACTGAATTTTCATGGTTTCAGTTCAGATATTAAACTTTAGGATAACGGGTTATGATGATGTTTCTTTGTCTGAAATTGTTCTGGTGTCTCCCTCACTGTCTCCCCGTTAACCAACAAGCCAAATGTCTGTCTGTGTGTGTGTGTGTGTGTGTGTGCGTGCAAAATAGACAGACGGGCATAGGGAGATGGCAGAACGAGCAGTATGTTCCTATTAAGGATGTCACGAGAACTACTTCGGTACCAACATTCTTAAAACGTGACGGTACTTGTTTTTCTGCAGTAGCATAGGTACCGGGGGTTGCAATTCTTCCAGAACTGATGGGAGCAGCAAATACGCATAAGTGTTTTAGTCGGTGCACAAGTGGTAAAGAAGAAGAAGGAACACGTACAATCACACATGACAAACTACAGAAGATGGTGACAAGTTTTTAGCTCCGCCCTGACTCGTTGAGGGGAAAGGTGGTAAGAGTCAAATATAGAAATACTTTGCATTCGAGGCAGATGACAACAAACATATAATTGATGCTCTGAAGCCGGTGTGAAACCGATGCTATCGTTCATTTCAAACAAAGCGAGGAACCACCTCGAATTTGGCAAAGCACCTGAAAGACGGACCCTATATTATGTTTGTTTGAGGCAGCTGGCATTGTGGCCGTGAAACCAGCTAACGTTATACTCCATGTAATGTTTACGATAGCCAGTTATTTGTTAACGATGCTAAGGCATTGCAATGTTATAAACTACCTCCTAATGGGCCACCATGCATCGCCATTCAGCCTGTGTCCTGTCAGCAAAATGTAGCCTAATGTAACTAATAATTATTCAAATGTTAATGGTTTTAATAAATCTTTTTGGCCTGCCACCATATCAGTGAATTTAAACTAATGCTTGCATTCAGAGTATAAGATGTGTATGTGTGTGTGTGTGTGTGTGTGTGTGCGCGCGCATGCGTGTGCTTTTAGGAGTGCACCTTAGCACCCACTGTCATTGTCAGACAGTGTTTGATAACTAAAATATCCCCCTCTCTCTCTCGCGCGCATGCTCTCTGCCAGTATTAGCCAGAGGAGGATGTCCACCAGGAGAGTTTTTAATTTTATTTTATATATATATATATATATATATATATATATAATTTTTTTTTTTTTTTTTTTTTTTTTTAAACCACACCATGGTTTTCCACTTTGGTATCGAGTATCGTGTACTTTTGGTGGTATCTGTACCGACTACTAGATTTTTGGTATCGTGACATCCATAGTTCCTATGCAGCACATCAGTATTACTGTATGTTCTACAACATTTTTTTATCACATTCCGTCTGATTAAACAACAACAACACACTAATATTCTCATATTAGGATCAACTAGTCAACATCCCTACTCATTATTACTCTGAAAATCATGTCTACATTGCTGTCTGTTAACAATCCATATTAGAATGTGTTGTGTGGCTATATAGACTAATGTAAGACATGTTTTGAATCTGACATCAAAAGAAGAAGAAGCTAATTTGGAGTTAGCAGGCCATTTTCTCTGAATATCACCAAGTCTTGCCAAGATACATAGAACCATTAATTGTCCATATATGAATATACTTATCAGGTTTTTTGATGATAGCTCAATGCCAGTTGTTGAAAATGACTGTTGAAAGCTGATTGGCTGAAAGTGTCAATGTTTTTGAGGTAATTCAGTGATGATTAAAAATCTAGTTACAGTGCAGTACACTAAATTGCAGCTCAGTTGGACTTTTGGTTCCTAAGAAACAGTTATTTGTACTTAACTCCAACTGCTGAATATGAATTGTGTTTTGTTTGAGACAACATCAAGTACTAGTAGGTTTCTTCCTGAAACCACCATGCAAGTTTCATGACAATAGCTTAATGGGAACCTTATCAAATACCTGCTAAATCCTACTTGGCTTATGGCAGCCATATTTTTTCAGTAATTGGGTATTATGAAAAATCCGCTTATAGATAAGCACATAGGTCCACCCTACCAAATTCCAACTTGATCAGCCTTAATGTTCTGGCGAAACACCTATTTTTTTTACTTAAACTCTGCCCCCTATGTATGATCATGCCCCAACCTTTGCATACATCCTCAGAACCTTGTACTGAACATATTTCTCCAGTTTGGTTCAAATTCATATGACCAGTCATGAATTACAGATACAGTGCTGGGAAAAGGTATTTGCCCCATCCTGATTTCTTATGCTTTTGTGTATATCTCATACTAAATAGTTTTAGATATTCAAACGAAATACAACATAAAACAAAGGCAATATGAGTAAACACACAATGCAGTTCTTATTTATTTATTTATTTATTTTACTGAAGTAAAAAAGTTATAAAACTCCTATCACCCATGTCAAAAACTGCCCCTTAAACTTAAAATCTGGATGTAGCACCTTTAGCAGCAATAACTGCAACCAAATGCTTCCAATAACTGGAGATCAATCTTTAACAGCTCTGTGGTGGAATTCTTTGAAGAACTGCTTTAGTCCAGCCACATTGGAGGGGTTTCGAGCATGAACTGCTCATTTAAGTTTCTGCCACAGCATCTCAATTGGTTCATGTCAGGACTTTGATTAGGCAACTCCAAAACTTAATTTAGCTTTTTTGAGCAATTCAGAGGTGGACTTACTCCTATGCTATGGATCATTGTCTTGCTGCATAATCCAGTTCAACTTGACGGAAAACCGGATATTCTCCTTTAGGATTTTCTGGTAGAGAGCAGAATTCATGTTTCCCTCAATTATTGCAAGTTGCCCAGGGCCTGAAGCAGCAACGCATCCCCACACCATCACACTTCCACCACCATGCTTGACAGTAGGTACAGTATGATGTTCTTTTTGTAGAAATCGGTGTTTGATTTACCCCAGATGTAACAGGACCACCAAACAGTTCCACTTTCAACTCATCAATCCACAGAACATTCTTCCAAAAGCTTTGAGGATCATCAAGTGTGTTTTGGCAAAATTCAGATGAGCCTTAATGTTCTTCTGAGTAAGGAGTGGTTTTCACCTCAACACTCTTCCATGGATGCCATTTTTTCCAGTGTCTTTCTGATAGTGAAGTCATGAACAGTGACCTTTACTGATGCCTGTAGGTCCTTTGATGTTGCCCTTGGCTCTTTTGTGACTTGCTGGATGAGTCGTTGCTGTGCTCTTTGAAGAATTTTGGAAGGTCAGCCACTTCTGGGAAGGTTCACTATTGAGTTTTTCCATTTGGAGATAATGGCTCTCACTGTTGGCCTTTGGAGTCCCAGAGCATTTGAAATAGCTTTGTAACCCATCCCAGACTGATGTGTTTCAATCACCTTCTTCCTCATAATTTCTGGAATTTCTTTCGACTTTGACATAGTGTATTACTGGGTAAGACCTTTTAACCAACTTCATGCTGTTGAAACAGTTCTATTTAAGTGTTGATGTGATTGAACAGGGTTTGCAGTAAACTGGCCTGGTTGTGTCTAGTCCAGCTGAACCCCATTATGAATGAAGTTTCATAGATTTGGAGAATTAGTAACTACTACAATTACATTTTCACACAGGTCCAGTTGGCATTAGATAACTTTTTGCTTCAATAAATAACATTATAATTTAAAAACTGGGTTTACTCAGGTTGCCTTTGTTTTATCTTAGATTTTGTTTTAATTTCTGAAATAATTTAGTATGAGATATACACAAAAACAGAAGAAATCAGGATGGGGCAAATACTTTTTCACAGCACTGTATTTGAATAAACCATGTCTGCCATTTTAGAATTGACTTACATGTGGCGGTCTTACTGTTTATAAATGTCAACCTGTTTTTGATCATTATTGAGGATCAGACTCTCCGAAGTAGTTTGACATCAATATTGTGAAGATTAGTTCTCAGAAATAGGTTTAGTTTATTAATGAAATAAACATAAATATGCATGGATGTGGCTAAATGGTCCAAAAGGCTTTTTTTTTTTCAAATATAGTTTCAACAATAGAATCAAACTAATTTCTTCTTCTTTAAATGTCTTTCTACACCATATTTTCCAAGAGAAATGCTTGTTTTTGTGTGCAATAATATGAATAGCGCCAGTCCATTAGCCAATTTGTTTCATGATGATAGCTCAACGTTAACGCTGTCAAATGCCTGCTGAAAGTTGATTGGCTGATAGCGGCCATGTTTTTAATGAATTAGGCCATCATCAGGAATCCACTTACATACTGTATGGACTTTTATCAAATTTTAGCACCATACCAAATTTCAGCTTGATTAGATGTACAGTTGCTGAGAAAAAGTTATTTTTACCTTAGCTCTACCCCTGATGTACAACCTTTGCATATAATCACAGAATCCTGTCCTATATACGCCTTTAAAATTTTGTGTGGATCCATGCAATCACTCGAGTTACAACTGTTTGGGTGAATAAGGCTCCACCTCATTAGTCGTCATTGACAAGTGGAAGAAGAAGAGGAAGTAATTATTTAAGCAATTATAATGTTTAATAATCGATACTGATAAGGAATCAAACATCAGAATGGGGAAAAAATGTGATCTCAGTGACTTTAACTGTGGCATTTTTGTTCTTCCCAGATGGGCTGGTTTGAGTATTTGGTCTGGTCTGCACTTATATAGTGCTTTTTTAACCTTAGCAGTTCTACAAAGCACTTTACACTGGTTCTCATTCACCCATTCACACACACACTCACACACCAAGTTGCTAGCTTGCCATCGGGAGCAACTTGGGGTTCAGTGTCACTTCGGCATGTGGAGTGATGTGGGCCGGGAATCAAACCAACCCTATAATTAGTGGACAACCCGCTCTACCGCCACAGCCACCCAATTTAGTAACATTGAGTATTTTCACACCATTCTGTGTAAAATCACATTTTTCTTCATTCTGATGTTTGATGTGAACATTAATTGAAGCCCTTGACCTGTATCTGAATGTTTTTGGGTTTTTTTGCATTGCACTACTCCCACATGACTGGCTGATTAGATAACTGCATGGATGTGCAGGTCTACAGGTGTTCCTAATAAAGTGGATGGTGAGTGTATATGCTGCCAGAAATGGCACATTTCTACTCATCATTTAGAGTTAGTGTTGAGTTTGCTATGAGGGTACTACAAATCAGAATCTGACCATTTTGTATGGACTGAACCTTTTTGAGCTTATCACAGTAGATTAATGTATCTCTTATGCGATGTATAAAATAAAATTAAAAATTAAATTATTTTGAACACCTTGAAAATATCGGGAGACTTCTTTTCACTGTAGAACTGAAAAAAACACACTTTGTACAGATTTTTTTTACTGGGAACAGTTTTATTATCTAAAACCCACCACAAAAGAAAGCAATTCTTTACAATTCAAGCCCTTTAAATCAAGGAGTCTTCTCTGGAAAACTCTGGAAAATCCTGCTGCAAGCCACAAGAGCACCTGGGACTTGAATCATTTTCCAAAACAATAATGATTAATTTTCCAAAACAATAATAACCCAAAATAAACACCTTGTCACACTTGAGTGGTTTAAAACCAAAAAGATTCATGTGCTTGAAGTCAATAGCTGCAGTTACCAACCAAATGAATGAGTGTGAGAGTACACAAAAAAGCTACTGGACCTAAAGGAGGTCCTATCAAGTATAAATGTGTAGAATATTTTCTCGTTCAAAAATTGGACTAACAGCTCCTAATATGCAGTTATGTATTTTAATGTTATATCACACACCCTAATGACAAACACACCCCAAACTTACAGGCTCATTTTACTCATAACTGCTTCTGAGAATCGTTCAAAACAAACTTTTGAAAACTCCAAGCTCTTATAGCCTCTCAGGACAGTAGGAGGACCTTAGGTATTGATAATCGAAACATATATTATATTGTAAACAGCAGGGCACAATATGTGAAATAACAAATTGTATTGTCCACTCAAAAAAACAGTGAACTAGAAAATAGTCAAACTTGAATAGACAACCTAATTTTAAAATAATTAAGCTAATTGTTTAGTTACAATTTAATCTATGCATGTTTTCACACTTGGTCCAGTTTAGCAACCAGACCCCTCTAAAATGGTCCACCAACAAATCGTTTGTCCACTTCACATTTGGCTTTATGGCTAAAATATTTGGGCCTTGATGTCCATATGTAGCTGCATTTTTTCTGTCACCTCCCAGAAAGAAACACAATTAGAGGCATTGTAGTAATTGTGCTACTGAACTGAGTGTCTCATAGATAGGAAAAATAGTTACTGTATATTATTTCTGGAATACATGTAGTGTATGCATGTATTTTGTCTTTGCTAACCACAAGCAAGCCTAAGGTAGAAAGCATTAGGTGGTTTTGATGGTTCAACAGCAAAATCACTCTCCTCATTGCTTTCCTTTTTTCCATATGCATCTGGTATTTCACTTCAGTTTTTTGTTTTGCTCTCTCTGTTTTTTTAATCAACAATGAAATAACAGCATCATGTAAAATAATCACGTTGAATTACATTATCCATGTTAAAGTGTGAGCTCTGAGTTCTAAAGAAGATGTGTGTAAATAATTTGTCTGAGTTCCGTTTTGAATCCACTTTAATTGTTAACACCAAAAGCACTGGGGACACTTGCAGCTTGTTCCCTTTTGGGTCCACTTTAACAGGACTGAGAATGGGTAATTTAGAAAGAGCTATATGTGAAAACACCCTAAGTCCCTAAGCACTAATTCCATATAAACAGCTCCACTATGCTGAGAAAACAAGTTCCAACTGACCAATTTACTGATCTATTTTAATGACAGAGTAGCAGAGATAAAAATATCTATTCCCTTTATGCTAATCGATCAGTACAAAAGCATGTAGAACAGTGGTCACCAACCCTCTTCCTTGAGATCTACCTTCCTGCAGGTTTCATCTCCATCTAAAGTCTAACACATCTGTTTTAGTTGATCAAGAACTTCTTAAAGCAATGAGTAGGTAGGCACAATTATGGTTGGATCTCCAGGAACAGGACTGGTGACCACTGATGTAGAATAAATTATGAAAATTAAATTATATAACATTTGTCTACACTACTTGACCATAAAATAGTAGTTTCACTATTTTTTCCTGCTTCCACCTCGCTAGAGGAAATGCAGTGTAAAAGTGTGATTTCTACAAGCCAATCACAGTGGAGGTGGGCAAGCAGTTGGGACACTGGTTTCAGGGAAGAACTTTCCCAACTGTGTCTCCATTCCTGTAAACTTGTGTAAAATAATCCAATGATTATATCTTGCTTTAAACAGCTCATTGTGTTTTGGTGTTCAAAAGTTTGTTTTGCCACTGGAAATGCCGGCATGGAAGTGCATATACGCAGAAGCACGGAGAGCCAATCAAGCTGCAACCTACAAAATTGTGAAGCTTGTGGCCACAAAAGACACACTGGGAGCCTTTGGTAGAGCATCAAAAGCCCTATGCCGCACTATAGTGCTGCACTTGAAATCTGATCAAGCTTGTGTCACTTAGTAGCATTAGGAAGTAGGCTACTACCTGTCCACCAAGCTTCATGTCTACCAGATCTATTTTAGCAGTGAAAAAGAAGAAGAAAATTGTAATAAATCTATAGGGTTTCAGCACCAAGTACTTGGACCATTAACTGTAATTAACAGTCATCATATAGAAAGATGCACAGAGCAACAGATGGATGGGCGTTTGAAATCCTTCCAGTTAAAGTGATTGGATGTTGAGCTCATTTAAATAAGCCTGGCCTGGGGGAGTGGATAAAGAGATTGTTCATCACTGCACATGTCAATCCCTTGGATAAAAAAGAGCTCTGGTTTGCTAGCGTTAACGCACCAATGTACCAATACATACAAACTAATAACACTCTAAAAGCCTAGATATGATGTAGTACTACGTAACAACAAGATGTACACGTTAGCTTTAAATTCTTTCTGGCACAGAGGTCTGCCCATAAGGGATGAAAGTAATGATAGAATATGGGTGGCCACTATTTCTCCATCATATTGTACTTTCAAACCGTTACGTGTGTCCCTGTTTCCTCTAAAAACACTGCTTGGTCTACCAGAGTTCTTTCTCACTTTCAGTCAGCTGACATAAAAGCAAGATAGTAGACACAAGATAAAAGTCAGTAGTTGACCGTAAAGTAGCTTTAGTATTTTTTCCCCAGAAAATGAATGCGTATTTTCTAAGGTCGGAGCGAGTTGCAAAAAATGCAGCCGATGCGTGGACGCGTATTTATAAACAGCTCATAGTCTCACATATACATCAAAACTGGAGAGCTCTTGCGACACTACATTTAGTAAAGTCGCTTACAGAAAACAGACTTTATAATATAATATCTCATTTTTAAAAGGATAAACTCACCGGTTGAAGCACGGAGCTCTTCGTCAGTCGCGAAACTTAATGTCCCACACACATCCCGCGTTCACGGGGCCGCGCGTCTCCGCTGGCATCGCGCTGCGGGGGCGCGCACCGCTTGCTCACGTTTACTGAGCTTATGGGGCTTAGGCGAGGCTTTTTAAAAGGGACATTGGGGGAAATGGGATGAACTTATATATATATATATATATATATATATATATTCACCATGCAGTTTCTAAAGACATCAAATGAAACAGTAAGGTGCTATAGAGTTCAAGATATTTGAGCAGGAAGAGTTAAAGTTGAGACATCATTTCTTTGATACATCTCTGAAAACTGATTTGCAGTAAAGAATGGATAAAACAAGAATAAAAGCCTGTATTTTTAACAGTACTTTTAGAGCTGGATAGTATGACATTGAATACAATAGACTTCTGATCTGAAAAACATGCATCTTCAATGTTTATATTGTCCATGGAAAACCCATAAGACTCTTTTCTCTATGCTGAATGAAACCAAATGAGTTCAGGACATAAATAAACTCAGTGACCATACGCTTTCCAGGACAGCAAACACAAATATTAATATCAAATAGAATTAACAAACGATCATATAATGAGATAATATGAGATACAAATTGGAAAACTCCTTTATAAAATCTGGCTGTATATATTATATTATAACAGGCACTGAACAATCATTATGGATATATGTATAATTAAGATAGTTAATGAAGTAAATGTAAATGAAGATAGCTTTTTTTTAAGTTTTCAATATTTATTAATATGAATAATTTTTTAAATCCAGACACACTAGCTCATAATGGCCAGCTGACTATGACGGAGAGCACTGAATACATTGTATATTAATGAATACTTGCTTTCAAAAATCATGTCATGTTAGCTCATGTTAGCTACCCAAATGGCAAGCTCAGTGAAGATCATAATTTCATAATTATTCATGTGACTTACAATACTCTCAGAAAACTTGTTAACTCATGTTGGCTGATTATTTGATATTTTATATTATTTGATATAATTTGATATTTATAAGTCATTTTCTTTGGTCTTCATTGGAAACAACAGTCCCTTTACTTTTCTTTTCTAATTACTTTGCATTATTTCACCCAGCATGTTTGCACCAGTCAAACCAACACACACCAAGAACAATCACTGAACCTATAATTACTCTGCAATGCCAAATTTCACTTTTAAGTGAGCTGTTAAGTAGGGGTGAGATGTGGTGAAACTGTGTGTAGCATTGCTGCCTCACAGCTCCAGGAACCAGGGTTTGATCTTGAGCTTGTATTACTGTTTGTGTAGAGTTATGCTTGTTTTCCCAATGTCCATGTGGGTTTCCTCCCCCCTTCAAAAAAAAAAAACATTCCAGAAGATGGACTGGCTACACTAAATGAGAGTGAATGAGTGTGTGAATGTGTGTGCATGGTGCCCTGTAGTGCATTGGCATCCCACCAAGGGTGTATTCCTATATTGGAAATGTATCGGTTCTTTTAGTATGTACTCGAAAGAACACAGTGAGTACACAGTTACTATGGAGCAGTGGTGCACGACTCCAAACATGACGGGGCACAGCTCAGAGATAGTAATTCAGATAATAATTATTAAAGCTTATGTACCCAGATAGAGTGTAAAGAATACAGAGGGTTGCTTGTCCAATTTTTCATTTCAGCACTGGACAGCTCCTTTCTCCTAGATTGGGATCTAAGCCTCAGAAGCATCTCACCATGTTATAAAATAAAATGAATGAATATAAGTTAACATGTAGCCCTGTCATATTTCAAACTGTGAAATGATCTCTATTGGGGCCATGTTTTCATTAACAGCTTCAGCTGTCTTACTACAGATCAAATGTGAACCACAACAGTTGACGTGTCAGCTTTTCAGAGAGAGAGAACAGTGGTGTAAAAGTATATACACTGTGAAAGATTGGAGACACGAGGTGGTCTAGCTATGTTAGGCAAACGAAAAGAGAGAGATGGTGTGTTGGGGGAGGGGGGGGGACTCTGATGTGTGTGTGTGTGTGTGTGTATATATATATATATATATATATATATATATATATATATATATATATATATATATATTTTTTTTTTTTTTTTTTTTTTTTTTTACACATTTACATTTATTCACTTAGCAGACGCTTTTATCCAAAGCGACTTACAAATGAGAAAAATACAAGCAAAGCGATATATCAAGCAGAGAACAATACAAGTAGTGCTAACATACAAGATCCATTAATTGAGTTCCAGAAGAAGCAAAGTAGACAGAGTAGAGGTGTAAGTGCAATATTTTTATTTTTTATTTTTTTTATGAGTTGGTTAGGTGTTCACGGAAGAGGTGGGTCTTTAGCTGTTTTTTGAAGATGGTGAGAGATTCTGCGGTCCGGATTGAGGTTGGAAATGCATTCCACCACTGAGGAACAGTTAGTGTGAAGGTTCTGGAAAGGTTCCTTGCGCCACGCTGAGTGGGAACTACTAAACATCGGTCGCTAATCGATCGCAGATTGCGTGAGGGAACGTAAGCCTTCAGGAGAGAGTTGAGGTAGGAGGGTGCTCTACCAGACAAGGTCTTGCAGGTGAGCATCAAGGCCTTGAATTTGATGCGGGTAGCTACAGGAAACCAGTGGAGGGAGATGAAGACGAGTGTGACATGAGTTCTCTTGGGCTGGTTGAAGACCAGGTGCGCCGCAGCATTCTGAATCATCTGAAGGGGTTTGATGGAGCTGGCTGGGAGGCCTGAAAGTAGTGAGTTGCTGTAGTCCAGTTTTGAGATAACAAGAGCCTGGACTAGTATCTTTGTAGCCTGTTCAGTGAGGTAGGGTTGGATTTTCTTGATGTTGTACAGGATGAACCTACAGGACCGTGCAGTTGTTAAGATGTGGTCTGTAAATATTAAGCTGTCATCAAGAATCACCCCAAGGTTCCTGGCCGTCCTGGTTGGCTTGAGTGTGGTTGAGCTGAGCTGTACAGTAAGGTTGTGGTTGATTGAGGGACAGGCTGGGATGACGAGAAGCTCAGATTTTGCCAGGTTAAGCTTAAGATGGTGTTCCCTCATCCAGACCGAGATGTCCGACAGGCAAGCAGAGATGCATGCAGAGATGGATGGATCATCAGGCTGAAAGGACAAATAGAGCTGGGTGTCATCAGCATAGCAATGATATGAGAAGCCATGAGACTCAATCACCTGCCCTAGAGATGTAGTGTAGATAGAAAAGAGGAGTGGACCCAGAACTGACCCCTGTGGAATGCCAGTTGTGAGTTGCTGAGTTTCAGAAATACCTCCCCTCCATGATACCTTGAAGGATCTGTCAGAGAGATAGGATTCCACACAGCGCAGAACCGTTCCAGTGATGCCCAGGCTGGAGAGAGTTGACAGGAGGATCTGATGGTTCACAGTGTCGAAAGCAGCAGAGAGGTCAAGTAGGATGAGGACAGATGATCTAGAGCAGGGGTGTCCAACTCATTTTCACCGAGGGCCACATCAGCATAATGGTTGCCCTCGATGGGCCACATTAACAGTATGAATATAACAAAATGCAATGTAATTTAAAATAAATTAAATAACACCTTATTATATTGTTAAATAACTGTTACTGTATATATTATGTATTCAACTTACAAATATTACATATGCATTTGCACAGATGTAAAAATAAATGTTCAGTTTGAAACCCACATTACTTGAATCAGTGTTCAAACTATTTAAGCAAATAAAGAAAAATAATATAAACAAGTTATGATATTAACCCTTCACTTCATTCAGAACTTTTTTCAACACAGTCAAGGGGGGGGACTATGGCACAACCAACATGACCTTGCTTTCAGGAACACTGTCATGCTGGAACAGGTTTGGGCCCCTTTGTTCTACTGAAGGGAATATTAAAGTTACCGCATACAAAGACATCCTATACCATTTTTTGCTTTCAACTTTGTGGCAACAGTTTGGGGAGGACACACATATGGGTATGATGATCAGGTGTCCAGAAACCTTCAACCCTATAGTGAATATTATGTGGGCACTAAAAAGGTAAGAAAAAAAAGATGCAAATCATATGCTTATAATGATACTTTTTATTTAAATGAGCAGCTTTTACTTTTTTATTTAAATTAGCGCTTTTTTGTATTCCCCAAATACTATAAATAAATAAGCCTATATATGAAATAAATGTCATAATTTTAATAGAATTTCAAAACCTATTTTTCAAAACCTATGGCACAACCAACATGTATTACAGAAGTAGCATTTTACAAAAAGAACAACAACAATGAGGTGATGCTGCCTGTCCTTGAACACATCAAGTAGATCCGTCCTCACCCTGAGACACCATCTCACACACACCCTCATTCATAGATCATGTTCTGGAAATAACAAACACAAAACAAAATGCTCCTACTCAGCCACCTTACTTCTGTATGGTATGGCGTATCTCCATGCTCTGAGCCCCCCTCCTGCAGGAACAGCTGGAACTGGCGGTGATTCAGGCCACGCGCCCGAATAAAGTTAACTATTTTCATGACCGTGGTCATAATATCATCCAGCTCCAGAACCTTTCCACACAGAGCTTCTTGATGGATGATGCATTGATACGTTATCAGGGGCGTGTGACAGTTACTTTTTTTGCAATTTCTCCTTCATTAGTCCAAACAAGCCTGTTTTTCCTCCACACATCGCAGGTGCACCATCTGTAGTTAGTCCCACCAACTTTTCCCACGGCAATTTATTTTTACTTACAGACTTCTCCACTGCATCAAAAATGTCCCGGCCCGTTGTGGTCCCATGCATGGCAGCTACATCCAAGAGCTCCTCAGTGACACAGAGGTCCGGCTTCACGCCTCTAATAAAAATGGATAGATGTGCTGTATCCATGTTGTCTGTGCTTTCATCCACAGCTAATGAAAAAGATAGACAGCTGCGTGTCTCTTCGGCCAGCTGTGTTACTAAATTTCCTTTGTGGAGATTTCTCAATTCCAAATCGCCTTGACGGGACTTTGCTGCAGATGTAGTTTATGTGGCCCTCAGTATGATTTTTCTCCTTCGATTGTGAGAAATAAAGTTTTATTCGTATGTTTTGGATAGCGGAAAGGCCTACATTACCCATAATCCTCGACCACCGACGACACCGATGATTCTCCAATCATCGCCATGATCGGGTTATTATTGGAGTGAATGGACGGCTGGAGCGTCTGCTCTGAGCGTCTCTTACCGCCGCGGACGGGTTTACATTGGAGTCAATTGAGAACCCAGAGCGTTTCATACAGACGTGGAAGGGTCCCTTTTGCGTCAGTATCAGACGCCTAGGGGCATGACAACTCGTCGGTATTTTACGAGTTGGGAATGAGAACAGCAAAAACGTATGTTAAGACAATCATGCACCTATCACGTTCTCCCGGGCCAGATAAAATGACGTGGCGGGCCCCACTCTTCCACCAAGGCATTTGCAAGTTCTCGATCACATCTGTGGGGACACATGGCTACACATGGTTTTCCACTGCAAGGATGATCAGTTGTCCTTCCTGTCTCCCTGTAGCACTGTCTTAGGCGTCTTACATTAGGGACATTGCAGTTTATTGCTCTGGCCACATCTGCAATACTCATGCCTCCCTGCAGCAGGCCTATGGCATGTTCATGCAGGCGAGCAGGCACCCTAGGCATCTTTCTTCTGTTGTTCCTCAGAGTCAGTAGCAAGGTCTCTTTAGTGTCCTAAGTTATTGCAACTGTGACCTTAATTGCTTACCGCCTGTAAAATGTTAGTGTCTTAAGGACTGTTCCACAGGTGAATGTGCAATAACTGTTTATAGTTCATTGAACAAGCATGAAAAACATTGTTTAAACCCTTTCCAATAAAGATATGTAATGCTTATTTGGATTTTACAAAATTATCTTTAAAATACAGTCTTCTGAAAAAGGGATGTAAGGCTAGTGACAAGATGTCTGAACCTAGAAGAAATACTCTCTGAGGACAAAGAACTACTATGAGAGCGAACACTCGATCTCTCTCTCACAGAATTAGCATCCTCACCTGAGATAGCACATCATGCTGAAGTAGAGACTGGAAGATCATCACGTCTTTTCTTCCCACACCCTTCTATTTCTCTGTATTGAGATCGCCTTAAAAATTTGCATCTCCATCGGAAATATCACATCATGCTGAGTGGAGACTAGGAGATCGTCACTACATTGTTTCCTTCTTCCTCTCCTCACAACTTCTCTCTCTGTGTCAAGATCACCTTAAACACACCCAGTCTATATGCATTACATAACATGTTTTAATGCAAATAAGATGTGGAATATACATGTTTATTATATTATACAAAAGGTCTCAGTGCAACTGGAAAATATGGTCTCATTCCCTCAGTAGCAGCTCAAATAAAAATATTGCATGCCGTTAAAGGTATACCCTCCCAAGGTACCTCACTCAAATTACCTCCTGTATGTAAATAAGGTACATCCTTCCACAGACATCAAATTATAATCACAAACAGCACCATTTGGTGGACCCACAGAGCATCTGGGTATTTAGGGGAGAGCTGGCCAAAGATTCGTGGAATCTGTAGACAGATTTCCCACACGATCACTGTGTGTAGTTTTTTTCTACCAGGTATGTAAGTTTTGACTTTCTTATTATTATATACATATTACATATTACATATTATTATGTTTTAAATTAGATTGTAATGTAATGTTGAATAAAATTATTTCTTATTATCAATAGTAGTATTGGATTTGGATGTGTTCATACCTGGTTAAATAAATTATTAGACTTGATTATATTCTGACTTATTCTGAAATTATTGTCTCGAGTAGATTATGTTAATTCAATTCAATTCAATTTTATTTGTATAGCGCTTTTTACAATAGACATTGTCTCAAAGCAGCTTTACAGAAATATCAACACGGTATATAGATATTAAAGGTGCAAATTTATCCCAACTGAGGAAGCCACTGAGTGGCCACGATGGCAAGGAAAAACTCCCTAAGATGTTAAGAGGAAGAAACCTTGAGAGGAACCAGATCCTCATCTGGGTAACAACAGATAGTGTGAAAAAGTTCATTATGGATTCATATGAAGTCTGTTTGGCCTTGGAAGCAGCCGTAGTCCCAGCAATCTGGAATTGGAGTAGATGAGAGCTCCATCCAGAGGTAGGACATCCGAAACGGATCAGGCAGGTCCGGAGAGCAGAGAGGATCAGGATCTCTAATATCTCCATAAATCACACATCGTGTGTGGCTCGATAGAAGGAGAGTTAAGTCCTTGTTACCGCAAATCTGCGACCAGGTTAGTACAGACTAAAATCCAGGTTTAGGTGGAGCATTGGGGCACGCCAACTGAGATTTTAGAGTCCAGGCTAACAACTTGGCATTAAGTTAAGTGTATTAGAGTGTACAGGCTCGATATGAAATACCCGTTTAGGACAACAAAGTCTAAATAGGGGGAAGTCTAAACCTCTGGTTATTGTAATCTTTCTCTAGTTAATGTGTACATGTGAACTATGGCATGATTATATAAAGCTAATTTTACTTAGATATTATTGGTCTATCGCTGTAGATTTTAGTGGTCATGACCTCTGGCTTGAAATAACATTACTGTAACTAAGTGTTACTATCTAAGGGGACTAAATGAAGTACTATTTAGGAAAGGGCAAGCATGGAGCGGTCGTCTAAATTGTACTAGTCAATTACCTCTGGCTAATGACCAAGACTGGTGAGTTTGTGACCGTGAGATCCGTGTACACGACCGGTGCGAGACTCTGAGTGACATTGAATCCGAATGAACGAGCACAACTTAAAGTATAGAATAAAATAGAATTAATCAAATGTAAAATATCAAAAGTATCAAAATACAAATAACTAAGAAATAAATATAACACTGAGGTTTTTATAATTGGAGTCAGATTTAACTTAAGGGAGAGTCAAACAGAATTGGAATGACAAATTTAATAATCTAAATGTATTCACATCGCTTCGAAAAGACAGAAGCACGCAGGAAGCCTTCTACCACATCATTGGATACCGTCGTTGGACCAGTGAGTGGATGTTTCTTTTTTTGCTGAGTATATTTATTGCTAATTATGGTTACTGCAGGAAACATTTGTACATTTTATGTCCTTTAAGGATGACTTTTGCACACTTCTCTGCAGGTGTCATGTCATGGCACCACATTTATTGTTATTCATATAGCATGAATGCATTTTGCTCCAAGATACACTTGGGTACTGTATAAGTATAATTACTAAATAAATAAATAAATAAAATGAACTATTAAGCAAATAAGTTTAAAATTAATATCTGTAAACAATAAATCTATAAAATCTGACAAATTAGTATTTCTGTATTAACTTACACACTTATTTATTTTAGATTGGTGCTTCTCAACCTATTCCAGTTTTTGGCATGTAAGGCTAAAAGCTAGTTTTCCAACTGTTAACTATAATCTGGTGTTTCAACAACACTAATCAGCACTGGTTGTTAGAAAGCATGCCTACATGCTCAAGTTAGATAGTTAGCTAATTGGTCATGATTTGTTAGGCAGTAGCTGTGTCCCAATTGGCATACTATCCGTCCTAAATAGTATACGAGATTAGAATTATTGTGTCCCAAATCATTGTATATTGAAACAAGTATCCCAGAGGTACCCGGATGGTCTATTATTTCTGGTAGATTTCGAAGTGTGGATCCGTGGACACTTTTTCAGCTAATATTGCCCTTGCACGAGGGAGGAGGAGTTTTCTGATGGGCTGCTTCACCGAATTCGCATTTTGGAGAGGTGTAAATAAATGTGAAAAAAATTAATCAAGGGTATCAGAAATGAACATTTATACTATAAATTATATAAGGAATAATGAACGAAGAAATGCTGAAATGTAACAAGGAGTTTGTTTACGGTGACAGTATTCTCTTCTGAGCAACAAAATTCTCTTCTGTTACTTCCGTGACGTGTTAATATATCCCAGTACTTGCATACTCCTTTACTACACACTCAAAAGTATGTACTTTTTCCTCACAAAAAGAGTACATACTTTTAGTACGTAGTATAAGTAGGCAAACTGGGAATCAAGTTGTGTTTTGCCTTTATAATGAAGCACACAGATAAAGGCTACTTGACTGTTAATAGCTCCCCCTTGTACAGAATTTTCAGCTTGACAACAATGCATGTGCAAGTTAATTATGAAGACTGGTCCATGAGGTGCTTTGCATCGGTTAAAAAAAGTTTCTAATGAAAGGAACATACACAAATGGCAAAATGTATTTTATCTTGTATTAGAATGTATTATAATGTACAGAAATTTGAAAATGACTGATTTGTCTTCATATTTAAATATACATATACTATGATGTACATAACTTAATACATCAGGGCTTGTTACACAATCTTATTGTACATCCAAAATGTTTACTTTTAGAGCATATGATGTTGCTATGAAGCTAGCAAATTAAACAATGATTGTAGTATCAGTGAGGCACTATATTAATTATAGGCTAAAAGTATGGCAGAAAGCAACTAATGTTCAAGAATATTTTACAGAATAAGTAAACACACAAAATATGTGGGCAGCTCAGTGGTGCTGCAGGTAGTTATGAAGCCTTACAGTTCCTGCGTTCAGGGTTCCTAGATTCCAATTACTGTCTCTGAGGCATTTTGAATGCTCTTCATGTAGGTTTCCACCACGTACTGCAGTTTCTTTCCAACTATCAAATAGCAGACAAGCCAGCAGATGGATTGGCTCTACTAAATTGCATTGGACAGACATCTGGTCCAGGGTGCATTCCTGCCTCCAAGATGAGCTCCGACATCTCTCCAAACATATATTCATGCCCTTTTGTTTTATGTTAATAAACATTCACTGTCTGAAATGTCTTGAAGAAAACATTATATTAATTTTTGCAGTTAGTGTTGCTTTCATACTTTTCAGTGTATGCAAATAAACAAATCAACTTTTGTAAATAAACCGGCCCTCTGAAATGCTTAGTATGTTTTGGGTAAATATAACATCTTGGTGCCTTGATTTATATAAGCTCATTAGATAGGAAGCTCTCTGTAACTTTTTTATCATAAGATCTCACGTTGTCAGATGCTAGAGCAATATGCAAGTTATTCCAGAAGAGAGGCTGGGCTCGAGGGTTCTTAGGCCAGGAGAGAACTGACTTTCTGCAGAGCCTTTTTCTCATCTGCAAGTACTTGAGCTTGGGGAAAAGAGGATCCAGGAGGACCACAATTGCAACATCCACTTTCTCATCCAGCAGTCTCTGCTGGACCAGAATGAAAGCTTGCTTTATTACCCCATTCACAGAAGCACAGCCACCCTGATTAGTCAGCACAAACACTGTTTTCCTGCTGTTGTACACTGCGTTGTGTAGATTCTCAATGCATGATACTCCTGGTATCCAGTCCCGTTCCTCCAGACAGAGCCGGAATTTCCATCTTCCTCTGCTTTCCAAGTTAATCAACATCTCATTGTAGATCCAATCTCTCACTGCCTTGTTCTTTGTATCAAACACCACAAATGCATCATGTTGGTTGTTCATGTTGTTTCCGTGAAGTGGTGTGTAACCCTTGTGTCCTGCCCACAATATCTGGAAACAGTACCACAGGTCCCAGCCATATAGATGCCTCAAAAGGGGGATTGCAGTTGCTGCAATAGTAAGGAGGAAAGTAAAGAGGAAGGAAACACTGCCAAATATCTCCTGGCACGAGCGAGGATCAATGGAAAGGACATTTACTCCTGTCTGTGATTCAGGAAAACCACAGCGAACATCTGTAGTGAGGTGTGGGATATCCACAGGACTTGTTCGCAGAAAATCAGTAAACCAGGAAGTAGCACAGCTACATGTAAATGGGTTAGCATGCAGTGTTAGCTTGCAGGAGGTCTTTGAAGTGATACAAATGGTATTGCCTTTCTGTAATGATGGGGGGAGAGCGTGCATCTCTAAGATCTTTAACTGGTTGTGATTGAGCATCAGTTCTTTAAGACCTGTTGCCTGACTAAAGAAAGACTCTGGAATTGCACTTAGTCGGTTATGACTGAGGTCCAGGCTTCTAAGCTTAATGCCAAAGTAGATAACGCTGTCTGGCAAATTAAACAGATAGTTTCCACTGAGGTTCAGATAGCACAGTTGACTGAGAACGGAGATATTGTTCCAGGGAAAGTAATTCAGTAGGTTTGAGTCCATCTTGAGCACACGAATACTTGGAGGAAGGTTAACTATTGCTTCTGGGGAACATGATCTAAGCTTGTTGTCAGAAATGTCCAGGTATGTAAGGTTTGTCAACCCCTGAAAGAATCGTATGTACTGATCTCCACTAGTGTCCCACATGATGTCCAAACGATTTCCAGAGAATAACAGACACTTTAGAGATGTGCTATAAAGCGTGTTGGAGATTCGCATGCCAATGTTATTGTTTGCTAAACTAAGAACTTCAAGTGAAGTCAAGTTCTTTATGAAAGTGAAGCGGTGCCCAATTCCCCTCATCTGAAAATGGAATTCATTGTTGCTAAGATCAAGAGCCTTCAGTGTTCTCCTTAGCTCCTGGAATGCTTCATTAAAGTAAAGGTCAATACGGTTGTGTGCCATGTTGAGGTATACCAGTTTGGTAAGAGGATAAAACTGCTGGCCATTTAAAGTTTGACTCATATAGTTATAGGACAGGTCCAAGCACATTGTTTTCTCCATTCCTTTGAAAGTACTTGCATTCAGCCATGGTATATTGTTTTGTGATAGGTCAAAAAAGAGTTTTCGATAACAGAAACACTTTTGGAAATTCAACATTGAATAACTTTTTGGACATTCTTTGTCAGTGCAGTGTAAATAGTTCATCTGGAGCTTTGACTCAAATGTAGGCATGTCTTGAAGCTTCAGGTGATCATCCCTCTGATATCTATCCAGGGTCATGGCATTATTAGAGCTTGCTGTGTAGTATGGGTTGATGGTTAACATGTTCTGTGAAAGCACAACCATTTTCAACGATCTCAGCTGGTTAAATGCAGTTACATTACAAGAACTAATGAAGTTCATGCGCAGGTCAAGATACTCAAGCTGTGTTAGGTTGAAGAGAGGTCTAAGGCTATTGTTCGACAACTGATGAAAGAAAAGCCCACTTAAATGAAGGTTCCTCAATGACTTCATTCTGCTAATAGAGGGTGACAGTATCAGCTCTGAAAATGTTTTCAGCGGTTGATAGTTATATAGAAGATTAAGGGACACAACACCCTGCAGTTCCTCATAGAATGTGCCATTACGGATGCTGTAGGCAAGGAGATTTTCTGAGAGGTCAAGTGTCTTTAGTTTCTTTAGTTGTGCAAAAAGATTTTTAGAAATGGAATAGATTGAGTTTCCCCGTAGACTAAGGATAACAAGTGAGTCTCTCTGATCAAAAAAAGCGTTGTCATGCAGGCCTAAGGATGAATTATTTGGGCAAGGAAAGCAAGGTTGAGCAGCATGATCACACCTTTGGCAGTTCCACTGCAGATTAAGGAAACTGAGTTTAGTGAGGTTTGTAAAAGAGCTTTCCCAGATCTCTGTAATTCTGTTTTCTGTAAGGTCTAGACTTTCCAGTGAGGAAGGCAATTGTTTGGGAACGGAAGACATATTATTAAAGCCAAGGGTGAGGTTCTGAAGTTCAGGTAAATCCTGAAACACCATTTGATCAATGAAAAATGATTCATTACAGGGGTTGGCATAGTAGCAATTTTTGGCAAGAAGCAGTTGTTTGAGAAAAGGTGTTCCTAGGGGTTGTTCAATCCGGAAAATATTGTTAAATTCTAATCCTAAAACCTCAAGGTGCTGGGGTAGAAGAGGAATAGTCTTGAGACTATTTCCTGCCAATTGAAGGAAGGTCAAGTTCTTGAGATTAACAAATGCTTCCGGATCAATAAACACTTGGCATGAAGGCAATTTCAATGCTTTGAGGCGCCCAGGCAAACAATTCCACATTAAACTTAGACTCTGAAGATTGGGAATATCTGAGAAATCATGACGTTTTACTTGATGTATACGATTTTCATCCAGGTTTAATGAGATGATAGAAAATGACATAAATTTAGGGATGCTCATGAGGTCTCTGCGCTTGCAGTCTAAATGTATGTTACCATCACTGTTGGTGTTATTGTCACAAGGGTAGAATTTAGGGTTCATTGTTTTGACCAAATTGAGTTGATCCAGTACAAAAAATAGGTACAATCCGGGTCCAAACATGAACTATAGGCAGAGAGAGACACATGTTAGATGTAAATTTGTTAAAACATCATGGTATATCACACTAATACAATAATACAATTGTACAATTATGTTTTTAAATTTTCTGCCATAAGTGTCATTATGATTTTTTTTTTGTCATGCTGTTACCAAACTTTTAACTAGAGATTAGGCCTTACATATTACATTTTGAATACATTAAATCTGTACCTTATTCAAAATACTTTCCTTAAGAATGTATGTAAATATGTAAGCTGTGTAGCTATTTATATAAATACAGCTATTATATGTACATAACATCTCAGCAACAATTTGTCAATATTATTAGGTCAGAAAGTCTTGATTGTCAATCTGTGTATAGTAGATGTTCAAAGTACAGGAAATAAAAGTTACACTAACAATTTAAAGGATAGAAGGATATAAAAATGAATATGAAATTCTATTTGACAATAGCCCTTGTAAGTTATAATAATTTCATTTCATTAACAGCTAATGCATGCATCCTTCAGATGTCATCAGAAAATAAGAAACAAAAACACTTGCCTGTCTACTATAACCAAACAGTCCTAGTCTATTTTACATGCGTAAGAACAATACAAATATATAGTAATAGTGCCATAAAAAGTGTCTGTGATATTTTGTAAAATAATTTGTATGATCCTCAAGAAAGTCAGTGTATGATACATGGTATTATGAAATTATTGAGTTACATCTGACACTATTGTTGAGAAACATAAAATTACAGGATATGGTCGTATGTGTATTTTGAATTAAATTTTTTTTTTCTCATTTAGCCACGATTCTCATGGGTTGGCTATACTTCCAAAGTGTTGAGAACCAAGAATCATTAATAAGTATTAAAACATCATTATTAAGTAATCATTATTAAGTATGTCAAATCGCTAAAGAAAGAAATAATCGTTTCACTAAATAAAACTTATGTTGGATGCATATTTAAGCCCTGAGACATAAAATAAACCTCTGATATAGCCACAGTTAAATACATCATGAATATTTCTTGGTTCTTAACATGAATAATTTTTAAATAAAGTTACTTACCAAGAGCATCTGCATCTTTACCTGTAGATTTGAAGTTTACAGATGAGAAAGTAATCTAATAAAAGACAGCTTCCCAGAGCATTCAGGCATTTACAGAAGTGAAAACATTCAACCCAGAATAACACTATGAACTGCATGCAAATCACCCTATGTATAAGCACAGGTGGTCAGGCCCTGTGATAGAAGACCTCACAAAAAAGGCACATTATCTTAATCTTTTGTCTCAAAAGCTAAAAGGGAATGAATCTTTTTGTCTTGGATATTCCAGATTCCCTCAAACACAATGAGTTGTGAAAGTTGTGCAGTTCGTAAACAACTGTGTCTAAAGAAGAAAAGAAAGAATGATAAATATATGCATTTGGAAACTGAATCTATTCTTTCTCGAACCTCATCTGCTCTGTGGGAACAGGTGTCATGACAGTCTTGTGACAGTATCACTGTCTTAAAAAAAAAAAAGAAATCAGACAATGTAGAATAAAATACACATTTTAAACATGTTTATTTTGAAAATCAACATGGATTATCCATAGTGTATCAAACATTTACAGAAGAAAGAACCATTAAAGCTCTGGTAAAAAAAAAAAAGAGAGAGAGGGACAAAAGAGAGAATGAAAATACATCATTATTTTTAAATAAGAACATCAGTATAGTAATCGAAAGTGTCAAAGATCATTTGTGAGAGCAGCCACAAAATTATGGCTTGAATAAGCTGCTGTGTTCAGTACATTTTCAAGTGTCTTATTTAGATCAGTTTGATTTAAACTTCAAGTAACACATTAGTGTACCAATACAATTTTTCTTAATGTTTGCATACTAACAAACTGAAAGAGACACTTAGTTATCTTCCTTACTTATCATAGTTATCAAATAAACCTCAACGGCCTAACAACAAATTCGTGTTTCAGATTGCCTATATTTTAATTTAAATACGTAAGGCCATTATAAGTATATTACATAGTCTCTTGTGATTATAGATTGAGGTGCTGGATGATCCACAGTGCAACGTTCATAAATCCATCAGATTCTGCATCAACTTTGGACAAAGAGTGGTTGTTATCTGGATACCATAATAACCTATGGATAAAAAAATAAATAAATAAAATAATAATAATAATAATAATAATAATAATAATATATATATATACAATGAGGGAAAAAAGTATTTGATCCCCTGCTGATTTTGTACGTTTGCCCACTGACAAAGAAATGATCAGTCTATAATTTTAATGGTAGGTTTATTTGAACAGTGAGAGACAGAATAAAAACAAAAAAATCCAGAAAAACGCATGTCAAAAATGTTATAAATTGATTTGCATTTTAATGAGGGAAATAAGTATTTGACCCCCTCTCAATCAGAAAGATTTCTGGCTCCCAGGTGTCTTTTATACAGGTAACGAGCTGAGATTAGGAGCACACTCTTAAAGGGAGTGCTCCTAATCTCAGCTTGTTACCTGTATAAAAGACACCTGTCCACAGAAGCAATCAATCAATCAGATTCCAAACTCTCCACCATGGCCAAGACCAAAGAGCTCTCCAAGGATGTCAGGGACAAGATTGTAAACCTACACAAGTCTGGAATGGGCTACAAGACCATTGCCAAGCAGCTTGGTGAGAAGGTGACAACAGTTGGTGCGATTATTCGCAAATGGAAGAAACACAAAAGAACTGTCAATCTCCCTCGGCCTGGGGCTCCATGCAAGATCTCACCTCGTGGAGTTGCAATGATCATGAGAACAGTGAGGAATCAGCCCAGAACTACATGGGAGGATCTTGTCAATGATCTCAAGGCAGCTGGGACCATAGTCACCAAGAAAACAATTGGTAACACACTACACCGTGAAGGACTGAAATCCTGCAGTGCCAGCAGGTCCCCCTGCTCAAGAAAGCACATATACATGCCCGTCTGAAGTTTGCCAATGAACATCTGAATGATTCAGAGGACAACTGGGTGAAAGTGTTGTGGTCAGATGAGACCAAAATGGAGCTCTTTGCCATCAACTCAACTCGCCGTGTTTGGAGGAGGAGGAATGCTGCCTATGACCCCAAGAACACCAACCCCACCGTCAAACATGGAGGTGGAAATATTATGCTTTGGGGGTGTTTTTCTGCTAAGGGGACAGGACAACTTCACCGCATCAAAGGGACGATGGACGGGGCCATGTACCGTCAAATCTTGGGTGAGAACCTCCTTCCCTCAACCAGGGCATTGAAAATGGGTCGTGGATGGGTATTCCAGCATGACAATGACCCAAAACACACGGCCAAGGCAACAAAGGAGTGGCTCAAGAAGAAGCACATTAAGGTCCTGGAGTGGCCTAGCCAGTCTCCAGACCTTAATCCCACAGAAAATTTGTGGAGGGAGCTGAAGGTTCGAGTTGCCAAACGTCAGCCTCGAAACCTTAATGACTTGGAGAAGATCTGCAAAGAGGAGTGGGACAAAATCCCTCCTGAGATGTATGCAAACCTGGTGGCCAACTACAAGAAACGTCTGACCTCTGTGATTGCCAACAAGGGTTTTGCCACCAAGTACTAAGTCATGTTTTGCAGAGGGGTCAAATACATATTTCCCTCATTAAAATGCAAATCAATTTATAACATTTTTGACATGCATTTTTCTGGATTTTTTTGTAGTTATTCTGTCTCTCACTGTTCAAATAAATCTACCATTAAAATTATAGACTTATCATGTCAGTGGGCAAACGTACAAAATCAGCAGGGGATCAAATACTTTTTTCCCTCACTGTGTGTGTGTGTGTGTGTATATATATATATATATATATATATATATATATATATATATATATATATATATATATATATATATATATATATATAAAATTTACACTTTTTTTAGAATTTATATTTTTATAGTTTTCTATTTTATAGTTTTACATATCTTCCTTTTGGTACCACTGTAAAAGACACTTTTTGTCTAAGACATTAAATGATCTTCATTAATCATTATCAAGAAGGCCTTTTACCTGACAGGTACTTGGAAAGCTTTCAGAGCTTTGTAGTACTCAATGCCCTGCTTATTAGGTACACGCTTATCTTCTGCTCCCACGCCAAGCAGCACAGGAGTCTTTACCTAAGGAGAGACACAAAAACTTAGACATAACATATTTTATACAATATTGTATAAAGTACGCCCCATCCTAAAGTCCGTATGTTTGGAGAAAAATTGTACATTGCTTAACTGTTTGTGCTATATTAATGTACCATTTTAAGTTGACATAATTTGTACTGCTTCTTGTTTGTACTGTTTTATTCTAGTTTTACAGCAAAACTTTCAGTAAAATTTTTAAAGAGAAAGCTTACCCAGTCTTTCATTTTTTGAAAGAGTGATGTCCAACAGTTGAAATAACTAATTTTATTTTCAAATAGCAGTTTAAATAAATGTTTAACAGTGATTGAAATGTACATTTTCAGTATGCAAAACACACATAACTAAGAACATAACAATGCTCAGCTTGTTCAGTTCAGCAATGCTCAGCATACAGTGCATCCGGAAAGTATTCACAGCGCTTCACTTTTTCCACATTTTGTTATGTTACAGCCTTATTCCAAAATGGATTAAACTCATTATTTTCCTCAAAATTCTACATACAATACCCCATAATGACAACATGAAAGAACTTTGTTTGAAATCTCTGCAATTTATTAAAAATAAAAAACAACAAAAAAAAGGACATGTACATAAGTATTCACAGACTTTTCCATGACACTCAAAATTGAGCTCAGGTGCATCCTGTTTCCACTGATCATCCTTGAGATGTTTCTAAAACTTCATTGGAGTCCACCTGTGGTAAATTCAGTTTACTGGACATGATTTGGAAAGGCACACACCTGTCTATATAAGGTCCCACAGTTAACAATGCATGTCAGAGCTCAAACCAAGCCATGAAGTCCAAGGAATTGTCTGTAGATCTGCGAGACAGGATTGTATAGAGGCACAGATCTGGGGAAGGGTACAGAAACATTTCTGCAGCATTGAAGGTCCCAATGAGCATAGTGGCCTCCATCATCCGTAAATGGAAGAAGTTTAGAACCACCAGGACTCTTCCTAGAGCTGGGCCCCCCGGCCAAACTGAGCGATCAGGGGAGAAGGGCCTTAGTCAGGGAGGTGACTAAAAACCCAATGGTCACTCTGACAGAGCTCCAGCGTGTCTCTGTGGAGAGAGGAGAACCTTCCAGAAGAACCACCATCTCTGCAGCACTCCACCAATCAGGCCTGTATGGTAGAGTGGCCAGAGGGAAGCCACTCCTCAGTAAAAGGCACACGACAGCCCGCCTGGAGTTTGCCAAAAATGCACCTGAAGGACTCTCAGACCAAGACCAAGACAAAGATTGAACTCTTTGGCCTGAATGGCAAGCGTCATGTCTGGAGGAAACCAGGCACCAGTCATCATCTGTCAAATACCATCCCTACAGTGAAGCATGGTGGTGGCAGCATCATGCTCTGGGGATGTTTTTCAGCGGCAGGAACTGGGAGACTAGTCAGGATCGAGGGAAAGATGAATGCAGCAATGTACAGAGACATCCTTGATGAAAATCTGCTCCAGAGCACTCTGGACCTCAGACTGGGGTGAAGGTTCATCTTCCAACAGGACAACGACCCTAAGCACAAAGCCAAGATAACAAAGGAGTGGCTACAGGACAACTCTGTGAATGTCCTTCATTGGCCCAGCCAGAGCCCAGACTTGAACCTGATTGAACATCTCTGGAGAGATCTAAAAATGGCTGTGCACCAACACTTCCCATTCAACCTCATGGAGCTTGAGAGGTCCCGCAAAGAAGAATGGGAGAAACTGCCCAAAAATAGGTGTGCCAAGCTTGTAGCATCATACTCAGAAAGACTTGAGTCTGTAATTGGTGCAAAAGGTGCTTCAACAAAGTATTGAGCAAAGGCTGTGAATACATATGTACGTGTGCTTTTTTGTTGTTTTTATTTTTAATAAATTTGCAAAGATTTCAAACAAACTTCTTTCACATTGTCATTATGGGGTATTGTTTGTAGAATTTTGAGGAAAATAATGAATTTAATCCATTTTGGAATAAGGCTGTAACATAACAAAATGTGGAAAAAGCGAAGTGCTGTGAATACTTTCCAGATGCACTGTATCTCTGCATAAAGATATAGGTCAACATATGTAATGGATACATGTTTTCATGACAAGAATGTTAGTTTGGCTTCAATTTGTGATCTCTGCTCACAGTTTTTGTTAACAAACATAATATTTCTTGAAGCATGTGATTTATAGGATTAAACTGTTGTTTGACTATTGCAAACATCACAACATACATAATTTTTCTGTATGAGCTGCAGCAGTTGAGAGAGAGGACACGTCTTAGAGCCCAGAAAATGTTTGACTAGGCAAGATAATATGGTTGATATACTTAGACAGTGAATAAGGAAAGGGATACAAAATCTGAAACAAAACACAAACAGACCTGTGTGACATGTTTAATGGGTGACTTGTTTAACATTTGCTCCAGCATAGCAGAGCTCAGCATAGTGTTAGTGTTGTGATCAAATCCAGCTTCCACCATACACCTGCACACAAACACAAAAACACCAAAAGAAGAAGTGAAAACTTGCCTTATGTAACAAACTTGCCCCATGTTACCCAGCAATGACTGTGCTACACTATCTATGGACTGAGATTTATTTTACTAAAAGCAGAACTGAGAATCAATCAATAAACAGATTACTATTTCTCACTGAAAGGATACTGTATCTTATTTTGTAGTGTTCCACAGATCATCTTATTATGAGGCTTTTTTATGGGCAAATACATTTCTGACAAAAAAAAATGTTGTCTTCATTTTAAATTTTAAGGAACTACCACTACAGTACCTAATCCATTGTCATGGAAGTTTGCCATTAAAAGCAATATGCACCTGTTTCATTACAAACCCCTGAGAGACAGAGAAATACAAGCAGAAATGAGAGAAAGACCATCTGTTATCCTATTACCAGTCAGGAATGTCAGTACTGCCAATCATGGATGCCAGGTTGATGACTGGGTTCAGAGCAACACATGCTTTGTAAAAGTCTGGGTATTGACCAATTAGGTGACAAGCCAAGAATCCTCCATGGGAGCCCCCAATAATAACAACCTTCTCTCTGTCAAAGTCGCCTTGCTTTAAAATGCTCTCAACAGCAAACTAGAATGCAAATAGAACAAAAATTTTAATGAG
The DNA here is from genome assembly GCF_023375685.1 of Ictalurus furcatus. NCBI lineage: Eukaryota > Metazoa > Chordata > Actinopteri > Siluriformes > Ictaluridae > Ictalurus > Ictalurus furcatus. Next base: position 10,679,382 of record NC_071259.1, read on the forward strand.
GTTAGTGGCTTTTTAGAATGCATGCTGGCTTACTAATACATACATCTAGAAGAACAGCACCATTTTACAAAAAAAGAAAAAAACAAAAGAAAAACAAATATAGATTACAATAAAATGTTAAACAAACATAATAACACATACTGATAAATAATAATAGATCCCCATAGGGTTCGCTCAGCATTCCAGACACTGCCATTATTACAATCATTATTACTTACTCTAAGTTAGCAGTAACCATTATAATAATAATCATCATCATCGCTAGCAATATACATTGCTGTCTTCACCTGTACATCTTTGACATCTTGGGTGCCAATATTTCCAGGCAGGGAGAAGATGCTGTCCTGACCGTAGCCAAGAGAGCCTCTGTAATTAACTGAAAGCAACTCCAACATTAGGCAAATCACACTTTCATGAGCCAGTATTTTACAAAAGATTTTTTTCATGTAAAAATTCACTTAAAATTTTACTAGATAAGGTGACATTTTTAATAAAGCACAAAATCTGAACTGATGCTTGATCACACAGTAGCACATTAGTGTCCTTCCATCTGATTCTGGTGAAAAAATACACCAGGCTATACATTGTGGTTTAGCAAATAGAAACCATACTATAAATACTACCTTTTGAATTAACAATGGTTCTGGTTTACATCAAGGCAGGTTCAGAACATTATGGTGTAAGCCTGAACAATCTTGACCACAATGACCTTAAAACTAAGGAAATGCAAATTGATTTTTTAGCAAAAAACACATTCTGACTTTCTACTCTGGTTCTTAACATGATTTCCACCACCACTGCATATTTTAAGTTCCTGGGAGCCATCTTTCACAGGATCTCAAGGGGGAGATGTAGACTTCCTAGATCAACAAGAAGGCTTGTCCATGTATTTATGTCTTATGACAACTGGCCAAGTTGAATCTACCACAGACTACACTGGCAAACTTCTACCTAACTATAATAGAAAGTATCCGCACATCAGCCATTACCATCTGCTTTGGAGCAGCTTCCAAACCAGATGCAGTTACAGGACAGCCGGGAAAATCACTGACTGCAGACTATCATCAATGTTCATTATGTAAAGTTCAGAGCATATACATTGCATCATTCAAAAGTAAATGAGTAGGCTTAAGGTACAATTAGCATCCATATCCAAAATGCAATGAACAGGGGTGAAGAATATACAGTAAAGAACACCAGCAAAAATAAATCGCTGTTCAGTAAGTACACTTACCATGTAAGACACCAAAACCCATTTTGCAAAGAACTGCTGAGTGTAAGAGCCACTCTGTCACTATTACAGAGTGAGGTCCACCTGAATTGCAGGATACACAAGGGGAAAAAAGACGAGAGTTGTCTGAACAACAAAGAAACATTCCCAAACCAAACATTGCAATCACACTTTGACATTGTTGCTGATTTTATACTTCAGACATATAATATTTTAAGGCTGTCAATATTATAATTAGTAATAAAACAATTACTAATCACACTTATTTCCAGATTACAGAAATACTTTTAAAACTGACCATGTGGCTTGACAATGAGGGGTAGTTTTGTTCCCTCTTTCACATCCTTAGGTTTCAGTAGAATGGCATCAAAGTCCAGACCAGCTACATTGTATAAGATGAAAAAATATTCACAAAATTAAAAACACTCAGATGCATCAGTTTACTAATTTGTAAAAACACACTGACAGAAAGTTTAGATATTTTTTATAATTTATGAAAGCCCAAACAGCAACTTCTGTGAGGAAAAAAAATCCGGTACTTTCCTTGTTTCTTTATTTAGGTTCTGTATCATTGAGAACACTGCACACTCATTAAAAAATAAAGAAAAATTAACACACTGACTTGTTATAATTCTATACACCAACACATCAAAGCTAGGTGTCTAGCCTAATTAAAGGGCAGGTAACCAATGTCATCAAATCATATAATTACTCCAAAATTATGAAGTTGTTACTTTTGTTTAGATTTTGGTTATTACATTTTGCAAGTTTATTTACTTCCTACATGTGAGCCAACTGCCAGTAGTAATACAGTAGAATATTAACTAATGATGTGAATTGTTACTAGTGATGCCTCAGGGAACTGCATTAACAAAACATCCATTAATGCCAAATTTATAAAACATATAAGACATTTTACATCTCTGATTGCTTCATTTTAAATGCTAAAAAAACAGCTTTGCTGTTTACTTCAGAAAGATATAAAAATTAGAGAGATCATTTTTATTAATATAAGTGACTTTGCTTACAGATGCAGCGGTCACTAGCTGCTACTCTTTTACTGATGGCAATTAAATATTCATGTTATTAAATCTAGTAAGGGAAAAAAATTATGTTTGAGAGAAACCATCCACTGAACCATCCATTAAACACGTGACTATTTCTCCCCTCCTGCCCATCAGGGGCAGTATCATTATGAGCACGCACAGTTGTAGAGATGTTATAACAAAATCAGAAAGTGTGTAGTATTTACTATACAGTGGTCCTTTAAAGTTTGTAAACCCTTTAGCATTTTCTATGTATACGCATAAATATGACCTAAAACATCATCAGATTTTCATATAAGTCCAAAAAGTAGACAGAGAGAATCCAATTAAACAAATGAGACTAATATTATACTTGGACTTTTATTTATTGAGGAAAATGATCCAATATTACATATCTGTAAGTGGCAAAAGTATGTGAACCTCTAGGATTAGCACTTAATTTGAAGGTGAAATTAGAGTTATTGTTTTCAATCAATGGGATGACAATCAGGTGTGAGTGAGCTGTCTGGTCTGTCTTCTCAACACATGTCTGTGGAAGTCTATCATGGCATGAACAAAGGAGATGTTTGAGGACCTTAGAAAAAGACCTGCGTGAAGTTGGCCCCCCCACCAACGCAAAACGTCAGTAAAATATTCAATCGTTTGTGCTTAGTTTGTGCTGGTTTGTGCCGTAAAAATTTTCATTTTTGCTGCTTCGGTTCAGGAGATATTAAAAGAATATTCAAAGGTCATTCTGGGGTCACTCAGCCCCCCCACATGCTCCAAATTAACCCGAAATAGTCTCAATCGTTTGTGCTTCATTTGTGCTGATAAAAGTTTCTTTTGTGCTGCTTTCGTTTTTAAAATATTAGGCATTGAATTATGTTGCGGTGACATCACCAGCCCCCCACATGCTCCAAGTTCATTCAAAATAGTCTCATTCGATTGTGCTTCGTTTGTGCTGGTTTGTGCCGTAAAAATTTTCGTTTGTGCTGCTTCGGTTCTGGAGATATTAAAAGAATATTCAAAGGTCATTCTGGGGTCACCCAGCCCCCCCACATGCTCCAAATTCACCCAAAATAGTCTCAATCATTTGTGCTTTGTTTGTGCTGGTTTGTGCTGATAAAAGTTTCGTTTGTCCTGCTTTTGTTTTTAATATATTAGGCATTTAATTTTGGTGCGGTGACGTCACAAGCCCCACACATGCTCCAAGTTCATTCAAAATAGTCTCAATCGTTTGTGGTTCGTTTGTGCTGTAAAAATTTTCGTTTGTGCTGCTTCGGTTCTGGAGATATTAAAAGAATATTTATAGGTCATTCTGGGGTCACTCAGCCCCCCACATGCTCCAAATTCACCCCAAATAGTCTCAATCGTTTGTGCTTCGTTTATGCTGATTTGTGCCGTAATACAATATTGTGATTAAAGTGTTCACATGAGCTGCTTTTAGAATATTCCTTTCATGTTCCCGTTTTACACGTTATAGAACACAGATCGATTAACGGCACACATCATTACGTCCCAATGCCACGCCATCCAACGTTCCCTCCAGAATTTCACGTATCAATATACAGTTCGTCTTCATTTTGGTACCATATACAGTTTTGGGTTTCATTTTTAATTTTACGGAAGCTTCAAGTGCAGTTAATCATTTGTCATGATATACGTGCAAACAGACAACCGCTTGAGGCCATGGGCTGCGTCCGAAACCACAAATACATGTATTTCGGCCACTATACAGTAAGTAAGTATGCGGTTTCAAATGCAGCCATGCTCTCTTGTTTGCCGTCAAATGGTTGACCACTGCTGTGTGTGTCCTGTCACAAAATGTGGCGAAAACTCCCACACAATGTTAATAGTGTGATTAAGGTGTGTAAATGTTTATAATGCACTTCGATAATGCGACGAAAATACTCCACATGTCTTAAATCGATTTGTGTTTACTTCGAGTATGACTTTAGTCAGATTACGGTAATCAGAAATCGCTGTTTACATGGTAGTTTCTAAATCAGAGTATTGTCTTAATCAGGTTAATATCAGATTACTGTTGTCCATATATAGCTACTTTTGGTTAGTTGTAGTGTAGCTTTACTGTAGCCTAATGACTTCAAACTATAAGTAGCCTGTAGCTTTAAAAGCTACAGTATCAAAGTAGCTTCCCAAACACTGTTCTGCTGCTACCTCAATGTGTCCATTTCCTGGCTCTACACTGTTAACATTGACCCTTCCAGTGGCATGAGTGTGATGCTCATTTTCAAGCACCATTTCAGAAGAAGTAATTCCACAAGAATTGGGCATAGAATCACACTTGCATACAGTATGTAACCAGAGTTTCATTGGATAACTGCAATTGGATGCTTCTTGTTGGTGGCTGTCCATATGTAAGCCTCTGTAAAGCAGCCTGTATTCATAAGTATGTTTAAACAGTTAATGGAGACTGTAAACTCACGGTATTGTTTGTTGTCCTCCTCTGGAGGTGGGGTGAAACTAAGAACCTGCCAGTCAATTTCAGGCTGCATTTGTGCATCCTCTAGTGTCAACCAAGACACCTCTTCTTCTGAACCACTTGCTGGCAGAAAGCCCACCATCTAGATACAGGAAATCATTCCATCAGCATGTTTTTTTTCTCCAAACACAACAAAAATATAACAATAAAGTGTCTGAACTGAATAGCTATACAGCATACAGTTGCAATCAAAAGTATTCATCCCCCATTGCAAATCAGGTTTATTGTCAAAATTTGCAGACTTTCAGCTATTTGGAATGAACAAATCAAACAAAAGCAACTGAAATAGTTCAACACAATGAATGCTTCAAATGGTTTCCCCAAATTCTACTGAAAATGCAACTTATAATGAATACTCCAGTTTCATACACACACACACACACACACAATATATATATATATATATATATATATATATATATATATATATATATATATATATATATATACACACACATATACACACACATACAGTTGCAATCGAAATTATATATATATAATTTTGATTGCAACTGCATATTGCACATCCAAATATTCAGTGTGCATTACATTGTTATTGCTGACACATCACAACTCTGCTCCATTCAAAAGGATTTGGATAACAATTGAGTGATAAAGGCTATACTATTCGAATTCATAGCTATACTATGAGACAGTAGTCTTCTTCTGTTTATTATTTTAGCCAAATTTAAAGACAGCATGCATCTTGTGAAAGTCATTACATTTATTAAATTTATTGCAGGTAAATGTGTATTTTAGTCTTAAATATAGTATTTCTATTATTACAGAGCATGGGACAAGGTTCTGCACGTTGTGCATATTTTTTTTTTTTACCACTAAAGAGTGGATATTTAAGTTACCATAGCTTTCCTGTCTGTTTGAACAAGTTTGGCCATTCTCTTCTGATCTGTCTCATCAACAAGGTGTTTCTGCATGCAGAACTGCTGCTCATTGGACTTTTTTTTTTCTTTCACAATTCTGTTTAAACTCAACCCCGCCAACCTAACACCAACAACCATGCCAAAAATTCTGATGTTTGATGTGAAAACGGAAGCTCTTGAACTGATTTTGTGATTGGCTGAACTGAATAACTGCATGAACAAGCAGGCGTACATGTGTTCATAGTGCACAAATACAAGTCTATGCTGTCTTAGATTTACACTACTGGCTTCGTGAAACCTTGTTGACCCATCCCCATCTGCTTTTTTTCCTTTTCTTTCTTTTACCAGACTTGGAGGACAGTTTGGAGATGAGCAGCTGACCACCATCAAATCCCTGTGGATAGTCAGTAGACACCAACTCATGTCTGACTCTAAGACATAAAAGACATGACAGCAATTAATTACCACAATCACACAGATTTATGGGGTAAAATACACACAAGAAAATAACAATCATGCACCCACTAGAGGTGAGAGATGTAACTTGGCCTGTGGAAGTATCAACCACTAGAATATCCTGAAAAACAAACAAATACAACAATTTAGAATTAAAATTAGAACTAATAAGAAAGCACTACTGATCTAGCTCATAGAAATAAGAGCTGAAGAGATGCTTGGGCTTTGAGTGAATAAAAAATTAAGCTGATTTTATTGGTTCAGGCAGGCAGTTCAAGTAAATTTTTTATGGCATATCCAACTGGAGCAGAAAATATTTTCTGCAGTTGGAAAATTTTCCTTATTGTATTTAGAAGTATTTGAGGCCAAATCACCAAATACCATACATTTCGCAAAAGTGCATACATGCTTTAGCCAGTTCGCAAAAAGAGTGTGAATGGCTTTTTGCAAAGACAATACTGGCTCTCTTCTTCTTCTTCTCAGTGATAAGCAGGTGTCAGAAATGGAAAGTTGTGCAGCGCCACCTTGCGTGCCAGGGTATTTCTGCTTTCCTATAAGAGACATCTACTGTCAGGGAGTGAATCTGCACTTTCATTCAGCGTGACACCCGTGTTTAATGTGTGGGTGTGAACACAAAAAAACGCAGCGAAAAACAGACCATTTAAAGCGCTGCAAAAAATGTCCCGTGTGAACCGGCCCTAACTTGCATTTCCCAAAAATTGTATAGGATTTGAATCGACATGTAGCGTGGATTGAATCCTTAAAGTTCTAATTTTAAACAGTATACTCTTTTTAAATAAATAATCATTTGATTTATATCAAAGTCACAGTAATAGCATTCACATAATTATGGGAAGACCCAGATTATGTTTTTTTTTAATCAAATTTTTTGGGGGAGGGGGTGGGTGGGTATAAGGCAATTATTGTTGTGCCTAAAAATGTTAATGTTCCTGTAAATTGATGAAGTGTTGACTATGAATAGTCTTTTTTTGTGGTCAATATGATAATACAACAACGCAATAATGGGGCACTTCGTTATATGAATAAGATGTCAAGAATATGTATATGCATATATATGCCAGGTGCAAAATAAATACAATTTAGAAAATATCATTTAGAATATATGCTTGCATTTCAATGTCGTCAAAAAGATAGCCACAACATAATAAATACACTTATATAGTATTTAGTGTGTAATTTTGAATCTGGTGCTTAGAGTGCTTTAATTCTTTCAGTATTGCTTTCTACACTAAGAAGCATTGTATTTTCTTTGTCTCTTCCTGCAAATGATAATCCCCTGATTGACAGTCCATTGTATTTATTTTGCACCTGACACATACAGTGGGGGAAATAACTATTGAACGTGTCAACATTTTTTTCAGTAAATATATTTCCTTTGAGGCTATTCACATGACCAGACATCAGTATTAACTCAAGAAATTTGGAAATGTAAAGAATGCAAGCTTCAAGACGCTTCCTGCATGACGAAATTAATGGGCTGCAGTATTCAGGCGTGATTTTGGCCCGTAAACATATTGTCTTTAAATCTTGTACAATTGGATTCAAGTCAGGTGATTGACTGGGCCATTCTAACACCTTGATTTCTTTTCTCTGAAACCAATTGAGAGTTTCCTTTGCTGTATGCTTTGGATTGTTGTCCTGCTGGAAGGTCCACCCATGTCTCATCTTCATCATCCTGGTGGATGGCAACAGATTCTTCTCAAGAATCTTCCAGTAAAGGGCTCCATTCATCGTTCCTTCAATTATATGAAGTCTGCCAGTACCATGCAATGAAAAAGCACCACACCATGATGGTTCCACCTCCAAACTTCACTATTGGTATAGTGTTTTTAGGGTGATGTGCAGTGCCATTTCTTCTCCAAACATGGTGTGTAGTATGACAGCCAAAAAGTTAACTTTTTCTCTCATCTGACCGGACTACACTTTCCCAGTATTTTATAGGCTTGTCCAAATGTGTTGTATCAAACTTTAAATGAGCTTGACATGCCTTTTCTTTAGTAATGGAGTCTTGCGGGGTGAGTATGAGCAGTGGTGTGTATTGCCTATTGTTGTCTCTGTGACGATGGCACCTGCTGCCTCCAAGTGTTTCTGTAGCTCTTTCTGAGTGGTCCTTGGCTCTTGGGCTACTTTTCTGACTATTCTACTCACTCCCTGGTCAGACAGCTTACGAGGAGCTCCTGTGTGCGGCCGGTTGATGGCGAAGTGATGTTGCTTCCACTTGCGGATAATGGCCCTAATGGTGCTTACCGGAGGATTCAGAGGTTTGGAAATACATTTTTATCCAATTCCTTCAATATGTTTTGCAACAATAAGGTTCCGAAGGTCTTGGGAGAGCTCTTTGCTTTTACCCATCATGAGATGTTTCTTGTGTGACACCTTGGTAACAAAAAGCCTTTTTATAGACCATCAATTTACTAACCCAACTGATATTAATTTGCACAGATAGGAGGTAGAATTACTTACAGATTTTAGCTGGTTCCTTGCCTTACCTTGACTTGGAGAACTGCTTTTTCTTAGCATGTTCAATACTTTTTTCCTGTGTCATTCCATTTTATTTCACATAACTTTATTTATGGACTTTAATGTTGTGAATTCTTTATATTTCCAGATTTCTTAAGTTAATACTGATGTCTGGTGAAAATTTCATGTGAATAGCCTCATTGGAAATATATTTACTGAAAAAATGTTCCCCCACTGTATATGCATATAAGTATACTTGACCTCTTATTCAAATAGCTATGTGCCCCATTATTGCGTCATTGTATTATCATATTGACCACAAAAAAGACTATTCATAGTCAACACTTCATCAATTTGCAGGAACAATAAAAAATTTTGGCACAACAATAATTTCCTTACCACCAGGTACCGAATTTTTTTTTTTTTTTAAATTTAATAATTTAGGTCTTCCCATAATTATGTGAATACTATTGCTGTGCATTTGATTCAAATCATTATTTATTTTAAAAAAAAAAAAATTGTATATTGAGTATATTGTTTAAAATTTGAACTTTAAGGGTTTAGCTTTAAAGAAGTATTTGTGGCCAAATCACCAAATACCTTACATTTAGCAAAAGTGCATACATGCTTTAGCCAGTGTGTGGAATTTGCACTTTCATTCAGCGCTTCGACCATGTTTAACGAGTGGATGTGAACACAAAAAACATGGCAAAAAACGTCCCGGTGTGAAATTTTTTGTCAATGGATGCATGCAATTCTCAGCATCAAAGATTTCTAACAAAAACTACACAGAAGAAAACCAGTCTGAAAAGTAGTCAAGGAAAGACCACAGACTGTATGCATATGATCATATGTACAGTACATATACAGACTGTATACGATACAAAAAGACAAACTGGATTTGATCACTTGTAATGCGCACACGGGGAACTCAAGTTTAAAAATCCGATTTTAGAAATCGATCAGATTTGCCCTGCTGTGTAAACAAGATTGTGATGGTGAGAGTATCCTTATCAATCAGTTGTACCTTACGACTTCTCTGAGCAGATGCAATGAGAACTCTCTGGCTGTCAGCTGACCAGCACTGATGAGACAGCATGGAGCTGTAGATACCAGTAAAGCCATCTGTGTATAAATTATAAATGAAAAAAAAAATACAAATATAAATATCTCATAATATTGTAAATTATACAAAATTTGTATAATGATTTGTTTGTATAATGATTTGTTGGGGTAAAGACAGCCAAGCACACACAGTGTACCTTCTCTGCCTCTCTTGACCACGTCAACTACCACTGACGTCCTCTTTGTATACCAGTCATACTACAATAGTCCACAAGTACAACATCAGTAATTATACAATGTCTCCAGCTAGAAAACACAATACACCGGCACACAAACGCACCATGCAGAGCTTGTTGCATTGTTGATGTGGGCCATACACATCACACTCAAAATAGACAATGCGGCAGTGATCTGGACTCAGACGAGGAGAGCAGACTGCGGCAGAGTCAGACAACTGTTCTAAAAGAAGAGAAAGAAAGAAATAGGAGTATGCAGATACCTGTGACACAAACAGAACTTTTAAAACATTAAATCATTTAAGTAAAGATGTATTGCATACCACATTTTCCACGAGTGAGATCCACATAAAAGAGAGAAGACCTAATACACAGACAATAAATAAATTACATTATGAATGAGATGCATTTTGAAATTGCAGTCTATATGCAAGGGAAAATGTCTCTCTGGGCATTTAGAAAACATTTTAATCATTACACTAAGAATGGGCCTCATTTAACATTCTTTTATTAAAGTTGTGTGTACACCACACCAAACAAAACATTTCGGAAACAGTGATTTTCTTCGTGCTCATGTGCATATGTTGATGAATGCCAATCAACTGTAAAGTTCAAAGAGCTTTCTCAACACAGATCATTTACATTTAGTGATGCCCACAAAACTCCACAAAGGTAAAGCACACAGAGGCCTGGAAACACAAAATGAGTATTAAATGGCAACAGAAAAGGCAGATGTAGAAGTTATTTTGATTCATGTTTATGGCAATAAAAAAATATGTACAGTGCCCTCCAGTAATACTGGCACCCTTGCTAAAAGTGAGCAAATTAGGCTGTGAAGAATTGTCCTTATTGTTTAACCTTTTGATTATTGTCCTGCTGGAAGATCCAACCACGGCCCATTTTAAGCTTTCTGGCAAAGGCAGTCAGGTTTTCATTTAATATCTGTTGATATTTCAGTCCATGATGCCATGTATCCTAACAAAATGTCCGGGTCCTGTGCCAGAAAAACAGCCCCAAAACATTAAAGAGGCACCATCATATTTAACCATGGACATGAGGTACTTTTCTATATGGCTACTTCTCTGTGTGCGCCAAATCCATCTCTGGTGTTTATTGCCAAAAAGCTCTTTTTTTGTTTCATCTGACTATAGAACCCAATCCCATTTGATGTTCCAGTAATGTCTGGCAAACTGAAGACGCTTTAGTTTGTTTTTGGATGAGAGTAGAGGCTTTTTCGTGAAACCCTTCCAAACAACTATTGGTGATGTAGGTGACTTTGGATTGTAGTTTTTGAGACTTACTGACCCCAAGATGCAACTAACTTCTACAATTCTCCAGCTGTGATCCTTGGAGATTTTTTGGCCACTTGAACCATCCTTTTCACAGTGTGTTGAGACAATATAGACACGCGTCCAATTCCAGGTTGATTAATAACATTTCCAGTTGACTGGAACTTCTTAATTATTCCCTGATGGTGGAAAGGGCATTTTCAATGCTTGTGCTATTTTCTTATAGCCACTTCCCATGTTGTGAAACTCAACAACCTTTTGCCGCACATCACAGACATATTCCTCGGTCTAACCCATTGTTATGAATGACTAAGGGAATTTGGCCTACGTGTTACCTCATATTTATACTTCTGTGAAACAGGAAGTCACAGTTGAACAATTTTTTTCTGTTCCTAGTCACCCAGGTGTACTAAAAAAAATTTAACTATCAATTAGAATATACTTCAAATATATTTTTCTCATATGAATTCATAGCGGTGCCAATAATTGCTGCACAACTATATTTAACTAATTTCTTTTTTTTGATAAACTTGTGTTGTGTTTGCCATTGTTTGATATCAATGAGAGCAGAGTATTTTTGTGAATTTTTTGAACACACAAAAGACAATTATTCACAGCTTTTTTAGCTCATATTTACCAAGGGTACCAATGACTACGTTTACATGGACAGAATTAATCTAATTATTGACCTTAATCTGAGTAAGATAATAATGTGATTAAGGTGTTTACATGAGTCGCTTTTAGAATACTCTTGTCATGTTCCCGTTTTACATGTTTTAGAACATAATTAGATTAACAGCCCACGTCATTACGTCACCGCGCCACGCCGTCCGACGTCCCTTCAGAATTTCACGCATCAACATACAGTTCGTCTTCGTTATGGTACCGTATACAGTTTTGGGTGTTTTTATTAATTTTTATTTTACGAACACTTTAAGTGCAGTTAATTATTTGTCGTGCTATACGTGCTAATAGACAACCGCTTGAAGCCGTGGGTGTGTCCCAAATCGCGTAGTTACCGTCTATATAGTAGCCGAGATACATGTATTTGTTCCCCACTACAGGCCTATAGTAGGTAAGTATGCGATTTGGGATGCGGCCGAACGCTCTTGTTCACCGTAAAACTACCGTGTGTGATCGTGTCCTGTTGCAAAATGCGGTGAAAACCCTCACACAACGTTAATAATGTGATTAAGGTGTTTACATGTCTGTAATACATGTCCATAATGCGACTAAAACAGGAGTACTCCACCTGTCTTAATTAGATTATTGCTTGCTTCGATTATGACCTTAATTAGATTAAGGTAAGTACAACTTGCTGTTTACATGGTAGTTTCTTAATTAGAGTATGGTCTTAATTGGATTAAGAGTGGATTATTGTTGTCCATGTAAACGCAGCTAATATTAGTGGAGGGCACTGTAGCAGCATAACAGTATCTGAAAAGGTAAAAATCTAGAGACAAATTACAGAAAAGTTGATTTAGATGTGAAATAAGAGAGGTGAGAAGAAAATTACTTGACATGAAAATGGAAGAGGAAAGAAAATTCTACACTGTACTAAGGTCATCAAGCATGTCTCAAAGGGAATTGCTAGTGTCTCAGCTGGCAAGCACGAGTATGATGCAAACATTTTTCTGAAATCACAGGATTTTCATGAACACCAAATTTCTTGTGTAAATGTTTTTACGCACAATTTATAGCTAAATTTGTTTGCATTCAGGTTGATAAATGAGGCCCAAAGTATGTAACACTAGGGATAGGATTCTCAGACAGTGTTTAAACTTAGTCATAACTGAAAACACCTTTTTAATATGGACTAACACTAAATAACTAAGTCAGGGAAAGAAAGAGTGCTAGATTAAGCTTTAAAAAGGTCTTAAATGATTTGCCATCCAAGCCAAATATTAATGTTACTCCAGGAATAAATGAGGGTTTTAACCTGTGGAGGCAAATTTAACTTCGGTTTAAAGCTGTCAAAGGAAAACTTTAATTATTAGGACTACATCAGTGAATACCTACTGCCGCCACCACCAGCCAGACAAATGCTTTAGGAATTTAACCCTTTACATGATTCGAATGTCATTCATTTCAATATTTGTTTAAATGCCTTTGACTACTTAAGGTAAATGAAGCGGAGATCATATTACTTTCGAAGCTCAAGCATTCATCTATGACCACCCATTCCCTTCTGTAAGAAAGTATAAAAACCAAATTGTTTTGTTGGGTCCCCCAGGATCTCTAGTACACACCACTACAGTTACTATTTATGTCCCAAAACACTAACAAAACTTATACAACCTTATGCAACATAAAACAGCTTATACAACTAGCCAAATAGAAGCCATTACTACTACTATTACTACTACTACTACTACTACTACTACTACTAATAATAATAATAATAATAATAATAAGTGGAATCAGGTGTTACTCCTGTTTTGTTGTAAGGGAAACCTGCAGCCACACCAGCCCCTAGTCAATAAGATTGAGGAATCCGGCTCTACAGCAGATTGTGATGAGTACAGGAATAATAGGAACTGGTTTTCCATCATCATTGAAGGTGTATGCACTTCAGAGTTACAGTTTTAAAACACACTGGAAATGTGCAACTCATGACTTTCTAAACTATCCTCTGTATGATCAGTTTGAAATAAGATTTCATGGTTATCCTCTGGTATGTAGAGTAGTCCAAAAATTGGTGGCTCTCCATTACTCCGGACAGGAGGTCATCTTACTGGTATATTTCACTGGTCTTAAATTTATCCCCTTTAAATGTCTCCCTTTGTTAGACCCTTTTACTGGGGCATGAGCCCAGCAAAATTTTGCTGTGCCCCAGTAAAATTTTCCTTATAAATCAATTTCTGATGAGGTAGTTTTCATTTACATGAAATTATCATTTCATTATCATTTACATCAACAAGGGTGATTGAAGAGGATGCACAGGATATTTTCGCTTCAGTTGGTGTTACAATCATACGCTCTGCCCCCTCACTGGGTTCCTCCCCCCTTTACTTTTCCCTGTGGAAAACCTCAAAATGTGTTAGCTGTTATGTTTGCAAGGAGTGATCTACTTAGTACTTGCTAGCTTATTTTTATTTATCCAGATGGATATGCAAACTTATGTCATTCCAAGAGGTAGCAGAGGGAGAGAAGAGCATCATCAGTCAGGTGAGGTTAAGCAGACAGCAGGGACAAATGTTGCATTTGAATGATCTACATTTCACTGCAGAATTTCATTAACCTACCAATCAAATATTTTTTTTATAAAGAGGACCTTAATCTACAATCACATGATCAACAAATTACCCAGAAATGTAAAAATGTCAAAGCATTAACCCTTTCACACTTTATGAGTTTTACTTTTTTAATGTGGCCATTATTTTTTAACTATTGAATTCAGGACCAGTACGTAGGCAATTTTAGCAAAACCCTTTACAGTAAATTAAAATGTAAAATTGAATGAAATGATCTGCAGCACATACTTACTTACATTAATTTTTGTTACATAATATGATTAAAGAAAACAAACAAATGAATAAATAAATAAATACTACTCCCAAAGTCACCAGAATGAAATGCGTTGGTGCTGTTTTTGCAGTACGCCCACTAGAAAGTTTTAAGTACTTATGTAAAATTCTTGGGGGGCCTGTGCCCCAGCCTGTGTGATCAAACTCTAGAAACGCCCCTGCATTGGACGCTATTTTCTTTTAAAGATGTATTTCCTTGTTCTTCCACCATACCTGCATTCATTAATAAATGCAATGTCATTCCAGTACTTTTATAAATAGAGTGCGCATCAGCACTAAATCCACTGATGTCCAGGCAGATCTGCAGCTGATGTTCTGTTTAGCTTCAATGATAATGTAGTGCTTAATAGTATTTTTGCTGAAATGTTTAGTCTGACGTTTTTTTCTGGCAAAAAGTAGGATGCTCCCTACAGGTGAGGGAAGACTTTGCACCTGGTGGAAGAGATTGAGTATCTTATCTCATTCACAACTGATTGGATCAGTGGCAGCACAGGAATCACAGGGATTGGATCAGTGGCAGCAGGGTTAAAGTCGCTGTATTGGTTTGTGGTGGTAAAACAAGAGCACTCTGTATGCAAAGCTCAGTATACAGTCATGTGAAAAAATAAATGGAAAAAAATGGAAATTGTTTTTTTTTTTTTTTTTTTTACATATTTGGACAAGCAAACATTTAAAACAGTGAAACAGTGCCTATTAATAGAGATGATACATTATCAAATGACACATAAAATTGACTTTTGTAGTATTTTTCACAATTTAAATTAACAAAAAACAGATCAGTCACATGGAAAAAGTAAGTACACCCATACATTTATCACACCTTCAAATCCACAAAATTAGAATCAGGTGTTCAAGATTGGGTGCCAGTGATCAGAACCTGCTTGGGAGTGCAGGTCTTATTTAAACCTCTCATATCTAATGTCTGGCGTCCCTATGAGTCTGGCAAGGGATTTAAAAAGATCTCCAAATTATTTGAAATACATCAGTTCACTGTAAGGAAAATAATCTACAAGTGGCGCTGATTTCAAACGACTGCCACCTTGTCCAGGACCGTCCCAGCAAATTCAGCCCATTTAAACATTTAAAGTCCACGACAACGTCTATAGTCCCATTCAGCAGACCATCTGATGCAAAAAGAAGTCCGCAAGAACCCCAAAATTTAATCACAGGATCTGCTAGTAAGTCTTGGAATTGTTGGTGTCAAAGTGCATGCTTCTACAATCAGAAAGAGATTATACAAATTTGACCTGCATGGCGGGCATGCCAGGAAAAAGCCTTTGGTGTCTAAAAAGAATATTAGTGCAAGACTACAGTTTGCCAATGAGCATATAGGCAAAGACCAGGAATTTTGGAATAATGTGCTCTGGACAGACAAATTAAACACAGAGTTGTTTGAAAACAGTAATAGCAGACATGTTTGGCACTGACCAAAGACAGCTTTCCAGTGAAAGCACCTCATACCAACTGTGAAGCATGGTGGTGGAAATGTTATGGTTCGGGGTTGCTACCCTGCATCAGGGACTGGACAGCTTGCATTAATTGATTGAACTATGAATTCTGCATCGTATCAAGAGTGCTTGAAGATAATGTGAGACCATCTGTCTGAAAGTTGAAGCTGAACTCAAAGTGGACCTTTCAACAGGATAATCATCCTAAGCACGCTAGCAAATCCACCAAGGAATGGCTCAAAAAGAAGTAATGAGGATTATGGAATGGCCTAGTCAAAGACCGGATTTGAATCCCATTGAAATGTTGGAGGGGTTGGGGGTAGAATATCTACTGATATTTCTGTTGAATAAATGATTGAAAAGGCTATTTTTCCTTGTGGTTTTGTTAAAGCATATCAACTTTATTAATAGGCACTATTTCAAAGATGATTTTGTTTGCTTGTCCAAATATGTCCAAAAAGCCAACAATTTCCATGGAGTATACTTATTTTTTCACATGACTGTATAATGGTCAACATACATTAGTACCCTCACCAATGGTTGTGAGCTGTGGGTAAAGACTAAATTAATAAGACTGCCAGTACAGGTGGAGTAAACTAGGTTCCTCCACAGAGTTGCTGGACTTAAACTCTGTAGGATGAGCTCAGCAATCCAGGAGAGTCTCAGAGTACAGCTGCTACTCCTCTAAACTGAAAGGAGCCAGCTGAGGGGTTTTGGGTACCTTAAAATAATGCCCACTGGTCTTAAGGCTTTGCTTAACCATTCTGGATTATGGCCTACTTCTGGTTTAATATAACCATGCAAAATCTGCCCCATGAGGTGTCAGAAAAGATTTCAAAATAATATTTACAAATTTGAAATAGTGTTTCATTGTGTATATAGCTACCACACACACACACACTCTCTCTCTCTCTCACTCTCACCGTCTATTGGGGCAGTATTTCAGGCCCAGTCTGAATGGCTCGTGCCACCATCCCACAAACACCACACCTGTGTCATTAGGTGCCCAGAATGCCTGTGGGTTAAGAGTTTATACAAATGACCATAACAGACATAACTAAAACCCCAAATAGTTCAGATGTGTATGTGTACGTTTGTACATGCTTAGTGACTTACTTGAGCATACACACACTCACACACACCCTCTCACCTGTCCAGGGGAAATATCATCTGGTACTCCTTCCAAGACAGAAACATTGCTGCCCTCAATATCCAAAATACAAAGTACAGGTATGCTCTTACTGACCAAAGTCTCACCCCAGTCCTCATAATACACAAACTGGTTACCCTGAAAACAAAACAATTTTAAAAAAAAAAAACATATTATGCATTACTATACTGGAAAGGACTATATTTTAACCTAATATAAGATATGGATGCATATCAAGGAAAAACACCACTTACACCATTCTTCTAAAACAGGGGTTCTCTAACTTTTTGCAGTCAGGGACCCCTTTAGCTGTAAAATAAAATTTCATGGGATCCCCACAGCCCAGATTTATTTTAAAAATTATTCAATGATAAGGATCATTATTCAAATGTCTTCAATAACATACTGGTTATTTGCTGAAGCTTTTAATTCCTGAACTTTCCACTGAACAGGTCAAATTTAACATTATTTATAGCCCTACATGTTTTTTTCAGTTATTAAAGTTTGGATTAAAAACACAACTTTGATAATGGGGTTTGTGATTTCCACCACTTCCGCTCTCTGACATTTCACTGAAAATTCTCCCATAAGTTTAAAACTGGGTTGAGATCTGGTGACTGTGCAGGCCACAGCATATGATTTTCATAATTTTCACACTTATCAGTGATCCCACATGCCCAGTGTATTGGCTCATTATTATCATGATTGCGACCACTCCTATCAGGATAGAAATATTTCATCAAAAGATAAAGTCAATCAGTAATAAAAATATTGTATTGCTTTGCAGCTACTCTTCCCTCTAAGGCAGCAGTTCTTAACCTGGGAGGCTTGACCCCTCAGGCAATGGCAGAGGGGTTGGGGGGAAAACTTTTATTTTAAATGACTGTACACAGAGGTTCATAGAGAAGCCACTGGCAGATTTTTGGATATCCATGAATCCGTGGATAACGAGAACTGAGTGACAAGACACTGAAAAAAAAAAACTCTCCCATTGAAAAACTCTTGACCTATATCCGTGAGGCTGTTTTCTTTAGAACTAGTGTACTTGAAGAACAAGTATAGTATATATATTTCTCAAACAGCAGTTGACAGCTTTGCAGGATGGAGCCTTGTCATGGACTAATTTTGTTTTATTTCCACCATAAATTTTCAATTTGCTGGCCATGTCACTGAGTTGATATGTCGTTCCTGAAGAAAAGCTCAAACACTCTTTGCTCAAGATGCATTATCATCCTGAAAAATGACTTCAACATCACCAAACCTATTTTATATCTATGGAATGAGAAAAGTGTCCAAAATTTCAACTTAAGTGTGAAAGTACACCTGTACATTGACTGTTGTGGTCTCCCTTGGTCCTTTACCGGAAATGCAGCCCCATATCATAAATGAGTGGGGAAATTAGATTTTTTTCTTCAGGCAGTCATCTTTATATGCTTCATTAGAATAGCACCGGACAAAAGTTCCAGCATCATCTCCTTAGCCAATCATCCACATTCCATGACTGCTTCTCTTTAACCTAATGTAACCTTGTTTTCTTCTGTTTAAGTGTTAGTGTTGGTTATCGTTTGGCTTTTCTATAAGTAAATCCCATTTCATTCAGCCGATTTCTTACAGTTACTGTCACAAACATTGACTCTTATTTCCACCCATTTGTTTTTAATTTGTTTGTTTTGCATTTTCTATTTTATAGGCATATTGCTTTTGTTTTCTATCCTGACGTTTTGAGGTCTTCCTTGGCATACCTGTATGTTATCCTTTTATAACCTAACCATTTTTTTTATACTTGCACCAAATTTTCGACACAGCTGACTGGGAACAACCAACGTATTTTGCCATACTTTGTGTCAGGTTTCCTTTCAATTAGCCAAGTCCAACAGCTTGTTAGGGTCTGTAAGCACTCTCTTTAACTGTAGACTAATTAGCATTTTTAGAATTGTGCTGGTATTTGTTTTAGAAATGTAAATTACAAGGTGATTCCATAATTTCCTCCTCAACATTGGGTGATTCCATAATTTTTTCCTCTACTTGATTTGGAAAAAAATATATGCCATTAATTAAAATAATTTAATTTAATTTGTTTGATGTATGTTTTGCGAAGCCAGAAATTGTTGTGTCATATCTGTGATTTGTTTATGTGCTATGAAGTAAAAAAGCCAGGTGAATTTCCTCTAAGTGTGGTGATCCCATAATTTTTGCCAGGGGTAGTATGTTAGCTGTCCTTATGCTCTGCTAATATAATAATAATAATAATAATATATCCATTTTTCCCCCCACACTAATTGACTGTGTGAACTAGTGTTTGGCAGAATCGAGACCTGTCAGACAATAAGACATGATGTATTTCCATATATTTTCCTGTAAACCCTGTCTGATTGGTTTTGCCTCTGTTCACTGAAAATAAAATACAACACTGCGTGTTGAGTAGAGGGGGTGGGGGTGACGGATTAGGGTCGCACTGAAAAAAGCTTAATAACCGCTGCTTTAAGGGAACAGGTGGACACAAATCATGCCAGCAAAATAATATATAAATAAAATAAAAATTTTGTTCCCTTTGTCACCTGACCATATATGCACATGTAATTAACTATTATAACATCTATACCAGATTCTAACCTCTGGTACAAATATATATGATACACATTTATATTCTCCAACATTGTCATGCTTACATCAAATGACAATAAGATGAAAATACACCATTATGACTCTTGATTGCCTTTTGATTACTTTTACCTTGACAGAATCCTCCTTCTTCTCAGCCTTTATTACCTCCTCATCATCACCAGCCAAACTGGATTCAGACTGTTACAGTGAATGTGAACATCGAAAGAGGAAATGGGATTTTATCATTAAAATAATTTTTCTCAATAAGTAAACCATAAATTAGTTTATCAGTTTCATGTTAAGTTTTAGACCTGGAAGTAGGACTCTGCCTTGGGACGCTTTTTTTCAGCCACATATAGGAGATGAGTCTCAGAGTGAGACCAGACCAAGCAGCCGAACTGATCTACAAAAAGGGAAGTGAACACAGTAAATCATATATCCAGTATATTAACAATATGGCTCTGATCCACTTAGAAATATCTATATTGTAAGTGAAGAATCAAGTACAGTCAAATCACTTCACTGTAGCGCTGCATTATTATGGCCAAAATGTTAATCATGATTATTTTGATCAATGTTGAGATCATGATTATTTATCATGATTATTCATTGATTCTAGGCACAACATATTTTTGTTGCACTTTCACATTTAAATAAACAGACCACTGTTTTCACCTCCATGTTGTGCTACATTCCTGCTAATGTACAAATCTTTGCATCAAATTAGACTGGTCCTTAAAGTGAATCATCTCATAGGAGCAAAATATAAATAATATTGTACCCAAAATATAGGATACATAAAAATAAATATGCCATCAACCAAATGAAAATAAGCAATCAAATATAACAATATGCAACCAGATGAAAACAATTCAGGCCTATGCAGAAAAGGCAATAACAGTGTTTACAGGAGGAGAGATGCAGCCAAATCACCCAATAGAGTGGTGCAGGGATGACATTTTGTACTGGATGATAATGATGATGATAATTTTGTACTGGAACCCGGAAGTTAGCATCACACTGGTTCCCTCGACAAAAGCCCAACAGGATTTTCCCATAGGCTTTTGGATTATTGCAAAAAATAAACTCAGTGATCAACAAAAGTTTACAATACTAACATGTTTTGTCGCTCGACTTCAACGTCACCATCACCAAGGTTCTGACTACTTTTCCAAACTTGATTTAAAATCATTTTCCATAATATGGATTTACTCTGTGGATGAATCTTCTGAACCAGTTTATCTGCAAAGTTTTTTTCTGTTCGGCAGATCGTAAAAAAATCGTAATCGAGATCAATATTCAATTAATTGTGCAGCCCTACTTCACTGTCAACTGAGATTTAAAATTTGATTCCTAGATTATGCGGTGAAAATTAGGGATGCACTGAATGTTCGGCGGCCGAAATTATCCTGCCGAAAATAGCAAGAAAGCCCTTTCGGTGTTCGGCCGAATAAGCGAAAAGGCCGAATAAATTTGACTGAACAATGATGTGTTTGATGACGCGACCAAGCAGCCTAGCAACCAGAGTTAGACGCGCGAATGTCACGACCTCCACTTCCGGCAGTGCGCACCAAGAGATGAGAGGGCGCGCGCATGCATGAGTGCTCAGCGAGCGCATACTCTTCGGATGTTGACAACCGTGACATTGTTTACGTGCGTTTGTTTTGTTTCTGTTCCAGAGTATTCCGTCACGTCGCGAGATGTAAGGGAGTACAGTACGGAAGCAGGTGCAGGTAAAGAAGTATTTATTTAAGGGCAGGCAGACAGATCCAAATCGTAACCCAAAAAACGTAGTCAAGACAGGCAAAGGGTCGGGCGATCGGCAAACAGGCATAAACAGGGCAAAGCAGGAATCGAAGTTGCGGTCAGAGAAAACAGGGTCAAAACACAAAACTAGAAACATGAACTAGTACTATGGACTGGGTGTGGAAAAACCAGCAGGGACTAAATGAACTGATCTATAGTTTAAACTAACTAAATCTATCAAGGAACATAACATTAACAATGTATCTAACTATACTATATCTACTATACTATACTATATATATATATATATACACACACACACACACACACACACACACACACACACACATACACACACACATATATATAATACTCCGCGAGGTGTACAGGGACGCGAGCGGTATATCCCCAATATAATCAGCCGTATATAACCGAATATAACCATTTTTTGCACTCTTGTCAATGCACTTTTTAGCTGTAGGCTACAGAGTGTTACATTCTTTCAGCAGTCAGTTATAGGCCTAACATCGGCTATTCAAGGGGGGCTCAAAGATGACCACATAAAAATATTTTTATTTTACTAATTTATTTATTTAAAGTTATATTGTGCCTTGTTGGTAGCCTAGGCCTGCTGGAATGAAAAAAAATGTTCAGTGTTAAATAAATATTTTGAAATTGTAGTTTTTGTTGAAAAAACGTGTTCGGTATTCGGCCTTCGGCCAAGTTTTTCATTATATTCGGTTTCGGCTTCAGCCAAGAATTTTCATTTCGGTGCAACCCTAGTGAAAATTATTTTTAGTTTAAAGTATTATTTTAAATATTTAATAAAGTATTCTTTAAAATATTGGTAAAACATTTTGGGGGTCACAAAGGGGTGACATTAGAATTTCATGAAACAGGACATAATTAATCATAAACTCAGACAACTAATTAGCAAAACTCTAGCACTCTTACCATCCTCATACACCTTTCCATGCTTTTTCAGTGCAGTCAAGTTGAGACTTTTTATCTTGCTGTTCTTATGCCAGATCTGAAATCACCCAGTGTATGTAAAAAAAAAAAAAAAAAAGTTAAGAGAACACACAAAGCACTAAATAAAGACTTTAGGCAAATAGTATTCAAACATCTACAGTTGCAATCAACATTATTCAACCCCCATTGCAAAATATTGTCAAAATTTACAGAAATTAAGCTGTTTGCAATGAACAAATCAAACAAAAGCAATTGAAATAGTTCAACACAATGAATGCTTCAAGTGGTTTCCCCAAATTCAATTGTCAGTTGAATAATTTTGAGACTGAAGAAGTCATTATAAGTTGCATTTTCAGTTGAATTTGGGGGTTGAATAATATTGATTGCAACTGTAAACAGAAGCAAAGCATCAGAAATGTCTACCACACACTGCAGACTATACACTTCACAGTTGAATTTGCTCTATGCAAGTCTTTCAGCTGCAAAACCATTGATATATTAATGGTGGCTCACCTCAAGAAACTGTTTCTCTTCTCCTTTAATGGAACACTCCCTCACTACAGCCTTCATGTCTCCAGAAGGAGAGTCCTGGCTGAGCAGCCTGGACACAAGCATAATGCAAAGATCATGTGAAACTGTTTAGTAAAATGCAATGCATGAAATGTTCATATGGTGGCAAGAAAGTCAGTAAACTTTGAAAACCTACTCTCCCTTGATCTCTGTGCAGTTACCAGAGGGCCCGGAGTAGACTATCAATTTGTCGTCATGAAACACGATGTATTGCCTGCAAAATTTAACGATCTCATTCCTCTCCAGATCCCGCTGAGTCCACTCTTTAAAAAATAAAAAGAGCATGGATTACAATTAAGTCTTACAGCATCATGCCAATAGTAATATTACCCCTAACTAATAACTATTTGATTCACTACACACAACAATATTCAAAATATACAACAAACACTTGAATAATACATATCCCTCAATGTTTTCATCAGTTTATGGAACAGCAGGTTTATATTAATGTGCTATCCTAATAGGTTATTGATTCTACAGTAACAGCACATTCACAGGGATGTATGCTCCGCATAATCTATGCCTAACAATGTTGTGCTTTATTAAAGCAAATTGTATAATCTTTAATATGGTGAAGCTTTTGGTAAAGAGATGTTTGTTTAACATTTATGGAAGGAGTCCCGAGTGTCAGTTGTTTTTAACGGTAAGTAGGACAGATCATTTTTTTCTTCTTTCTGTTTTCTTGGTATTGTAATATGACAAGCTGCATTTGTTTTCACATCTTACTCAAGAGAGAGAAAAAAGAGAAGTTGTTGAGAGAACTACTGTTTAAAACTTTATAACCTAAATCAGTAACTGATACCACAAACTAACTTGTTGCATGGAGGTTCGAAAACATTAAATATAAATATAAACTGTTGAAAGTATGACATGTCTGTCATGGATATCCCAGAGGCTACTCTGCACTACATCATGGTCACATGACCACCTGCACCTGATTCTAATGAGCATTAATATATATATGTATGTATATGTATGTGTATATATATATATATATATATATATATATATATATATATATATATATATATATACACACATACACACATATATACACACACACAAATATATATATATACATATATATATATATATATATATATATATATATATATATATATATATACACACACATATATATATATATATATATATATATATATATATATACATATATATATATATATATACATATATATATATATATATATATATATATATATATATATATATATATATATATATATATATAGTGCCACAGTTTGCACTGCACTTTTGTCTTGCTTTAATTTTCTCACTTTGCCATTGGTTCTGTTCTGGTCCTTGTGTCATCTTTATTCCTCGCCTTAGTGTTTTTGCCATGTGTTTATAGCTTCTTTTGTGTTTGTTTGATTTGTATCAATTGCTTTGGTATCTGAGGAATAGAACAGCTCAGGGCATGTAGTTAGTGGAAAATAAAGAACTTCAGGGTAGTGACATATAACACCACCATGTTGTTGATGATTTTTCTATAACATGTCCTGTCCTTCTATAACATGTCCATGTCCAGTTCCTTTTTGGGCAAATGACCCCAAATGGATAGTATGAAACTTGTGACACCAAGCTCAGCCTACATTTTTTTTTTGATTCTAGAGTTATATCCTAAATTAACATTTGAACATGTCTTTATGTTAGTATCATACATACATACATTTAACACTGTGACTAAAAACCAAAGGAATATTCTTGATATACCAGTCTAGTGGAAAGGGTTGTGTTGTTATAGGAAAATAACCCACAATGGGATGGTGTGATACGACCATGTACGTCCAAAAGATTTAAAAGCAACATTCACTAGAAGACACATTACAAAAGATACCATTTGGTAGGTTTGATAGCTACAGGAGTTTTTTTGTATTATTATTTCATTCAAACGCTAACTGTAATAGGAATACCAGTTAGCGTTAGTACTCAATAATATTCTAGAATAGTACATAAGTAAGCAATTTGAGCTAATTTGTTTAATGGCCTTAGATAGACAGGGGTAGACTTTTACTGCAGAATTCATACACTAATACAGCTGTCAAGACAGTGAAAAAGACTAAATAGCCTGTACCCTACTCATTTAAATGTGGCTTGTTTGAATATGCCTCCTAGTAACATTAAAAGATATTAGCACACAAATTGGTCTTTGATACTTTTAATAATAATTTGTAAAATAAATAAATGAAACAAAATGAGATTGTGAGATTCTCTCGCAACAATATTCGTTAATCAAGCAACCCCTAGTTTGGGTACTCCTGCCTTCCTTAATGACATGAGTGAGGTGCATGTGCAGTGTACAAAGTAACTGGATTAAGCCACTGTTCAAGAATAAAGTAGTGTTGTCTTGTCCCTCTTGTATGAAGTTCATAAACTGTTCTATAGACTGTATAACTTAAAGGCCGCAGTAAACTGAATGTGTTATGTTACAGCAGAGCATGGTGGGCCCACCTGTGGAGATGTTGTTGTACTTTCCTCCATACCGAGACGTGATCACCAGTCCCACGTCAGCACGGCTTAGGGACGGGAAGTGACTCTGCTCCCGGTAGAGTTTAGCAATCTCCTCAGGGCTGGTCATTACCTTGTAACACACAGGAAAAAAAATATGGCAATTCAGTTATGCAAGTTGCCAGGGAATTCTTAGAATGGGAGCAAGGCACAAAGATTATATATCTTTAAAAGTACTCTTAAATGGGTGAGTATTTGGGAGGGCTTTAGAGATGTCTCAAATTGTTAAAAGTAACAAAAGAACTGAGATAGAGACATGTGCTAATTTCCACACTTGTAAGATGATGCAGAGCTCATAAAAAATTTAACTTTTTTTAAATCTATGGTCGAGTGCCGGTTTGTGAATGGAGGGCAGAGCTGGAGAAGCTGAGTGCTAAGGATTACACACCTGCAAGAAATCTTACTAGTGAGGGTTAGAACCGTGTTGGGGGTCAGAACTGTGTTTCAGTGAATGGTGACAAGGATAAAGCGGGAAGAGACGACCATATCGAGAGAGAGAGCCAGCACAGAGCCGTGTGTGTGTGCATGTAATGCGCTGAACAGCAAAAATAAAGAGCCCTTTTGAATTGTCCTCATCCCGTCTCCCACTTCCTCAGTTCCAATCCAACCCAGAAGAAGTATTACACAAATCTTCAGCAGCACTATAAGAAACAGCTTAGACATGGCTGATTGCACAATATTTGGCAATCTGGTTGGTTTTGTTCATACATTTCAATTATAAAATTTCAATAAAATTTATAATAGTTCTGGTATATATGGCATTGGTTATTATGCCCCGTGAAAAGTACATCCATTGCTAAGCAGCAAACAGCACACAAGGGTTAAATCATTTAGGCCTAACGCTCACAGAATCTAGGGGGTGTTTCATCAAATGTAATCACTTGACACAACTGTGTGAATCTACAGTCGGGGCTAGAAATCAACCCAACGTCATACCATTCTGTGAATCTTTTCTTTCGTCTGTTGGTGGTGCTATTGTTCTTGGTTACAGAAAAGTCAGAAATAATTCACTTAAAGCCATTTTTAGCAGCAAATAATACGATGTAGATACCAAAAACTGAGCCTTATTTTTTTTTTAAGTGTATTTTTCCTTGAAAGAGAGGGAGGGCTCCCACCTGTTTGCCCATTTATACCAGCTAGCCCTGAGCATAAGCAGTAATTATTTATTTTGATATTTTCTGCAAGCTGTAAGCAGTGCAAATATTTGCAGTGTACAAACTTATTATAGGGTGAATTCAGATCAATTGGGACAGTTAAACAACATATATAAAATAACAGACCTTAATTACTGTGATATCATATAAGTGGCTGTGGGCCATATGAAACAGGAAGGTTATAATTGTGTTATGACTAATATACATAGTTATTATGAATATATACATAAGATGTACTACTGTAAATAAATAAACATAAAATTAGTTCAAATCATGTACAAATGTTTAGAACTGAATCATTTCCAAGGCACATAAGCCAATGATTTGGTAAATCGGGACAGCATGGTTCAGGTTAATGTGGAGTCTTAAAAGACAATAAGTGGAGAGGAAAAGTAAAGGGATATAACAGATGCATGAATGGATGCATGAAACACCCCACAACTACGGTTAAATGATGCTTTGGTGGATTTGATGTTCATTAAATGGTGTTTTTATGAACCATCATTATAAACAGGGGAATACGTTAGACTGGGAAATACAGAACACTACGTATGCCTACTACTTAGTATGCAGACAGTTTTACTTAGTGTATTGTGTTCATATTCGAGGTCAACCGATAGTGGATTTTACTGATACCAACAGCTAAGTTGGGCAGCCTATAACCGATTAATCAATCGATTGCTTTTAAATTTGATACTGAATGAAAACATAACACTCCAAATAAATAAAAATAGAGACATACAAAATAAAAAAAATAATAAAAAAACAATTCAAATAACACAACAAAACTGTATCAGTGAGTTGTAATTTCGCCTCTAGAGGCCGTTCTTGTACTGTATAATGACAATGGACCCGTCTCAGCCATTGTGGATTTTTGCCCATAACAGATAGTTCCAACAATCAGTTATCGGTCAACCTCTAGTTCATATCATTTTAGAGGTTAACATTTACAGTCATGTGAAAAAATAAGTACAACCCATGGAAATTTTGTTTTTTTTTTGACATATTTGGACAAGCAAACATTTGATCCTCTTTGAAACAGTACCTATTAATAAAGTTGATACACACTATCAAATGTTACATAAAATTTACATTTTGCAGTAATTTTCACAATTTAAATTAACAAAAAACAGATCAGTCACATGGAAAAATTAAGTACACCCCTACATTTATCACACCTTCAAATCCATAAAATTAGAATCAGGTGTTCAAGACTGGGTTCCAGTGATTAGAACCTGCTTAGGAAGTGCAGGTGGAACCTGTCTTATTTATACCCCTCTCATATCTAGTGTCTAGTGTCCCTTTGCTATTGAGGTGTGTGGTGTCATCATGCCAAGGTCTAAAGAGCTCTATAAGACCTTCAGAAAAAAGGTTGTGGATGCCTATGAGTCTGGTAAGGGATTGAAAAAAGATCTCCAAATTATTTGAAATACATCATTCCACTGTAAGCAAAATCATCTACAAGTGGTGCAGATTTCAAACGACTGCCCATTTGTCCAGGACTGGCCGTCCCAGCAAATTCAGCCCAAAAGCAGACCATCTGATGCAAAAATAATTCTCCAAGAACCCCCAAATTTCATCACAGGATCTGCTAGTAAGTCAACAACTGTTGGTGTCAAAGTGCATGCTTCTGCAATCAGAAAGAGACTGCACAAATTTGACCTGCATGGCAGGCGTGCCAGGAAAAAGCCTTTGCTGTCTAAAAATAACATTAGAGGAAGACTACAGTTTGCCAATGAGCATATAGGCAAAGACCAAGCCTTTGGGAATAATGTGCTCTGGGCAGACAAATCAAAGATAGAGTTGTTTGGCCAGAGTAACAGCAGACATGTTTGGCGCTGACCAAAGACAGCTTTTCAGGAGAAGCACCTCATACCAACTGTGAAGCATGGTGCTGGATATGTTATGGTTTGGGGTTCCTTCACTGCATCAGGGACTGAACAGTTTGCATTCATTGATTCAATTATGAATTCTGCATTATATCAAAGAGTGCTTGAAGATAATATGAGGCCATCTTTCCAAAAGTTGAAGTTGAACCGAAAGTGGACCTTTCAACAGGTTAATGATGTGCATGCAAGAAAACTCTCAAACATCTTGCAAATGAAAGAATATTGTATGGAAGAGTGGTCAAAAATACCAACAAGCCGATGTCAGAGACTGGTGGACAATTATGCAAAAAACCTACAAGAAGTTATTTCTGCTAAAGGGGACAATACTAGCTTCTGAGGCCAAGGGTGTACTTACTTTTTCCACAAAAGAATCACACATCTATTGATATTTCTGTTAAATAAATTACTGAAAAAAAGTTATTCCGTGTGGTTTTGTTCAAGTATATCAACTTCATTAATAGGCACTGTTTCAAAGATGATCAAATGTTTGCTTGTCCAAATATGTCAAAAAAGCCAACAATTTCCATGGGGTATACTTATTTATTTTTTTTCCACATGACTATACTTTTTAAAATCCTGTTATTCTGCTACTGCAAGAAATATCCTGAGTGCTGGGCCCACAGCATCACTACACAGGATACCAACAGACTTAAAGGGTCATGAAACCTCCCTCTTTTCAGCTCAAGTCTACCTCTCAATGTTTTTGAAAAATGCAGCTTAAATGGGCGTGGATGGCTGTGCGAAGAGGGGGCGTGGCAGGGAAAGGAAGGAGAGGAAGATGGGGGGCGAGCCTTCACAACACTCAAAAAAAAAATGGATAGTGAAAAAGTTTGCAGATGAGACAGAGGACTTCTCTCCTCCTGAATCCCCAGCGCTAAATGGAGACACAATAGATAGCAGTGCAGGTCCTAAGCCCTGTATATTTGAATCATTAGCCCCTGGCGTGACTATGGAGGAAAACATAACAAAACCGGAGGCAGCATGGATGAGAGAAATGTTGGAATGGTAGTTAGCTAAAAGCCTCGAGCGTTTCACGAATAAAAAGGCGAAGGTTCTTACCTTCAACACAGGCTCTCGTTGTATAATATTACACGAGATGGCCAGTGGAGCTTTAATATTATATTATATATTGCATGTACAGTTTTTATATTTTATTATATTGTTTTCCTCGAGCTGGAGGCAGTGCAGATAAGAGAAATGTCGGAATGGTAGATAGCTAATAGGCTCGAGCTTTTCACGAATAAAAAGCGAAGGCTCTTTTCTATCTTTGAAGGGATAGAAAAGTCCTCAGGACTGAGTACCGCATCATTGTCTAGACGCAAACTGCTTTCATGAGCAAGTCCGAAGTCCACCTTTCTCCAATCCTCATAGCTCTCCCGAATAAACACACTCGAACTCTTACACCACTGAAACAAACTCTTGCGACCCATTTGAACGCGTCATCTACTACATCTGTAGGAAAGCACCACGTGCTGTCATGAATAATTAAGAGACAGAATCTTCTCATAGGATAAGAACACACAGGCTCATGAATAATTATAAGACACCAACATGTGATTGAAGTACTACAGTACATTGCCAGGTCACTGCCTGTGACGTGTGATAGGACGAGATTTTAAACCAGGAAGACGAAAATAGAGGAAAAAAGCTCAAAATTAACCAGCGTTCTCCTAGAATTAAAATTAACAGATGCTAAGATTGTCTTTTATGATGTGCGATACAAACACCTCTGTTAAAATATCAGAAAATTTAGCTTAGTGTTTCATGACGCTTTAACAAAAAGTCATTAAGAGAGCTGGATCAGTTATGGGTTCCAGACTGGACACAGTGGAGATTGTGGTGAAAGAGGAGGATGCTGTCCAAGCTCACTGTCATCGCTCACACCCACTCCATCCAACATTCACGGCACAAAGGAGCACACTGTGCATGATATTACTCTTACCTCTGTGCAGAAAGGAGCACTTTCACAGGTTCTTTCTACCTGCAGCCATCAGACTGTACAACTCTGCACATAACTTCTCCACCTGAGTAGGAACTTTGATTTTTCTGCAATACTTCTTGGAGGATAAACATCATACTTTAAGAATTTTGCTCAGTCCAATGCTGCACAACGACATTTTTGCACACTGTTATAACCTGCATACAAGTGTATCTAGTTATATTCTGGCCAATTTAACACATAATCTATTTTTCAGAGCATATACTCTCAACTTTTTTTCTGTTGTTTTTTTTTGTATATTTGCATTGTGGTTTATTTTGAATTTGTTTAAGTACTCTTCTGCTGCTATATTGTCTTTTGTCTTATATTCTCTATTTCCTTTTGTCTGCTGCTGTAACACTGGAATGCCCCACCTGGGATTAATATAGTGTTATTTTATCTTACTCAGGCCAATATCTTAATATGCAGTCAATTTCACTCGTTTTGTTGTGTTCATACAGTATTAGAATATGTTGATGATTATCTGGAGAACAGGTCCTGTTGCTGAAAATTGGTTTAGTGATGCCATGAATAAGAATGCAATAAATAAATGTCATTGAGGATGAAAAATGCAACCCAAATTACCAAACATGTCATTAAAAATTTTAGTTATTCTTCAAAAAATAATACGCCATGCTTGTTCAGAACTGAACTGTCCTTCCCATGCAAATATTTAACACCTTGAGGATTTCAGAAAAGTATTGGAGCACTTGTTTTTTTATTAACGGAAAGCAAGTTTAAGACAATATGGAAGAACAAAAACAATAACACCAAGAACAACAATTTATCAATATATCTGAAATTACCCCATATCCTAGCGTTAACTATAGCTACTAGGCAGGATGTAACAACACAGGAGAAAACCATGAGTAGACTATTTCGGTATTTTCCGCCTTTCAGTGGACATTATGGAAATATTGGACTGCAAACAAGCTCTAACGATGTACAATATAGGTATCAAACAAAATGCACTTTGATTAAATAATTAACAGAAATACCAGTTTGTTTAATAAAGGCAAGTGTAATTATTTTACTGTTTAATTAGCGGGGAAAGGTCAAGTATACGAAATAGTGTCCACTAGCTAGACAACCTTAACTTTCAAAACACACTACGACCTGATTTACTATACCTGGAAATCCATGTCACAGCTGAGACTCTTTTCTGTTCTCACCGTCTGCTTCCTACTACGTTGTCACACTTGTCTAACGTTTATTGACAGTGCTTTACAGAAAATATTAACAATCTTAGGTCTACTCTGATTTATATGAACAGTCTGACAGCACACGTTCGTGAAACAGCAACAATACCCACTTTAGCTAAGCGTACTTCCTGGTAAATATTGTCTGTCAAAATAAAAGTCACATACGTAAGACAAGGAGAAAGCTGTGTTGTTTTTGGCCATGTGAGAAAATGAACAGGACATCAAAACGAGAGCGAGATCTTGCACCTGTGCTGTACACACTGATTAGAGTATACAACAAGATCGTTTCACTCCTTTATTACCATTCTGTAAAAGGACAGGGCAGATACATCACACGTTAAGACAGGGGGAAACAACTATTTCAACGGATTATTAATTAAGGTTTAGACATTTAGACATTTGAAATGTTTATACATTTTTATAAATGTCAAAATCTGTGTTCGTGGAAATAACTAGTTATCAGGTCTGGACCTTGGTAGTTTTAGAAGGTTTTGGCCACTTTGGACTGTTTTTGTTAATACATCTCTGCCCACCATTTGGTTACTTTGTTCCTCTAAAGAAATTGTACACAAGTTATTCAAGTGGGTGTAGTTTAATCTTTACAATTATGCTATGAATGCCAATGGCAATATACACTGATCAGCCACAACATTAACACCGCTGACAAGTGAAGTGATTATTGATTACATTATTTAACGATTATCTTGTTACAGGCATTATCTTGAAATACAGGATTATCCTGGCACCTGTCAAGGGGTATGATATATATGCAGTACTCAGCAAAAAAAAACCAAACGTCCCTTTTTCAGGACACTGTATTTTAAATATAATTTAGTAAAATCCAAATAAGCTTTACAGATCTTTATTGGAAAGGGTTTAGACAATGTTTTTCATGCTTGTGTAAGGAACCACAAACAATTATTGTACATGCACCTGTGGAACAGTCATTCTGACACTAACAGTTTACAGGCGGTAGGCAATTAAGGTCACAGTTACAATAACTTAGGATACTAAAGAGACCTTGCTACTGACTCTGAGAAACACCAGAAGAAAGATGCCTAGGGTGCCTGTTCACCTGCGTGAACATGCCATAGGCCTGCTGCAGGGAGGCATGAGTACTGCAGATGTGGCCAGAGCAATAAACAGCAATGTCTGTAATGTAAGATGCCTAAGACAGTGCTACAGGTAGACAGGAATGACAGCTGATTGTTCTTGCAGGGGAAAATTACTTGTAACCATGTGTGTCCCCCAGACGTGATCGAGAACTTGCAAATGTGGTGGAAGAGTGGGGTAACATCTCACAGCAAGAACTGACAAATCTGGTGCAGTCCATGAGGATGAGATGCACTGTAGTACTTAAAGCAGCTGGTGGCCACACCAGATACTGACTGTTACTTTTGATATTGACCCCCCATTGTTCAGGGGCTCATTATTCCATTTCTGTTCATCAAATGTCTGTGAAACTTGTTAAGTTTATGTCTCAATTATTGAATATTGTTATGGTAATACAAATATTTACACATGTGAGGGAAATTATTCATTTTTACTTTGTAATAGTTTTGTTCTTGTTCTGTTTCATTC
Organism: Ictalurus furcatus; assembly: GCF_023375685.1. Classification (NCBI taxonomy): domain Eukaryota; kingdom Metazoa; phylum Chordata; class Actinopteri; order Siluriformes; family Ictaluridae; genus Ictalurus; species Ictalurus furcatus. Next base: position 10,712,902 of record NC_071259.1, read on the forward strand.
TCATCAGAGGATAACGCCTAAGAAGGCCATGTCATGTCACTTAGATCAGTACAGAATGTTTATCTGCTATACAGAGACACAAATATGTTCTTCTGTTCAAGGTTTGTCTGCACATCTTCTAAGACCATAAAACATAGCCTGTTTGAACTGCCTCAAACCGCTTCTTATCGGTACACAGAAGTGTGTCATTCTCTGCGTTTCATATATATAGTAGTGGTTCAACACAAGCACTTCAGAGCGCTCTCATTATTCTATCCTGCTTTATTCTATCCTGTATTAACCATCTTTCTGTAATAAACCTTTTTATCTTCAGAGGACAAGTCTGTGAGTGTTGTTTAATTTCCACGACAGACATGTTAAGAAATTTTCTGGAAATAAAAGCAGTTGAATGTGAGAGGATGTTTCTTTTTTTTGCTGAGTATATATATGGGCAGCAAGTGAAGAGTCAGTTCTCAAAGTTGATGTGTTGGAAGTGAGAAAAATGGGCAAGCATATGGATCTGAACAACTTTGACAAGGCGTGAAATTGTGATGGCTTGACAACTGGATCAGAGCATCTCCAAAACAGCAGGTCTTGTGGGGTGTTCCTGGTATGCAGCAGTTAGTACTTGAAAGCACAACCCGGGTCATGGACACCCAAGGCTCATTGATGTACGTGGGGAGTGAAGGCTAGCCCGTCTGTTTGGATCCCACAAAAGAGCTACTGTTGCAAGATGCTGAAAAAGTTCATGCTAGCTATGACGGAAAAGTGTCAGCTTGCAACATATGGGGCTGCGTAGCTACAGACCAGCCAGAGTGCCTATGCTGACCCATGTCCATAGTCGAAAGCGCCTACAAATGTTCATGTGAGCATCAGAACTAGACCATGGAGCAATGGAAGAAGGTGGTCTGATCTAATGAATTACAGTTTTCTTTTACATCATGTGGCCGGCCAGGTGCGTTGCTTACCTGGCGAAGAGATGGCACCAGGACACACTTTGGGAAGAAGGCAAGTAAGCAGAGGCAGTGTGATGCTGTAGGCAATGTTCTGCTGGGAAAAATTGGGTCATAACATCCATGTGGATATTTTTGACACATACCACCCATCTAAACATTGTTTCAGACCAAGTACACTGCTTCATAGCAACATTACTCCCTAATCACAGCAGGATGATGCTCCCTACCACACTGCAAAAATTGTTCAGCAATGGTCTGAGGAACATGACAAAGAGTTCAAGGTGTTGACTTGGCCTCCAAATTCCCCAGATCTCAATCTGATCGTACATTTGTGTGGATGTGCCAGACAAACAACTCTGATCCATGGAGGCCTCACCTAGCAACTAATAGGACTCAAAGGATCTGCTGCTACGTCTTGGTGCCAGATATCACAGCACACCTTCAGAGGTCTTGTGGAGTCTGAGCCGGCCTTGATGAGTCCGAGCTGTTTTGGTGGCACAAGGGGGACCTACACAATATTAGGCAGGTCGTTATAATGTTATGGCTGATAGGCGTACATTATATCTAACATTTCCATGCTAATTATTAAAATTGTCCAACCATAGATATAACTCCTGACCACCTAAGATAATCTGCTCATTCAAATAATTTTTTGCTTAGATCATAAAATAAATTACATGAATGACTTTAATTTAGCAATCACACTATATTATTATGTTGATATATAATGTTAATTCCCTGCCATACCAAATAGTTTACAGCCTTAGTGTTTATGAATTACATATGTTATCTCACTTATCAATTGATTTGACAGATCTGTACATTACTGGGATATTACAGTAATACAGTGGAGCTACCATGAGAAAGGACACCTGACATTAACTTTTATAGACCCCAATACCTGTCATACACAGCAACAGTATGGCTTAATAGTTAATTTACACCTCAAAATGTTTGATAATTGACATATGAAAACCAGTAACCGTTTGCTTTATACAAATAGAGTAAATACTTGTACTTCTTCTGTTGAAACATCTGTTGTCAATTTCTTAAGACAAAACACATGCTAATTGACCAAGTGGAATGGTTTATTATGAATGAATTATTATGAATATAATATTCCTGAGATACTTGTGATTTCATCAATAATCAATAATACAATAATCCTTATCAAATTTGTGCTATAAACCTGTCATAAATCATTTACGTATCTAAGATAAAGTTTCTATGTTGAAAAAGAAATTTCTCAATATTAAATTTGACATAATTGTCTAGATTACCTAAAAGACACAAATAATCTACTTAACATTTGGCACAAATAAATCTGATAGCCAATTTCACAGTAATAGTGTTACACTGGGAAGTCCTTGGCTAGGTCTTTGGAAACTACCATTACAAAAACAACATCGGATAAATATTTATAAGTTTTAAGTTTCCCAAGAGCCTAACCTTGTAAATAAAATTCTATACAAGATATGTTAAAAAAAAAAAAAAACCAACAATATACATATTGTTTTGCAGTCACACATCTAAAGGTTTATCATAGACATAAATATATTTTTTAAATAACTAGTTATATGATAGTGTGTTTGTTTATAGTGATAGATGTTTGGTCAAAAAGCACTCATTCCCCTCAGCAAAACCAAATTTATAAAATTGTACAAAGAAGATACTGGGCAGTTCGTTAGTTCATTCCTGCAGTAATATAACATCAACATTGTCATGAACTCCTTGCAGTAAGAGCTCGCCCTGAAACGTGATGACCTTCTTTCGCTTGGCTGCTTTCAATGTTCCAACGAGTGCCTCAAAGAGGTTGGCACACTTGTCATCGTTGAACAGGACACCAAATTTGACACTGATTTTACCTTCTGCATCTGAAAAAGAAGAGGGGTGGTTATTGTATTTAGATTTTAGAATTATATAAAGGTGCGTTTACCAAAGCTTTCATCATAACCGCAATGAACAATCCACCGTGTGTTTATCAGAAGCACTAGTAACAGTATATATGCAGTAAATAGAGCTCAGTGATTAAAAGCTTAATACTGTCTAAGATAATTCTGGAATTAACAGTATCAGTATGTTGTGGATTCTGACCAAGAACTGGTCAGCTATTTTAAATGGAATGATAATTACTATAATCTTAGTTTAACAGTTATATCAACAAGCAGACTTCTGTTTAAGAAGCCTAATAGTTCTTGCATCAGAAGACACTGATGCACGTAACAACGGCTATTATGTTTCCACCAATTGACCCAAAACAAGTGAAAGGAAGAACAGAAAGAGTCTCAGATAACCAGAGGGTAGAGTTTGTGCTAATGCTCAGAACTGTTAGCAACACTTATCAAAATACATTGTCAATTAAGTACAAATTTATACAAGAATCTGGCAACACAACAGGAGAAATATGAAGACGCTTTACTGTTAGAAAAAGATTATAGTACAAGCTCATCACAATCATTTTAAACATCAGTATTTTAAATATAGTTAAAGTTATATCAGTTGTGTACAACCACAATTCCAAAAAAGTTGGGACACTGTGTAAATGTAAATAAAAACAGAATGCTGAAAAATAACCATTTTAAGGGAATGGTTTTTAATTTTTTTAATTTGATGGCTGCAACACATCTCAAAAAAGTTGGGACAGGACAACAAAAAGCTGGGAAAGTAAGTGTTACTAAAAAGAAACAGCTGGAGGAACATTTTGCAACTAATTAGATTAATTGGCAACAGGTCAGTAACCTGATTGGGTATAAAAAGAGTATCTTAGAGAGGCAGAGTCTCTCAGAAGTAAAGATGGGCAGAGGTTCACCAATTTCTGAAAAAATGTCTACAAATTGTGGGAGAATTTCATAATAATGTTCCTCAATGTAAATCTCATCATCTACAGTACATAATATCATCAAAAGATTCTGAGACTCTGGAGAAATCCCTTGTGCGCAAGGGACAAGGGCGAAAATCAGTATTGCATCCCTGTGAACTTCAGGCCCTCAGGTGGCACTGCATTAAAACAGGCATGATTCTGTAATGGAAATCACTGCATGGGCTCAGAATTCATGGTCTGTGAACACAGTTCACTGCGCCATCCATAAATGCTGGTTAAAGTCTTCTCTGGGCCAAAGCTCATTTAAAATGGACTGAGGCAAAGTGGAAAACTGTGTTCTGTGGTCAGACGAATTGAAATGAGAAATTCTCTTTGGAAACCATGGACGCCGCGTCCTCTAAACTAAAGAGGACTAAAGAGGAGCGGGACCATCCAGCTTTTTATCAGCGCTCAGTTCAAAACCCTGAATCTCTGATTCACCCCACTAATGGGGTGGGCCTATGGAATGCGCAGCTTGCACATATGGAAAGGCACCATTAATGCTAAAAGGTGTATACAGGTTTTAGAGCAACATATGTTTCCATCCAGATTCCATCCCATCTTTACGTCTGAGAGACTCTGCCTCTCTAAGATAATCTTTTTTACCCAATCATGTTACTGACCTGTTGCAAATTAACCTAATTAGCTGCAAATTGTTCCTCCAGCTGTTTCTTTTTAGTAACACTTATATTCCAGCCTTTTGTTGCCCCATCCCAATTTTTTGAGACGTGTTGCGGCCATCAAATTCAAAATTACCTTATTTTTTCCTTAAAATGGTACATTTCCTCAGTTTAAACATTTGATATGTTTCCATAATAACATGGGATTATGGGATTCACAAATCATTACATTCTGTTTTTAATTACATTTTACACAGTGTCCCAACTTTTTGGAATTGGGGTTGTAAATACTGTAGGTATTTCTTGACGGAACACACACAGGACTGATTCTCAATATAGGAGTAGCATCACAATGCTACAACATACAAAAGATTTTTCCTCTAGAAGTAAACTAGGCTTTATTTTGGCACAGTTAAAGATATAATGCTCCAAAAACAACTGTGTGTCAACTACAGTATGTATATGATTTCACATCTGCAGGCAGGGCTCTACAGTGTGACCATTTCACTCGCATTTGCAATTGAATTGTACTTTGTGCGACTGTGAAAAAATATCCAAAAGATGCAAAGTCCAAAAGGAAGTCCAAAATGCGCAACAGTTACTTTCACACTACTTTTCATCACCTCAGTCAACCAAACACGTGTGCAAATACTGCAAAGAAGCCATTATGATGACAAGTAGGGATGTCACGAGAATGGATACTTCAGTACCAAGTCGGTACCAACATTCTTAAAATGTGACAGTACTTGTTTTTCTGCAGTAGCGTAGGTTGCAATTCTTCGGGAACTGAAGGGGGCAGCAAATACGCATAAGTGTATTAGTCGGTCCACAAGTGGTAAAGAAGAAGAAGAAAGCACACAGGAAAAACTACAGAAAATGGCGACGAGTTTAGCTCTGCCCTGACTCGTTGAGAGGCAGAGAGAGGAAAGCTCGTTGCGAAGAAAGGTAGCATGGGTTGCTGGTGTGCAGCCGAAGCTATCGTTCATTTCAAACAAAGTGAGGAAACACCTGGAATTTGGCGAAGCACCTGAAAGACGGGCCCTATATTATGTTTGCTTGAGGCAGCTGGCATTGTGGCCGTGAAACCAGCTAACGTTATGCTCCATGTAATGTTTGCGATAGCCAGTTACTTGTTAACGATGCTAACACATTGCAATGTTATGAACTACCTCCTAATGGGCCACCATGCATCGCCATTCAGCCTGTGTCCTGTCAACAAAATGTAGAATAATGTCACTAATAATTATTCAAATGTTAATGCTTTTAATAAATCTTTTTGGCCTGCCACCATGTCAGTGAATTTAAACTAATGCTTGCATTCAGAGTACAAGGGGTGTTTGTGTGTGTGTGTGTGTGTGTGTGTGTGTGTGTGTGTGTGTGTGTGCGCACGCGCGGATTTAAGAGTGCACTTTAGCACTGTTTTATTAGTTATTGTCCGACAGTGTTTGATAACTAAAATATCTCTCTCTCTCTCTCTCTTTGCCAGTATTAGCCAGAGGAGGATGTCCTCCAGGAGTTTTTAATTTTATTTAGAAATTTTTATTTAATTTATTTATTTTTTTAAACCACACCATGGTATCGACTTTGGTATCGAGTATCATGTATTTTTGATGGTATCGGTACCGACTAAGAGATTTTTGGTATTGTGACATCCCTAATGATAAGAGTAACAATGTATATCATCTGCTTCTTTCAACTTTCCCATCTCACAAACCGCCATCTTTTATTGATTGCGCAAAATGACCTGAACCTGTGACTGTGACATGCTCGTGTAGTCACAGCGGCGTAGGGCGCAAGTAAATTAATAATAATGCTAACGCTACAAGGTGGGTTTAATTAAAATTTCTTTATTAAATAATTCCTCACAAATCATAATCAACTGTTCAGTCTGTAAACATACAGTACGCTGCCGCTCACCCTTCACCAACTCCAATAGACAGCCCATTCACTTCATTTAAGCTCACTGTTGTCAGATATCACTAGAAAAGTCAACCCCAGTTTTCATGTTTTGATTTAATCCCACAAAAAACGTCTGGGTTACGCATGTAACCCTGTTCCCTGAGAAGGGAACGAGATGTTGCATTAGCTGAACACTGTGGGAAGCGCACTCGCGCATGACCGGTATCTGAAGCTTGTGTAACATCATGCCTATTTATAGGCCTGCTGTGATCAGGTGACGTGGCAATTAAGCACATTTCACAGGCATGCCCCAGTATAACAAAGCTACACAATGTCTCATTCCCTTCTTAGGGGGCAGGGTAACCCAGAAGTTCCCTTTCAAAGGGAACTCCACGTTGCGTTAGCTGAACGCTGTGGGAACGAGAACACCCACTCTGTCATACTGAGGGTACAGTCTGTTCAAAAAGATCCGAGCCCAAGGGTCACTGCAAGACACTCAAGCCCGGGCTGGAATGTATATCCAGGCTGTAAAATCAAATGAATGTGTGCAGCGTAGACCACCCCGACACAGCACACACATCCTGTAAGGATACCCCTTTGGACAAAGCCTTCGAGGAGGCAACCCCGAAAGTGAAATGAGCCCTTATACCCAGAGGCATAGCGAGACCGCGTGAATCATAAGCGATGGAGATTGCTTACACTATCCAATTAGAGATGCACTGCTTCAACACAGCATCACCTCTACTGTCACCAACAGCTGCTCTGACTTACGCCACTGGCCGGAGCAGTGGATGTAAGTACAGAGAGCCCTTATTGTACACAGTCGGTGCAATTTCTCTTCTTCCGGTATGAGGAACAGAGGAGGGCAGAAAGCCTGCAACACCACTGGCTGGGCAGCAGATGTAGGCACTTTAGGAATATAATCCGGCCTAGGATACAGGAAGGCCTTGGCTATTCCAGGGGTAAAGTCAAGGCAGGAGGGGCAACAGAGAGCTTGTAGATCTCCTACTCACTTGAGAGATGTCAAGGCCAGCAGAAGAGCTACCTTTAGAGTCAGAAGCTTCTCAGAGACTGAGTCTAAGGGAACAAATGCAGCACCTGACAGGCCTTCCAGGACCACAGAAAGGTCCCAGGAAGGTATGCGTGGTCTGCAGATGTGCCTCAGCTGCCTGACACCATGCATAACCCTTGAAGTTAGAGGATGTTGCCCCACAGAGGCTCCATCAATGGGGCGTGGCTAGCCAAAATGGCGGCCATGTAGACCCTGATTGTAGGAAGAGCCAACCCCGCAGAGACACATCCTTGTAAGAACTCTAGGACTGTAGCCAATGCGCAGTTCGCTGGGTCTAGCTGACGTTCCTCAGACCACGAGACAAAGAGTTGCCACTTGAGCGCATACAATTTCGTCATGGATGGCGTTCTAGCATTCTACATAGTCTCTACAACCTCAGTTGTGAGATAAGAATCGATGAGCTGGTGCCCCTCAGGGGCCAGACCAACAGTTTCCATATTTCCGGCCGAGGGTGATAAATCAGCCCTCTGGCTTGAGACAGTAGATCCCTGCGTATGGGAATCTCCAAAGGAGTGCCATCTAGCTGGGATGTTGTCTCTGAGAACCATATTCGAGTTGGCCAATAAGGTGCTACTAGCAGCAGACGTAGACAGTCTTGGTGAACTCTCGCTAGAACTTGTGGGAGCAGAGCGATCGGGGGAAAAGCATATAGATGTGACCTCGGCCACATGTGCACCATGCGGTCCATCCTTAATGGTGTGGGAGGAGTGAGGGCTAACCACAGCGGGCAGTGTGTTGTCTCCTCAGAGGCGAACACATCCACTTCCGCTTGACCAAACCTCCGCCATATGGACTCCACCACTTGTGGATGGAACCCCCAATCCCTGGGCCTCAGTCCCTGCCTCAACCGCATGTCTGCCCCCACATTCCAGTTGCCAGAATGTACATTGCACTGACAAATCTTTCCCTCTGCCCAGAGAAGAATTAGTTGCATCTGCCTGAACAGGGGGCGCGAACATAATCCTCCCTGGTGGTCGATATATGAGACCTCTGCTGTGTTGTCCGTCAACAAATGGTGATCTCTCAGTTGAGGAAGAATGAATTTCAGTGCTAGAAATATGGCCCGCATTTCTAGACAATTTATATGCCACTCCAGATGAGGGCCGCTCCAGAGACTGTGAGCTAGACAGCTGTCTAAGCCCCAGCCCGTGAGGGAGGTGTGTGTTATTACCGTCTTGCGATAACGAGACACCCCTAGAGTGTGACGCAAGTCTAGAAACCGGGCACACTTCCAAATTCTCAGAACATATAGGCATTGCCACGTGACACTGATTACTCTCAGAGGTTTCGTCCTTGGATGAAACCCCCAACTTTTCAGCCACCACTGAAACGGTCTCCTGTGCAATAGGCCCAAAGGTATGATGTTGGCTGCTTCTGCCATAAGCTCCAACAGTCTCTCATTGAGATTGGAGGGGATGCCAAGATCCAGCTTTATCTTGATCAATGTTGATAGGATTGACCCTACACATTTTGGGGATAGAAATGCCCTCATTGCAATAGAATCCTTATAACCCCTAGAAAAGTTGTCCACTGCACTGGAGAAAGCATACTTTTCTGACGTTCAACCTGAGCCCCAAGCTCCTCATGTGGGTGAGAACAACATCTTGATGTTGAACCACCAGTTCCCTTGATTGTGCTACAATTAACCAGTCGTCCAGGTAGTTTAGTACACGGATGCCCTGGAGTCACAATGGAGCCAGAATGACATCCATGCACTTTGTGAAGGTGCGAGGGGATAAAGCTAGCCTGAAGGGAAGAACCCGATATTGGTATGCATTGCCTCCAACGCAAACCTCAGGAACTTCCTGTGACTGGGGAATATGCACCAATGTGCATGTGCAAATATGCACCTTTTAGATCTATCGTCACAAACAAGTCCTCAAACTGAATCTGTGGAACGACAAGTTTGAACCTGTATGTCCAAAGAATACAGTTCAGATGACGCAGATCTAAAATTAGCCACATTCTCCTGTCTTTTTTGCGGATCAGGAAATAATGACTGTAAAAACCTCCCTCCTTCAGGGAACGGGGTACATGTTCTATGGCCCCTTTGTCCAAGAGGGATCTTACTTCCTGTGCTAATGTCGAGCTCTGCTCTGTGCTAACTACTGTGTTAAGCACACCTCTGTACCGGGGGGTCGAGCTCTGAACTGGACCCGGTAACCCTTTTCTATGGTAGACAGAACCCATGGAGACACATTTGGCAGTAGTTTCCACACTACCAGGCAGTCTTTTAGTGACGTTAACCTTTCCACATTCTATTGCAGGGAAAGCATCAGATTTTCGTTGTCCTGTGACACTTCGCTGACCAGAGAAGACTGAAAACTTTGGACAGCCATGGCTAGGGGAGGCCCTACAATAGTACTGGGGGCTAACTGCCCTAACAACCTCATGTCCCCTGATACGTCCCTCCACGGCCCCTCAGGACCGCTCCTCCTTTGTCTGCTTGGCCTTTATGACCATTCTCAGATCAGGCCCAGTAGCAGGCCTCGACTGTGGCTGCCCGGTTCCCCTGGCTGTCTGTGGGGGGAGGTGGGCTGCCGTACTCGCCTTTTGTGCCTCCCTCGCACTAGCGCTGGCCCGGGCTCCACACGTGGATGCCCGGGTGAACTCGACACAACAGGAGAGGAACTGGCTGAATGCCGCTGTATATTGAGCTCACTCAGCAGGTCTGCTTGGTAAGCCTGCAACACTGCCATTGTCTGCAGTGACCCACAAGCAAGACCCACTACTGCATAGGCCTTGCCCACCAATGCCATGGTGGCCTTACATGGCTTGGATGGCAAAGCCGGCCCCCCTAAATTACCTGCCGACGATGGAGAGAGGTCGCTTGCAAGCGCCTCCTCCACCTTCAGCATAGCTAAATAGCCATGCCATTCATTCCCCACGATGGCCGAATAATCTGACATCGCGGGGTTATAAATACGGCTTATGCATGGTTTTCCCCCCAGAAGCGTGATATTTTGTCATGCACTTCTGGAAAAAAGGGGAGTTTTCTGCAGTGTGAGGGATTTATTATCACTGGGGAGAAAAAAAGCTCATCCAGCCTTAGTAATCACTTCAAGCAGCTCTTTATATGCTGCTCTCAGCACACTCTTCTGGCTCCTCTGAGTCAGAGAGGAATTATTATTATTATTATTATTATTTTTTTTTTTGTGTGTGTGTGAGGTTTTGTTTGTTTTTCCATGGCGAAAGGAGAAGTTGTGATGCAAGCTCCAAATCCAGTGGTGAGCCGGACCTGGAAGACAGAGCAAAAGAGAGAGCAGCCCTCATCTCCGGCTCCTCTTCCAGAGCCATACAAGATCCTCCGGAGCTGAGACTCCAAGCGGAGCTTCCTGATTGTAAGGCATTCACAGTGCACACAGTCAGACCTCTCGAGGGCTGCCATGGCATGCTCCTCCCCAAGACACAGAAAGTGTGCAGTCCTCCCCATGATGAAATGGGAGCAAGGCGTAACACAACTCCTGAATTCTCTCACTCATACTTTTCTCCCTTTTATTTTTATTTTTTTAAAGGGACAGAAAAAAAAAAGATTTATTTAATTTTTTTTTGGAAAAGATAGAGAGGAAATGAAGAGTCTTTTTGCGAGTGTTACACAAACGACCGACATGTAGTTTCAGCATCAGCAGTATCAGCAGACATGGCAACACAGTACTGGGGGAACTGATCTAAAAAGAACAACTGACAAACAAACAAACAAACAAACTAATAAAATGTAAAGTCAGAAAATGTGCTTAGTTATAAATAAATCATTTAATTTAAAAAAATAGACATTTTTTATAATAAATTCATAAAACATAAACAAAATGAGAACTGAAATAATGTTTAATTACTATGGGTTGCATTTATTATCAATTTGAATATCTTAGTAGACTATTTCTTTAGAAAGCTATTAGCCTTCTTTTTCCTAATATGGCTCATTTTTATATTAGTCTACTTTTAATTAGGACTCTTTATTGTTTCAGATATTTAAAAATTACTATTTTATGCTTGTTTATTTATCCAACAGTATTTGTCATTGCTATTATTTTAATTAAATTAAAAGTGACCATGAGCTTACATTGAACTGTTTATGACAGAGTTCTTGATTAAAGCTTAAACAAAAAAAGATTGGTATCTGGATCAGTATCGGTCGATCAAGAAGACAAGAAATCGGTATCGGCTGTAAAAATCCTGATCGGAGCATCAGTAATGAACACCATTAAACTATAGCGCTTTGCATCTGGCGGTTAAATGAACTCACCCAATCACGTCCTATATGAGATTATTCAGATATATACACACAATATAAGCAGAGCGGTTTGAGAATTGGTTTTGGAGAATCTGGAAAATGGCTAATAGTGTAGTTTAAATAGATTTAAGAGGAGCAGACTTCAAAGACTGAACATTGAGGTTTACAGTACAGGTTAACAGTTGTTGTTTTTTGCATACAGTCTGTAACATTAACTGAAAATATGAATTTAGTTTATCAGAAGGTAAATTAATTTGTCATGGCTCACACTATGTTCCTAAATTCTGTCATAATTGTGAAGTTCAAGTTTTCTCATACATACTTGTGCGTTATATTGTGGCATGTTAACATTACCATCTCTTAAAAAAAATAATAAACTTCAACCGTGCTCCTAAATTTTTGACTGTGGTCCTAAATTTTTGTAATTATGAGCACAAGTGCTCCTAAAAAAATGTTACCATAGAGCCCTGCCAGGGTCCCTCCTGAGCTCAGTTTACTAACTGTACATGTTTATCCCATGTCGACACGAGTTTTCTCTGGGTTGTCCGCTTTCCTCCCACCTCCCAAAAGCATGCCAATAGGTGAACTGGTGTCTCCATAGGTGTCAGTGAATGTATGTCTGCATAGTGCCGTGTTGGACTGGGTCTCATCCTAGGTGTATTCTGGAGGGAGGAAGGGATAAATGGATGGATGGAGGGCGGGATGGATGGAGTAACTAATTGAATAAATTGCAGGCTCCCCCAAAAGGAAAAGTCTGCTCAATTGAAACAATGAGGCATGCACACAGATAAGAAAAGGATTAATAATAATCAAGGAGCTGGATATACTTACTTTTGCTGCCAAGTCTATGAATTTCATTCATAAGGAGTGTGACTTCATGATCCACATTCATTTTTTAAAACTGAAACAGCAAATGCATTTTAGTAGATTTGTCAAAATCGTTACAGAATTTCTTTGAATCATGATTTAGTGCACATATTTACAAAGTGCTAAGACGGAAACACTTTGTTAATAATAGAGGTCAGGGGAGAATGGACTAGAGTGATCTGAGATGACAGGAAGGCTATGGTAACTCAGATAACCACTCTTTATATCTGTAGTGAGCAGAAAAGCATCATAGCATTTCAGCCATCATCTCAGTCTAATCACATAAGTCCTGTTAAATGGCTTTTGTGACTGGAGTAATGCAGTAGTGCTCTACTGCCTCTCTGTGTACCTCCACTATTTCCCATACTCCCTCAATGCATGCTTCTTATTCCTGTTGCTCTTTGTTTATGTCCTGTAAGCACTTTACCTTAATCTTTAACTAAAGTCATACTCGAACACAAATCGAATTAAGACATGTGGAGTATTCCTATTTTAGTCACATTATCGATGTGCATTACAGACATATAAACACCTTAATCACACTATTAACGTCGTGTCGGAGTTTTCGCCCCATTTTGCGACAGGACACGTACACACATGGCAGTGCTCAACCGTTTGATGGCAAACAACAGCGCATGGCTGCGTTCGAAACCGCATACTTACCTGCTATATAGTAGACGAGATACATGTATTTCAACTAATATATAGTAGAAAAGTATGCGGTTTCGGACACAGCCCATGGCTTCAAGCAGTCGCCTATTTGCACGTATAGCATGACAAATAATTAACTGCACTTGAAGCTTTCGTAAAATTAAAAATGAAATACCCAAAACTGTACATGGTATCAGAACAAAGACGAACTGTATGTTGATACGTGAAATTCTGGAGGGAATGTCGGATGGCGTGGCTTGGTGACGTAATGATGTGTGACGTTAATCGATCTATGTTTTATAACATGTAAAACGGGTACGTGAAAGGAATATTCTAAAAGCAACTCATATAAACACCTTAATCACAATATTGTCTTATTCAGAATAAGGACAATAATTTGATTATTGCTGTCCATGTAAACATACTCGCTGTATACTGCACATTGTATATGTCTGTGATGACAGTATAGATGTACTTGACTTGACAAACAGGAATCTGAGGCTACAGTGGCATACCAAAACTGGGTAGTTTGGAAAAAGACCAGACAACCAGACGATGCATATGCACGTGTGCGTGCATGCAACCATAATCGTGCCCTAAAAAAGTTCTTGAGCACCTAAAACAGGTGTTAGATTTTATTTGGAGATGATCCCTGCAAGAAGGTAGATCTCCAGGAAGAGAGTTGGTGACCACTGGTTTAGAGCCTACCACCGATGTTGTATTGAACTCTGTTTCCCTTTCGGGATCTGTTTCCCCAACCCCTGTCAAGATGCTTCCCCCCTGCTATGATGGAAAGGATAGTAGGCTAAAAATCACAGGACTTAACATATGCGAGCTGGCTAAGGCAGATTAAGACTCAAAGTCACACTTTACTAATGACAGAGCTGAGCATGGCTGTATGATGGAAGCATTTATTGCACACACTCTCTCATACAGTCACACACACAACTGATTCTCATTTTCCATGGCAGTTAGAAATATACCAGAACCAAATTTCAATTTTAAAACCCCAGATATAGGTGTGCAGCTAAGAATGAGAAGAACTTTGCAAAACATCCAAGAGCTATACAGAAAAGAAAGCCTGCAAACGTTCAACGCTGCATTTCTATTTGAACTGATCTGATCAAAACTAATCTGCAGTATTCAAATGGTTTTTTTTGTTTGTTTGTTTGTTTTTTTGGCAGGGAGGCGCCCAAACCTACAAAACTGCAGCGACTCTATCTAGTATAACAAAAAGACAATACATGAAATGTGATTTTATTGACTTGAATTGCACGGTCCTTTAGCAAATAGCGAAAAAAATAAATAAAAAATATGTATGTTTTCAAATGGTTTGTAAATGCTATAATCCTGTAAACTGTAGAATTGAAGGCCACAGTTGCTCCATTGTGCCGGTTCAGATGCACATGTTCAGCGAGCTGATTGAGCCCAAACACAGAAGTTGCTCCGGTTAAAAAAACAAAAAAACAAAAACAAAATACCCACAGAATTAAAAAGAACCATCTTTTTTTATTCACACGAATAGGTACAGTGGTATTGCTCGTTACAACTATATTTTGCTAACAGGTTAATCACGATATGCAAACACGCTGTTTATCTACAGCCCTAACCAAGCAAATGCCGGGTGTAGACTATCCCTAAAATGTGTAACCATAAAATTTGTTCTATACTTACAGTTGTTACACACAATGAAACTGCCATTACGGGAGAAGTCTGCAACCCACTGGCTTACCTATATGGGGATTTTTAATGCCTGGAACTGAAGCGTTGTGACTCGATAGTTTGAAGCAAAAAGTACCATAAAATGTATGGCATAAATGGAGCTCGTGCTGACGTCACGCAGAAACCTTCAACTGGAGTAGTGTCTTCAGGCTAATCGTATAGCTGCTATAGTACAGAGTGCAGCTGAGACGCTGTGGATAGCAACGAATGACGGACATGATATTGGGTGTGATACTATAATAATAATAATAAGAAGAAGCGGAAGAAGAAGAAGAAGAAGAAGTATTGTAATTTTACTTCACATCATGTCTGTAGCTTTCCCCATACACTGGATGTAAACTGTGTCTGGATTTATGCTAGATGGCACAATCTGTATAGGCTACACCCGTGGTGAAGAGTTCCCAGATTGTAGAGAGTGTAAAGAAATCTTTCCCAATCTATTCCGAATAAATAACGTGTAGATTACAAGAATGTAAATTATTCTACATTTCCAAATAACTTTTAGCCTAGTCTAATATTATTATTATTATTATTAATAATAATAATAATAATAATAATAATAATAAGTCAGTTTGACAACAAGGGGCAGCTAGCCCATGTGGGTAAAGTATTCATTAAGAGGTTAAACATAAACATTTGCTGATGGGTCATTATTATGCAAGATCGTAATAATAGAAAGCGATTGCGTGTGCGTATTCATTTGCACAGGACATTTTAGTGTACATATGAATAGAAATATATACAGATACATATTCATATGTTTATTTCTGTATGCTTTTGTTTTGTCTGCACTCTCCCTTTCTCCCTTACCCCTGCACCTATTGTTATATTGTCTGTATAGTGTATTTATTGTTCATGATATGCACAGACTTTGGAGTAGCTGCATTTCTTTTCACTGCACTATTGTAACTGCTATGTATATGCATATGACATATAAACACTGAATCTTAATAGATTTTGGAGCATGGCTGTGGGGATTTGCCCATTCAGCCACAAGTGCATTAGTGAGGTCAGGCACTGCTCTCAGGTGAGCAGGTTGGGTGTGCAGTCAGGATTACAATTAAGGTATTAGGTAGGATTCAGGTCAGGGCTTTGTGCAGACCACTTGGGTTCTTCCACTCCAACCCTGGTAAACCATGTCTTCATGGACTTTGCTTTGCACACAAGGACATTGTCATGCTAGAACATGTTTGGGTCCCTTAGTTCCATTGAAGGGAAATTGTAATGCTACAGCATACAGCATACAAACACATTCTATACTATTGTATGCATCCAACTTTGTGGCAACAGTTTGGGAAAGAACCAGTGTCAAGTGTCCACAATCTTTTGTCCACAGTGTATGTCACACAAGCCAAGCTGTCCTCCCTGTTACTGCCATTCACATAACTATTTGATAGCCAGTCCAGTGTATTTACAATAATTGTTTAATGCTGTCTTGCAAATAAAATGCCACTTGTTAAGATTATTATATATTTATTATTTAGCAGATGCTTAATTATATGCACCTTTATACCAGTAAAGTTTTCAAAATTATGTTGAGTAGGCCTACCTAAAACATTTAATTTACTTTTATGAGAGTTGCTATTATTAAAATGATTTCTTCAC